>NC_088107.1:14988139-15293868 GCF_036370855.1 Dromaius novaehollandiae | reverse complement strand
AGTTGTTTAGTGGTAAGTACAAATGTTACCATAATTATACCTTCCACAGCTGGGAGTTATATTAAGCAGATTAGTACAATTAGTACCATTTAGCTAAAAAAAGAGGCCACAGGAAAAACAGTACTATCCAGATTATGTTATATAGTCTCTAAGATGTCAAATGAGAAGATTTAAGATTAATTAGATAATTTGGTCTCATCTTATCTTTGAAACAAAGCATCGCTGCAGGAAACTGTGCTTACATAGTCTGCCACCAAGAAGGTAATACCCTTTTTAAATATTTAAGCAATATAAATGATAAATTTATCCCATGGCTTTTACTCTTTTTTATTATTCAATTTGCAAGGAAGAAAGGAATTCAAAATAGGAAGGAAAGATTTCCCCCAAAAGAAGAAATGCTACAGGCAAATTCAGGATAACTCTATCCAGATACAACCAAACGGGATGTACAGGCTTCTGCCACATTCATTCTCTTTCAGCAACTGAAATAAATCTTTTTTTCCTTGACCTATTAATTTCAAATATTAGAATGGTATTGTTATATTATTACAATTTTACTAAAATGAAGACATAAAAACCAAACTACAGCTTGAATGGTTGGTTCTTTTCTATGCAGAGGTAAAAAGTTTTGCCCTCCAGTTTACCTGTGCAACTGAATTGCTGTATGAATTTATTTTGATGGGGGGGGGCTCTTTGATTGGGAGAAGGCTCTAGATCATGACACTGATGATCTACCTTTTAGAACAGTTCAATTTTCTTAGAAGATTTGGAAACAAGAACAAATCTTAAAAAAATACTACAGTATAACTTGCAGATAAAACAAGAATTCATAGTCATATTGGTACTTACCCACCAAATGCCTGGACTGCATAAAGCTTGGAAGTATCCAAGGAACTTCCACTCACTATCCGAGCCTTTAAGAAGAACAAGATTAAAAAAAAAAAAAAAAAAAAAAATCACAGTTACTCAGTTGCTCTTTATAATTTTTGGACCAAATTGAACTTATCAAACATATAACACCTAATATGAAAAATGTTAAGCAGGGTCAGCTCCAGGCCAAAGCTACAGTAACTACTGCTTTGGAATACATTATAGTAGCATTCAGCATTTAGTAAAAAAAACACTGGTAGAAGCCATGGGAAGGTATTAGACATTGCTTCCCAAATATTGTTGCTCTTTAAGTCTGAAAGACTACGCAGTGTAGTTAATAATTAGAGGCTAAAATCTCAGATATCGTGTTTGACAGTAGCAGACCCCTGTGCTGGAAATTATGGTAAGCACAACAGTGAGGTTTATTCTGTTTATAAATGCAATACATTTGCAATACACTCAAAGGAGAACAAAAGAATGAAAAGCTGGGAAAAACATGCAGTTTTCACAACTAAAATGAAGGAACCATATCAAATATGTCACAAACATCAACAAATTACATGATCCCTATAGTAAATACATGACTTTAAACCTTTTCATCCACAGAACTGCTATCTGAAAGAGAATTGGGAAGAAGTGGAATATAGGTTAGACAAAATGGTTTCTAGGACAATCTCTTACGTTATGAAAAACTTACTATTTTCTTTTGTTAATGCAGAAACAAAAGGAGCAGCAGAATCCAAGTAAAGTCAGTTGTCTTACTGCAGCAAGATCACTGTCACTATATTCTGACAAGAACAAAGATGTTTTCCATAGATAGCACCCCTGCCACTTATGCAGGCTGGTTGGACACTATACAGTTTAGATATCCTATCTCAATATAATTATTAGGTTTTCAGATATTTCTTAGTATAAATGCATATATTTAATGTGGTACAAGTGTTCAAAAATAGTTTTCATTTCCAAGGAAAATGAAGTCACGGCTACCCAAGTAATGATAGAAATGACCTCCTCCCCAAGTCAATAACTACTGTATAAAAACTATAGTTGTGTGAATTTAAAATATGATATATATCATTACGAATTGCTTAATGCAAATAAAGGAGGTATTCACATTTACTAACAGACAAAAAACATTTGGTGACAGCAAAGGCTACCTCCATTTTAATGACCTCTCAGTTTTAAAATACCAGTAATTTAAAAATTACTTTTATATACTATTTCATCAGTATGTTTCTGTTTGGTTTGGACACTTCATATTGTGCAGTGCACACATGAACCTGCATTGTTTTAATTGTCACCTTACTGATCTTCCTTTTTTTCCCCACCCCCAATGGAGTACTCATTTTCCACAGACCATTTAAATAGCTTCAGTATTTTTCAGATGTTTGGAGATGCCCACATTATACACATGACAAAATGATCATTTGCACCTTAGACATGCAGTGTGCTTTATGACATTTTAAAACAGTTTATCTAGTATATCACAAATACATGTAGCAAAAATACCTTGCCAAATGTAAAGGTGAATATGCTGTAGTAGCGACAGCCCAGGAAAATCAAAGGCTCTGTCATTGTGCCACTAATTTTAGAGGCTACTTCTGTGATCAGAACAGAGCATGTGCACAAGAAGAGGCACAACAGAACCCGGAGGTGGTAAGTTGTTCAAAACACGTTATACCAGCCTGATTACATGTGATTTTGTATTATTCAAGAAAGTAAAACAGGGTTGAGCCACTAGGTATCAGCAATGTGCTAAGGCCAAACTTGAATCCATAGAAAATCCAATTCTGCACCAGTCTCTCTTGCTTTGTGAGTCCACAAAATTAGCCTTTTTCTTATGCTTGACTACACATTTTAGCTTTTCTTTCACTCCTACTGTGAGCAATCCCCTTAGAAAGGGTGTGCCAAAAAGAATGAAGTAAAGTTTACTTTGAGACAATAAACTCTACAGGTTTGAGTTCTACAGAATATTTACTAAAACTAGCAGCAATAGTACATTCTTCTATGATCGATCAAAAATAATAAAAACTGAGCAAACACAAACAGACACAGTATCTATTTCTTATTGTCTGTTAAAACATTTTTTTCTGCTGGAATGTGAACTATTCTGGTGTTTTGTCACTTCAAAACTTCGCTTTTTTTCTTTTTTCCTCCAGAAATATTAGAATTTTTGTTTACCTTAGAAATAATTTCTTGACTAAGTTAAACTATAGGCTTTTATTATCATATTACTCTCATTTCAGACAGTAAATTCATAGAAATCAGTTTACTCATTACATTTGCATTTTTTAAATTTGTGAGATATATTTGGCTGACATCATCAGATGTGACTGGCCACTCACAAGCATAAAAAGAACAGGCTAGCAATCGGTCATCAGCAAGATTTGGACTACCGTATGTTCCCCCTTGCCCACCCCAGTATTACTATCGCTTTCTCATAAGCAGGGTAAGAGCAGAGCTGGGGGAAACCAGGTGACAATGAGTCTGGCTGTCCACAGCAGCAAAATAGGACATGATGCTCCTATGAGGACTAATGGAAATATGAGGAACAGTTGAACCCAAAGTGCTGGAGCTGCATCTGGACAAGTTAGTAAGAGGAAAGCCAAGGCGACACACAGGATGCTAGGTTGAGAGACTGAGACTGAAGGATTTCTCAGACTCTTAGAAAATGTCTGCCAGAGCCCAAACGGGAAGGGGAATCGGGGAACAGAAGGAATCATTATGTAAGAGAGAACTTGGAAGGTAGTAAGTCTCACTATACAACTAGGAAGAACAGTGATAATTAAAAATTAGGATGGTGAAAGAAGTATTATATTTTCAGTTTAAATCATTTTTCTTTGCAGTTAGTACTTGAAAAACAAATGCACCAGTCTAATGGATTCCTTTCACAATAAAAATTGTATATAGCGTGCAACTGGATGCAAATTTCCTCAAAAGGTCTTTGAGAGCATTTCTAGTTTCTGGAAGAAATGACCACATGTTCAGAGACAAAATTAATCTGCACATTGCTTAGTATTTAGCTCTTCTTCTGAACTCATCATGGGTGAAATAATCTCAACTGTGGAAGCATTTTGTTTGTGTCAGAGCCAAACTGGGAAATGGGTGGAGACACCAAGCAATTCACTTTAGCGGTGATTTGGCCACCAGAATCAACAACAGTGTTCTTTGATGCAGGTAAGAAACAAACTGCGGTAAAGTAAAAGACCACTAACTGTACTTTGATCTCAGGAATACAACGCTACAAGGCTAGACATTTCAGATTATAGCACTGAATCACAATGACTGACTTAAATGAGCCTATCTTCATATAAGTCCTCTCTGTTGTGCATATTTTTTGGCAAACAACTAAAGTTTAGATAAACAAGAAAGGTTACAAATGTACTAAGAACAGCACAACATTCATTTAGTTAACCGTATGGGATGTTTCTTATTTTATTTCAATCAGTCTCTTTCTCCTTAGATTATATACTATGTGAAAATTGAATCCTGATGCAACCCCGTAAGAACTAAGGCATTAATTACTTCTATGCAAGATTTTAAAGTCTGCTGTTTTTAGTGCATAAGTGGCATTCTTTTTCCCACAAGCAAAATTGTAAATGCCCATTTCAATCCAACCAGTGTTGAACACACCAACTGGTCTTGTTGCCTGCTTATAGCAGCTGTATTCATTTTACACCATCAGAGAAGAGCAAGAACAATAAACTGCAAACTAACGCCCCCAGACCCCCCTCCCAATGTTCTATGTTAAGAAAGGCCAAAGGAAAAAAGAAAAGCTGTAGAATGAAAATAGATACAAAATAGGTTTTTTGGAAGTTGTGCTCCAGTGGAAATAATTTATGAAAACATGACATCCCTAAATATCGGTAAACCCTTCTTGTTATGCCTTAAATGCAAGTACTCTACAATGGATGCTATTTTAGATGTCTGGTATAATGATAGCCAAACTCCATAGAGAGAGATTGCTCCATAATTGTTGCTATTCCAGCTCAGCGCACCCCATAAATATACACCTATGCAATGGAATGATAAAGAGTCAGGGGCTCATCAGGCTACTTTCTAGTGACAGTTATATTAACATACATCAAAGACAGAGGGCAAAGGGAAAATTTCTCTATACCTCTGTTTGGCAATCTGGCAATTTCAAATTCAATTATAGTTAATTGGGAAATTAGTAAAAAGGGAAAATGCATGTTTTAACTTATTTAAGGATACTATAGTGTTACAAAGTTTCTGTTGTCCATTTAAGTTTACAGAATCATAACAATTTAGAACAAAGAAAAAGAAAAGATAATATATCATTAATTAGAGGAGGGACTGCATGATGATCAGCCATCATATCACCTTTCTCCAAATAAGCTCATTTTCTATGCAGAATTTTTATTTATTTATTTAAAGAGTTGATGATAAAATAAGAAAACTTCACGTAGCAGAGCACAGCCTTAATGGATATTTAGCAAACCATATGCTCCTGCACAGCCAGAACGCTCTCTCTGATTCTACACCTACCTTTACCACTGCCCTCTGACCTTTCTTCTTTACCACCACTCCTTAAGCCTTCCGCAAGCGGAAATAAAACTTTGGAAAAACAAGAAATTAAAAATATTCCCTAGCTAATATTAGTCTTAAAGCACTGCACTAATAAGAAGTATTAGACATTAAAATGCTATAAAACATTCAACACACCCACTAAAGCCTGGCTTTCATTGGAAAGAGTTTACAAATATCCACTAAATTAAGTCAGTCCCCAAATAAGGAGGAACAAACTTGGCATTCTTTCAGGTCCCTCAAATAAGCCCACAAATTATTTTCTGCCCACATATCAGTTTATGGGTTTTGAAGAAAGTTAAGTAAAAATTGCAACAAGTGTTTTTAAAAACTGCATAATTACTATTTAAACCCAGTCTGAAAACTGGCTCTAACAGATTTTGTGCACTGAACATTACACCAATTGCAACTGCTTGCAAATTAACAAGTGCTCTGATTTATCCCTTTTTAATAATAATGTTACCACCTGTAACTTCCCATACACAATACATGAATTCATCATACAAGATAACTAGTTTCCATAACCCAAATTCCTGGAACAGATCTCCAAATGGTGCTGGAAAAGCATATTCTTCCACCACAAAAGTTAAACAAGGAAAGGTATAGATGTAAAGACAGAATTTTGCTTTTGCAGCTTATGATACCATCAGAAATACAAAGGGACAACAGCCTCATCAGTCAGCATTTATAGATGCTTACATCAGAGTTTCAGAAGATTTTTCTCCATCTGTCACAAGCATCCATCAAACCTTGTGGTATTGTTTTACTTTTACAGTTTTCTGAGCAGCAAAACATCATCCCGATGCACTTTTTAAAAAAATGATTGCAAAAATAGAGTTTACCCTCCATGACTCAATTATAGAGCATAAGAACTATAATAAAGTTGCAAAGAACTGAAGTGTTGGGAAAGGCTGGGAGTAAGACTGTATTATGTATACAACCTTAACTTTCCCCTCCTGCAAGTGTGCATAATCTTAAAACATCAAATTAGAAAAAGGGCTTAAAAGTTCATTATTCTCTCAAAGTACCATTTTAAGCGGTAATTCTGCAGGACAGTTGCAAGAATGCCTGCCTGCCTGATGATTATACCATTCACAGAAGCAAATCCTTTAGATCCTTTAGATATAATACTTGCTGGAACTAGGTATCAATACAGCTGTCCCTTGGAATAATATGTGTAAAAGTAGCCATAGTCAGGATTAGCGAGTAGTCTGAGTTGGACAATTCCCTAATTACCACGTAATTGCTAAGAAAAGGAAATAAAAGATGAAAATCAAGTCCAAATAAAAGCAGCAAATTAAAGTAGATCATCCAAAAAAATAACACAAATTAAGCCATGCTGAAATAATAAATGCTGTATCCAGAAGCTAAAATTATCACTACAGAACAGAATATTACAGCAGCTAAGCCTAAAGGGTGTTCTGTTGCTGAAGCACACTCTAGGAAGATACACTGTATAATGCTTGAAAGATATTATTAAAGCTAGCACATCAGAAGACATGAGTGATGCTTATCTGATACAGAGAAGGTCAAACTTGAATAAAGCTTGGTTGACAGGAGAAATGGAAGAACTGCTGCTAGCACTTTACTAGCAGCGATGTAGAAAAAATGACTCGTGGATACACTGAGAGCCAAACTAAGAGGTCAGCTTGGTGAATATGAAAACTGCACTTGTGTCTTATTAATAAACTGGTCTGTAAATCTGGAAGGCAAAAAAAAAAAAAAAAGGACATGCTTTAAAAACCGTCTCTAGTACTTACAGATTGAGTCTCATTTGATTTTTAATGTCTCGTTTTCTATTGTCTTTGCACAGCTACTAAATACTTCTACCCGATTCTGGAATTTGCGTCTAAAAGAATAAATTATTGTCTGCCAAGAGAACTATTTCATCACTGAACATGGTATTAGTGCTTCTCAATTTCTGGTAGTCTCAAAAACCACAGTGCTCCTGAAGATTGGGTTTTCCTGACAGTCTCCTGCCGGTCAGAACAATGGTAGAGAGTAAGGTATGAAGCACTTTTTAAGCACTCTGTTCAGATCCCATAACATAGTGGAATGGTAAAGCATACATCATCCATCAAGGATAAAGACAAATATTTTACCTCTTTTAATACAAATAATGACAAACATTAAATGGAACCAAGTAACTAATTACAGTCTAGGAAAGCAAAATGATTAATGGATTGTTGCCTCTTCCACACCTTTCCACAGCACACAGCAAGCATCCCCACAAGATATTTGACTTTAACGACCGTATCATTGGTCTTACTTGCAAGCTGAAGTCCCATTATGTTTCTTCCAAAGAAATCTGAGAAAACCGCCACTTCGTTTGACACCTGCTGTGAGAATAGTCCCTCAGGACTCTAATGATAATAATAAAAAATAAAGCACATACAATGTTTGAGAAGTATCAGCACAGATAAGGACTTTACTAACATCCGCAGCTTAGTCTGAGGTACCAGTAGAGACAGAGGTGACAGTAGGGCAAGAAGACAAAATGGCTGCTTGGGACGCAGGCGTGAGCTGTTGACCATCTTAGCCAACAAAGACTATGTCTGCAATAACAAGTAGTGCAGTGCTATAGGTGTAGATCAGTAGATCAAAGCAGTTTGGTGCTGAAGATCCAGTGTCCACACTGCAAATGTTTCAGGGGCACTTACTTCAGACTGGTTATAATCTGGTCCTGTGGACTGAAAGCCTGTTAACTGTTGAGCACATGAGGTGTCACCTTGGAGAGCATCCTTTGGTTTAGTTTCATCTGTAAGAAATCCAGATCACACGCTGAGACCCCTCAGTGATCAAACCAAATCTGGTGAATTGGGAAGACTGGGAGATTTGCTTCAAGAGCATACTCCTGATCTGAAATAAAATACTAATGGTGACAAACCTGTAAGCCATACAGATATCCTACTGTTCAAGATCAAAGGCAATATGCAGAACAAAGACCAAGAGCAAAGGAGCAGAAGATAGTATCTGGGAAACAGTCACATATTTCACAGGCTATGACATGCATAGCTGCCATTGGCAAGTTGTTTTGTTCTCCTGAGAAGAAAAGGAGCATCCACTTGCTAGTTAAGGTTTAAGGAACTAGCTAAAAGAGTCTCAAACTTTTAGAAGTTATCTTCAAAAAAAAAAAAAAAAAAATTGAGAAGACTTTAAAAAGGTGGTGCATGGTAGGGACTTAGTGAAATTGAAAACTTTAGGTAATTCAGACTAATTAAAAGACTTACAGTAGTGGAAGAAAAGGCTGAGTCAATGTATGAGCACCTAGAGAATAAAAAGATGGCAGCAGCCAGCATCACTTATTGAGGTAAGACAAAGAAATTTGATTTTCTTCTGTTGATAGAATAACTGGCTTAGTATCTATGAGGTAAGGAAAAGACCTGATATACTTCAATGTTAACATTATTTTTTGTCACTGTTTTTCATGATATTCCCCCATGCAAACTAGAAAAAATACAGCAGAGATGAAATTGGCAGAAAATAGCATACAGATGTATTGCAAATATTTGTGGGGAGTTCTTGGGAGGAAATATCACATGGGGCCTCATGCAATGTCATAAGGGTCAATTTCAGTCAATATTCTCATTAGAAAGTTGGATGACAGAATTTTACAAAATCTGCAGAAAACGCCAAACTGGAATGGGTTGCAAGTATTTGAACAGATAGAATTAGTGTTCAAAATGCTCTTCATGTATTGCAGGACTAATATTAAGGCAGTGAAATGAATTCAGTAAAGACTACTTCTACATTTAGGAGGAAAAAATGAAAAATGCAAAAAAGTGTTTAGATAGCAGTACAGGGAATACAGCATAACATCAGTTGAAAGAATTGATGATGTGATAGCAGTGCAAGAAAAGGAAAAGTATCCCTACCCATCATATGTGAGACAAAGGAGATGATTCAGCCCTATGGGCACCTGCTAATTTCAGATGCAGTTCTTTCCAGTTTTTAGCAGCACACTACAAAGAAACAAAATTGAAGAGGGAAAAAAGAGGACAAAAGCCAGAACAATCAGAGATTCATAAAACAATCTGTGAGGACAGACTGAAAGGATTGGGTTTGTTTAGTCTTAAAAAAACAAAACTTAGAAGGGAGGTGGTGACAGTACCTCAAGTGCATTAAAGGGTATAAAAGAGTAATAAATTTTTCTCAATGTCTAATGATATTAAGCTTAATTTGGAACAATGGTGATTTAAGCTAAATATTAGAAAAATATCAACTGCCAGTATAGGTTAGGAAGAATTGAAATTAAATATCTAGAAACATTCTGAAGACTTCCAAAATGTCAAGGAAACATCTGAGAGCGATAGCTCTCAGATGTTATATATATAGCTATACATATAGCTATAGTTTAGCTATATTTGGTGCTGCCTCCAAGAGTAAAAGCATAAAACTCCATGACCTCTCAAGGACCCCTTCACCCCTACAGTTTACAATACAAAGATATCAACAAAATAGCACGATGCAAAAGATATAAATTGGTATGAAACATTTGCAAAGAAAACACATAATGAGGTGTTTAGAGGCTTCTCTATGTTTTTTTCCATGATCTGTAAATTTAATCTGCTTGAATTTATCGTATGTTTCGTGCAAGTCAGAAAATACTTGAAATAGCTTTATATTTTAAATTATGTTGCCCGGTTGGTCTTTGCGCTAGATTTCTCTTAATACACAAGAAAAATTTACCCCCAATTTACCACTGTTATTTGTTAAAAAAATTAAATCAGGTTTCATTATTAAAAACAGTAAATTACACCAAACATTCAGAAACTGCTGTTCGGAAACACCAACAAATTCCCAGGGCCAGGTAATGGTCCAGCTGTATAATACCAATGCAGGGGTCTACCTTCACCAGCACTCCCTTCGTCACCCATCTCAGATACAGAGTCAAAAACTGATGAAGCGGTATTGTCCCTGAAATGCATAATATTCACCAGTTCAGCAGCAGCAGTGGACAGGAAATAGTAAAGGACAGGAAAAAAGAGCAGATTGATAAACTGCAGCCACAAATTGAATGCAAGTCATCTTCATAAGTCATTGGCATGACTACAGAATGCCTGAGGAGTCACGTATACAGCCTGGCATTACCTAACGTGCATTACTTCACTGATCCGGTGCATCACCACTTATTTGAATTCAAAATGAAGATGTGGGGAACCTGTAGGCATATTATTAGTTATATACTATGTATTAGTTATTAGTACAAATAACTGGCTAGATATAACTGACCCTCTCATCTCTCTTGGTGCTTAAAAAGTTCAACTGCCTTTTAAAATTTACTTACCATCCTAAATACCAAGCTTTTTCATGTAAAACTTGACAAACTCTTACACAATTTTTATTTGTATGCGTCTCTCTCTCTCTATAAATAACATTATATAAGTTCCTAAGTATAATAGAACTAAGTATATATAGGAACTAAATGGTAATACTGTTCCCTGAAAGCCTAAATTACTAACAAAGATGACTGTTACAAGATTCCCCCCATGACCTTGGTCAGTTGGTTCATGTAAGATTGCCTAGAAGTCAAGTGCTTTGCAGTAAAGTGGAAGAAGATGCACTAAACTTTGAAATGTGGTGCATCAAAGAGATTGATCATATGAAGAGCTGAGAAGTTAATGACTGCAAAATGTCTTTTAAAGGTGGCAATGCTCTTACTTATCAGTACTGTAGAATTCAATACAGGAAGGCAGTGTCCAGCACCTTTAGAGAAGAAAAAAGTCTGTTTAACCAAGGCACTGACATTCCTTGAAGCATCACCATCTTCACAGATGTTACCCTAAGATTATATTACCATGAAACTTCCTTAGCCAGCAGTAATTTGACTCTTTTAAAACAGATGGTCTTGAATTTCTTCTCCTGTAGGACAAAACATCCATAAGGTTCTTCTGGCAGAGATCTGTCCGTACTTGTTTCTAAAGCTTAGGTAAGCAGGATTTTGCCTCAGTGGAAGTCCAGGATTATCTGCAAATGTTCCACCAATCTCTCAATTTTCCAGTTCTGAGTTGAGCTGTTACACTTTCTCAGATAAACAGCTTTTTCTTAAAGAAAGAAAGGTAATATACGCTACAGTCTTTAATAGTTTTCTGTTGGTTGCAATATGCTTCCAGGAACACCACAAACAGCTTTGGAATCATTCTGTCTTCCATTTCATTTACTATCTAATTCTTTCTTCAAGCTTTTAGGTAGCAACCAGAAGGTGCACAACAAAGGGAAATGGAATGTGGCTTGAACTGTGGCTCATTTCCCTTCCTTCCTTAGAAACAGTGGAAGTAAAACTTATATGGACAAGCCTGTCTATATGCAGATCACAAGAGTATGCAGCCTGCATTAGATTAAAACAAACAAAAAAACCCCCAAACCCACAAGCTAATCAAGAAAAGGTTATTTTATATGACTGAAATGCATTCCTCAGATTAATTTAAATAGCAGATTAATGGAAGATAAGCAAGTGTTACAGGTAAACACAGGGACTTCAAGGACTACTGCAAACCTGTTCATCAACTAATCAGAAAAGGTGGCCTGAATACAGTGATCAAAATTAAGTTTTATGATGGAACTCAGTCCCACATTAAGATTATAAGTAAAATAACAAGTCACACAGTATTCATGCCTGTCCTGAACATGCGACTTTCAAATGACATCATTGTGAACTAATGTACCGTATGTTAGATTGTTATTGCCCTCTCTGTTGCTTACTACTGCTTCTCAGATTAGTGCCAACTGGCTTTCTGCTGCTCCAAGTTGTAGAGGCAGTGACTGAGGGTGGCAGTGGTTTGCAGTGACTAGAGGCAAAAGAAAGCTGCTTAAAAGGATCATACCTGGGAATCAACCACAGTACAATTCTGAGAACTGTACATTCTAGAAGAAGCTAATCCTGTAATACTGCAGCATGAGATGCTGAAGGTGCAATTTTTTGGCCTGGATAGAGATTTGCAACTCTCTTAAGATTCTCCTTTTCTATTCTCTATTTTTATCAAAGATACTCAAAGTAGCCTAATGTTGTAGTCTCAGGACACTGTCCCGGGTCACTTCAATCTGCCAGGAGGTTTGTCTGAGGAACAGAGTTAGATTAATCACTAATAGCAAAGCTTCTTCCTGTTGTTTTTACTCAGAGCCAATTATTCTGAATTCAGAAATTATTCTGAAGCCACAAATCTATGACAATGCACAATCTCCCCCCTTTCACATGTGTTTAACTGCTGTGGCAAACATTGCTTTAAAGCAGTATTCATTAGGCTGTATGTGGAACTTGTGGAAGGAGGTGTATGTAATGCTGAAGTTGGCCTTGTTTTGATATCGTAAGCAGGCAGAGTCAAGAAATTTATATTTAGCTTTTCTAGTCATTGTTGCATGCACTTATCTGTTTAATCTATTCACAAGACAACTATGGTAAACAATTAGGCATTGTGCAATGAATCGACACAAAGCATTTTAATTAAAATAAAATACCCATCCTAAAATATGGCTACTGGAACAAGGAAATAGGCATAAGGACAGACCCATTATCCCCCCCCGCCCCCTGTCACTGTATGTTTGAAAAAAGAAACAGTATCACTGGGTCAAATTCTGTTAATCTTACCTACTCTTCAAATAACTCCACTGAAATAATGAGGTTCTGATGCAATGAATTACAGCTCAGTCTAAAAATGGATGGATGAATTTAGCCCAAAGTTAACACAGTGGGTATAGAAAATATGGAAACAAATAAAAATCAGGTCAAGCAAGCCAAAAGAAGCTTCCACAGTGCCCTAGAAGCACCAATTAGGAGCTCTAGCAGAATCTTCTGGGAAAGAGCTCCAAACTTGAAGACCCTCAGCTAACAGAGTCCTACTCCCAACTAACTTCGTTTTTATTACTGGAGTCTGGCTGCAGACAAAGAAAGGAAGAATGACTATCTGAAGAATCTTTTTTTTAACTTTAATTTTTCTATTTTAGCTTGCATCACAGAATATCCAATCCATCAAAACCTAATGCACGGCATATCCATTTTATTTATGGGTAAGAGCGCATAGCACAAATAGCTAGACGTCCCATCCAGTCAGAGTCATGGTGAGAGAAGTTAGGTTCTTTGGTCTCAGTTCAATTCATAACTAATAGAGGTCCTAGCATTAAAGCTAAATATAGAATTACGCTATTCTCTGAAAGGTAATATAGAAGGACAGAAAATTGTTGCATAATGGTTGAGGCTTATAACTACTGCTGTAATCAAGTATGTAGTAAGTGTAAAATGTAGAAATTTTCCTTTTTTTTTTTTGGACTCCTTGTGGGGGGTTGAGAGTGTGAAAATACATTCACATTCTATTTTACAGACAAATTCTAAGCTTCTATTGCTCTGCTTTGCTCCTGTTCATCTATTTTGCTTGTTTGAGATAAACCCAGCTGCTGTAACCCATCATGTATTTTTTTATGGGTATTGTCACTGTATCAGTCACAAAACAACAAAAACAGTATACTTCAGGCACTGGATTTTACTTTAGCGCTTCATGGTTTAGTGCAATAGAAAAAAAAAATGTTTTCTGTTGTTAAAAATGTTAACTTCTCATTTCTGTGCCAAATTGCAGTATAGGTGACATTTCACAGCATGAATTTTGTCATGACACAATAGATGAACAGATGGGCAGAAAGCCCACATCATCAGACCTCACTGTGTTCAGACAAGTCTGAAGGTTGTTGATTTTTTTATCATTTTTTTGTATGTCGTGCTCATACCAACATATACTAATCATTTAAAGCGCAGCTTTAGTCGTTCGCTTGCACCTAAGACTCCAAGTACGCTGGGCATCCCAGGATTTTTCTTTTCTCACAGCTAAACCACAATCAAAAGAAAAAAAAAAGTGTGCACTTTTGTGATTAAAGTACTAGATACTCATTATGGTCTAATCCATCAGGAGATTAAGCACCTTTCTTAATTTAGGAATTGGACAGAAACTGGAGAGCAAAGAGGGACTGATTGGGAAAGGAGACTGAGAACAGGAGTAGAACAGAAATGATGTAGCGTGACAAGGAAGAGGAGTGTGGCAGGAGTTAGGCTGGACTTCTGTGTCCATAGGCCTACGGTATTTTAGAAACCAGTCTGGATGGAGCAGAGCCTGGACTGATGGAGGTGGTAAGCCTGAATAAACAGGACAGGTGCTCATTAGAGAACACTTCCTTCCTGAACCTGTCACAGACCTCAAATACTAGAGACTCACTAATTGTCACTTTGAGCCTACAGTCAGTAACTGCCTACGAAATCTAATGCCAAAGTGTCTTAAATCTTTCTAGCGCTAGTGCCAAAGAAAATGAACCACTCTGTGAGCATGAGTGGCAAGTGATTTGTGTGACAGACAAAGATCCCAATCTGCTGCTAACAATTTCAATGTCACTAGGATCATTTTTTAAAAATTTATCGTGTTAAAAACCAAAATAATCCTCAATCTGTGCAATGATTAAAAAAAAAAATGCCTGGCATTAACGTTGTCTGTGCAACCTTAATTTGGCCTTCCATGTCTTAAACCACATGCTAACTCTTCCCACTGCTGCTTTACGTGATGGCACTAGATGGATTCTCCCAGCAGGTGAAAAAACCCTGCAAACTGTTAAAATCCCTGTCTGCAAGACTTCTATTTAAGCTGAGTAAGGCAGTAGATAACAGGAAGAAAAAGGACAGCCTTACAAATCAGGCAGTTGATGACCACCATGGACTTTATCTATCTTTGCCAGGCAATTCTTAAGTGAGATTAAGCAAATCATTCTATGCAAACTTTAACGTAACTGGGTAGCCCTATTAAGGGTATGGAGAAATTATTTTAGTAGGCCTGTGCCTCTACAAAAGTCTGGGCTCAAGTCACTAATCCAGGTATCTCACAGTGAAACAACTAGAAAAAACTGCAGCAGCGTGTCTTCTTTGCAATTCAAGAGTGACTGGCCAGTTTAACCTTGGTCAGACCGCTCAGTCACATTCAGGGTAGAAAACAGGATGTGAAGTTTGAGTCAGCAAATCTTTAGGAGTCTTTTAGACTGACTTGAGACCTTTCAATAAGTCTGGCAGAAAGCAAGCTGAAGAGCTGCACCTCCTGAACAAACTCGGTGAGAGCTGTATAACAAATGTATGAAGTATAACATGGTAATAAGGATACTGAAAAATGAGACTTATGCACTTCTGAATGTGCTCCCCAAATACCGACACTTGACTTTCATCACACTGTACATCAGAATGGCACATGCAAGTTGGGCATACTTCTCATGGTATCTTGTGATTCTTTTTTGAACATGTAATCATATGGAAACAAGGTGAATCTCAAAGTAGCAGTATATCACATTTAGCCTGGTAATAAAAATCAGGTCTATTCCTAACCAGTGTTGTTACATGTCCTCTTATTCAGATGTCTTCAACAGAATGAAGAATAAAGACTTCTGGCACTTTGTCACCCTTCTTTTTCCTTTTAATAATGTGATCTCTTGCACACAGTATGGAAGTGTCTCATGCCTAACCTCAACATTTATCTTCGCTACTGGCTTTGTTCGTACTTTTAAGCAAATTGCTCAACTTCTACAAGACCTGCTTTGCATAAATCCTGAGTATCTCTTTTGATATAGGTAGAGCTAACTTCAGTTTTAGAACACTTCAACTGAAAGCAGTATCTAGCAGCCAATATATCTCTCTAAAAGAATGAAGTGTCATTATAATATTGAACTGTTTGGTATCAATTTATTCGCTATGAATTTACAACTGAAAAATAGTATGCTTATACCTACATCAGACAGTGAGAAAGCAGAAGCTATTAGGATTAGGTAGCAGAAAGTGGAATGGTAGACACATTTCTAAACTGCTACAACTTGAATTGAGATTTTGTACTACAGAGATTTGACAGGAGTGGCTTATTTGTTCTCTCAAGAACTCTATCTTCCATTTATTCAGTTTAGAAGTAAAAAGTATATTTGTATTTCTGCTTAGAACATGAAAACAAACTGTGCTCATTAAGATAACAGATTCTAAAGGAAAACACTGGCTCCTAATACAGCCTTGCAGTTCTGCTGTCCTACACAGAAGTTACTGGTTGATAAATGGGGTCAGAAGTTCTATTAACAACAATCCTGTCACTTACGTGGGAGTCCGTACTAATGAGCATGCACACTCACAAAAAATTGGAAGCATTTACTGCCGTTTTTAAAAACAACTTCTGTTCAGAGCTAAAGAAAGAGCATTCATTTGTTTATATCTTTGCTGTTATCATCATGTCATCGATAATTTAATGCTACAAATGAAAGCTTAAAAAGTTGTTTGAGTCACTGAACTGCATAAAAGTTAAAACAAACAAGCAAAAAAACCCACCTGAAAAACAGTTGAATACCTGTCTATCATTAGAGCAAGCAGAATTAACTACATAATAAATAGGAAAGCGATCACAGGATAAAACAGAAAATAGCTATGCTATTATAGTTGTTTTTAGAATTGCTTGAAAAACATGAAATCTGTTGAAGTAGGGAATTCATGAAAATTTCTCACTTGACTTTTTATTAGAAAAAAATGTAGAAAGTTTAACTTTCTACAGTATTTGGAATTTTAGAAAATAAAAACCTGAGTGTCTAGGGAAAAATACTTGTACACAAAATAAAACGTATTTATTGAAAAGAACTTGTCTAGAATGATTTTTTCTGAAAAATAATTTGTCATAATTAAACATTATAATAAAACAGACTGTCTAAGGAAAAAGAAAGGGGAAAGAAACAGTCACATTGGAAGTGAACAAATGGCATGCTACAATTCATCATAAATGTGACTTAGTCTTCCACTAAATATAACAGAAGAAATGTAATGAAAACAACTACAGAAATTCAGGGTGAAGAGAAAAGGAGACAAATCAGTTCACTGGGAATACTGGAGACACAGAATCCATTTCCAAGCTACTAACAGACAAAGTATGGAACACTGTAGAAAATCAGGTCGTAGTACTACAAAATGAAAGCTGTTTTGAAAACAT
This sequence comes from Dromaius novaehollandiae, assembly GCF_036370855.1. Lineage (NCBI taxonomy): Eukaryota > Metazoa > Chordata > Aves > Casuariiformes > Dromaiidae > Dromaius > Dromaius novaehollandiae. Next base: position 15,276,481 of record NC_088107.1, on the reverse strand, counting down.
GAACTAGAATAAATTAGCTCAAGGAAATGATGCAAAATAAAAACAGATCACAGAGTATCAACTATACTTTTTTTCTGAATGTCTCATATAATTCAGTTTTTGCCTCTGACCTCTATCAGGCTCTGAAGACTAATTATATAACAGAAAATCAGTCAAACTAGAAGTTTGACTAGCTCAGTATCTCACCTCTAAAAATAAACAGGCACTGACACCTAAAAGAATCATCATACAGGCAAATTAAAGCCAAAATACACAAGTCTGAAAAGTCAGTCAAAGTCTGTTTCCTACAGCATTACAGGATTTAAGCTGACTGGGAAAGCTTCATAAAATAAAAGAAAAATAACTGACAGATAAAATATATTCCAGAAGAATTTGAGACAATTGAAAACAAATGCAAATGATACTAACAATCAATACTAACAATTGAACCAATGATTGCAAATACTGTAGTTATCATCAGAAGTTTTTCTGGTAGATCTTAGAAAACTGCAAGACGAACACATTTATATATCTATCTAGTTATAGCCAAGCAAAAGAAAGGTCCCACAATAAGAGATAAGCATGTGATTTAGCTAACATGATCAGGTACAGCGAATGACTTCAACTAAATACAGCCACCACTTCAAATACAATAATAGGAAACTGCTGATGAGAACTGAAAGAGGAAGTTACTCATACGAAGCAAAGACAATTACGGACAGCAGTCTTGAGTATTTGAGAACCACTTCTCCAACCATTTATGAAGAGCGAGACAGGCAGCTATAAAAGTTCCTGCCTCAAGCATTATGTGGCATTTGTCTGGCACATAAAACTTATTACTATACTAAACCCACGAAAAAAGCTAGGGATTTCATATTATTCTCAATATATATGTTTTTACCTGCACTTTGCTCCTGAGCATCTCTCTGTCAATGTAAAAGCAAAGACTGTCCAATCTTGCAGTTTTTAGTAAGAAAATGATGCCAATTTTTTAATAGCATAACTGCCATTTCTTTCACATATTAGACATTACAAAATCTAAGATCTAAGAACATATACTCACAAATACAAAATATACAAGTACAACTAATGTAAAAAGCATTACGAAGTTCTGCATATTTTGTCATGCAACATTTCTTTTTTTAACTAAAGCAGATAAAAAAAGCCTCAGCAAGATGATTGTGCTAAAGAGACTTTCTTAACAAGACAAAAAAAATCTCACCCCCTGTCTTACTGTTAGCTTTTGTACTACAGACACAAACCAATTCAAATTACATGCTGTTTGTTTGAGCTCTGCTTGAAAGTAATAATAAGTTGGAATAATAAAGCATAATCACTGAAGATATGGACTGATATTAAAAGCCATAGAGTGGTACAGTAGAATGCAGGCATGACTTATGGTTCCGTTGGGCTTTTTCTGCCCAACAGGACACACAATAATCCCTCTGATTTCCATGATCACTATATTAAAAACACTCTTCATCTTTTAGAATCAATTATATACAGGCGTTTTTTCACCCAGCAAAGGACTTCAAAGAAGACTGGTTACCAAAGAACATATTCTCTTCACAAAGGAAAGGAAAACAAATAAACGAGCTAAAAAGACAGCCACCTTCCCTCTCCTCCAGCTCCCAAAGTTCCCAAGCCACACTCCATTACTTTGTTTCTACAGTACCTTCCCTACCTTATGGTTGTGGAGAAGCATCGGTTCTATCCTATTTGTGCTAAATGGGACACGGAGACCAGTGGGTTAAGGACAAAGACTGCTTTACCTTTTACCCATCTATTTTCTGTATATTCTTCTCTCCTGATTTATTTTACTTTTACTAGTAAGTTCAAGATGTAAAAGAAAGATTTTTTTTCCACTGATTACAGGATAGGTTTGAGGATGTGGGAAAAGTTATTACTGGATCACTTCATGAATAACTACTAGAGATGCCTAACTGTAAAACAGGAAACAGTGCAGACCTGTAGTCTGCACAAACCTGATAACCCTAAGTTATGATCATGTTTTCTCTAGGGAAAGGGGGTGGAGCAGCAAGGGCACAAAAGCATGATCATCTCTCTGTCTCTCCTTCTTCATTTTTGGTTGACATGCAGCTGATGGACAAGATTTCCTTTGGCACAGAAGCAATTACACAAGTGGTACCTGGAGCTATACACAGCTTGTAGACCTGTGATATCACCAAAATCACACGCTGCTTGACCTCTGCAATTAGGAAAGATCAGTTCTCAAAGGGAAGAAAAATGTCAGAGTCAAAACGAGTTTCGCCATCACATCTCTGAGATCCCAGTGTTACATAAAGAAATTGAACCTGTATTATTGGCCAGCTCCAGAGAAACTACTAGCAGATCAGTCAGCAGCTACTTGCTAGAGCAAACAGACTATGTCTTTTCTGTTTTCAACACTGCTTTCATCTTTTTTCTCGTTAACCTGTATTTTATTATCCACCATATACCTTATTAGAGTATTAGTAACATTTGTAAACAGCTCTATCAGCAACACAATTAGAAGACATGGACTACCTGAAAAACCCTCTTCATACAGGTTTTTAATCTGAAAATTAGTAAAATTAAACATGATCAAATGCAAGAAAAGAAACCCTCTCACAAAAATACTATGTATTAGACAATATAAAAGTGCAAGTGTCTGTACGTATGTATCTATGTTTACTGCTACAGTTTTTTTAATATATCAATCAATTTTGTCTTTACCAAAACTGGTGATCATGCAAGTTATCATAATATTCTCTACAGATGAGGGAGGCAAATCCCATGGTTGACATGATTTCAACAATACTTTTGCATCATTAGAAACTGGAGACCTCACAGATACATTCTTCTACTTAAGCATCCAGGGAAACATAATTGTATAGATGCTCCATTGATCATCTGGAAAATGTGCATAAAGTCTGGCACCTGTCCCATGAAAGTACTTAGAATTACGCTTGGGTGGCAAAACAGACTCTCTTTAGCTTAGCACTTGAAAGTAACATTGTGCTTCCCCAGTAGACCAGAGAAAGATTTGAGCATGTTTATGAACTCATGTTTTCCAAGTCATTACATTTTTCAAGATGTATGTTTGGCTCTTTATTCAGCCAGTTGGTTTAACAAGATTTCTTTTATCCTGAAATCGCTTTAAAAAATGATGCTGTTTTTTTTTTTTTTGCTTCCAAAATACAGCTACCTAAAGAAAAAGATCAAGTGCTTTAGTCTTAAAAGTAGAAACTCTTTTTTTTATCTTGGTGGTAAAAGATTAATTTGTGCTCATTTGCACAGCAGAATCAATGCAGTTTATAAATAAGTCCTTGGAACTGATATTCATGGCCAGGTTCTCTAACCTCTAGTAAATTTATTTTAATTCTGTTTACACACAAAAAGGGCAGGCAAATTTCATGAATATGCAATCAACATTAATTCCAAAATTGGATAAAATAGTGTTAGACAGTCTTCTATTCCTGTAAGGATTAGGGTAGCAGGGACTTTATTCTTTCATGAAAACGGAAAACATTAACAGTTAAAAGTTAACAGCTTTTTAAAGTTTTCATAAAAAAAATGGAAGTTCTTCCTCTAAACAGAAGGTTTTCTTATATAAAAAAAATAGGGATAATTGATGGTAAATCTTATTGATTAAGGATGTGATTTTTTTCCATCAATAAAAGGACAGATGTAGATATTCCAACAAAAGGCTGTCTGATATCAATAGGATTTCTTCAGATTCTCAGACTAAGTCACACAAGTGTAACTGTGACACAAATTTTCCTGACATAATAATGTGCACTGGTTCAGTAAAGGGTTATTGTGCTAATTTGCACTGTTGATCACTTTATCTGCTTACTATTCTTTTTCAAAGAAATGCAGTCATAAATTTCTGATAAACATCAAACCTCTGATTATAAAAATAAAATACAATCAGCCAGAAGAATACTATTACCTTATCTAAAAGGGATATCAACCAGTTTTTTAAAGATTCTTTCAATTAGTTTCTAAAACTTTTAAATGCTTATTTTTTATGTTTTAAACAGACATCAGGAAAAAAAGTAATTACTTGTTAGTAAGTGTTTGGTTTTATTTGAATGAAAAAAGTTCAAGTTGATGATCACTATTTTCAGTACAATTTTCCTTTCTCTGAGTCCTCTTTCGACTGACTAAATACATAGTACCAGCAAGCAACTGAGGCAGCTCATCCTTCCACCACGTCCTAACTTTAGAGTAGGCGCTGAATATAGCTACTTGCTCTTTCTTCACAGACAAAAATAGCTGCATCATCCTAATCATTAAGCCATTAGACCTCCTCACACAATTCTTCTAAAGCAGCTGTTCTGCAGTTCCATTCATCTCAAACTGAATGGACTGCCTTTGCTGTCTTAAATCCACATAAAAGGGCAGATGGGAAGCTGGAATATAAGACTTAAGTCATGCTCTAGAGTGAAACCAGTGGCAAAAAAGAAAATGCATAAACTCTTGTGCATGTGAAACCCAGGCATAAGGAAGAAAGACTCAGCCAAATCATTATGTGTTGGTCCATCTGCAACATCTTTACTGAATCCATGTTTATTAACTGTTCTCTAGAACACAGTATTTTACTTCCTGTGTTACCACTGGAAGATTTCCAGAGTGCATCTAACAAAAAGCAAACAAAAGGCTTTTCTAGAATTTTACCTAAGCAGGTTAAGTGTAGGAATATATTGAATTTTTCAATTCTTAACCACATAATCCGAGAATTTATTCTGTTTCCCACATGGGGGCCTCTTGCCTCCCCAAAAGTGAATTTAAAGATATCTATCATTGTTTATCTGACCAAAAAGGCCAGCACCAACATGAAGAGAGGAAAGGAAAAGATAGTTGAAGAAAGTGGATTAGTGAATTCTGTACTTCATTGTCACTCCCAATACAGCATAAAAAAAAATTCCTTAATGTGCAATAGATTTTGTTTCCTCAACACCACACATCTATTCAACCATAAAACAAGAGTATTCATTTCTTACTCAGACTCTTTACAACAGTACATCTGTTCTATTGTCACTGTCGTCTTCCAACATAAATATGGAAGAGGATTCATGCTGAAAAAAACCCCTGTAACCTACCTGCTTATCCCTATATTATTTACATATGAAGAGAAGAACAATGACAGACGAATCAACTTTTGTTGAAAAAGTATTACATGCCTAAATCCAGTTCTTCATGGCTCCTATTTTAGGGTAATTAACAAAAATTGCCCATCAGCTATATCAGACACACTATATACACAATCAGCCCTTATATTAAGGAAGTCTTTCATCACTCTAAGCAAAAATCCGTTAGGCATATGGTAGAATACAAGCAAAATCTTGCTTCAGTGAATATTTTGATTTCAAATTTTGAGAGAAAAGAGAACTAGTATTGTGGCTTTGTGTTGTTGTTAACTTTTATTAACAAAAAGAACTTCTAACTGGCATATTCTTTCACAATGTCACAAAGACTACTTGCAGTTTACTCAATTTACTATAATTAGTTTTTCCACTTAGACTATGCCTGAAATTAGAGGGACGAAAAATGCCATTAGGCTCAGTGAAGAAAAAGCATCTCAAAGAGAACTTTCTAAAAAAATAAAAGTTTCATTATTTTGTACAAGGTGGTACTAAACTCAAAGCTAACTTAAAGTGTACCCACGACTTTGTTTTAAGTGTTCCAAGAGGGCTTCTGGTGAGTCTGTTTACAGTAAAGCACATCTAAAGCCATGCAAGATATGTCAAAAATACATTATCTTAAAACCACATTAGCTCAAGACAGCTTTCTTGGATTTAATTACACCTAAGCATTCAAAAAATGCCATAAAACCAGTATTCAAAAAGCAGTATTAGCATAAAATTAGATTTGTATTTAGTTTTTTAGCACCAAAATACTTGAAGAAACCAGAAGGTGGTAATAACAGTAGTGGGCTCTGAAGAATTCTGAAGAACTCTCACAAGACTCCAAACTAAATACTGCTTTTCTTATGACAACAGCAGACTCATCAACAAGGGGAAAACAGCTTTATTGCTTTTTTGCACTGGGTTATGAACAGGACCTGCTGGCCCTAGCTGTTATTGCTGGTCAACCAAGGAATTAACACCTTTCCTATTTCAGCTGGGTCTAATACATGCAAATAGATATCTCCTATTTTCATTAGTTGCTGTAGTATTTTATACACCAAACCAAAATGCTGCCTTCTGAGTAGGTATCCTTTCCTTCTCCATTTTGCACCGGCAGGCTGAGAAGCAACTATATTTGTAAGGAAAAAACCCACATAATTAACAATATTTTAATCAGTTAATATAGGCAGTTGCCTCAATCAACTAAGAAATAAGATGGGATAAACACCTACCTTTCATTTCTTTGGTAAAAAAAAAAAAGTGCTACTTACTTACAGCTCACTTCCTAACACTGTTGATATAGTTTGAATATAGGAAACCTCTTCAATCTTAAAAAGTAATTCACCTTTTAATAGACTTATTATTTCCCCATTACAGTCACCACCAACCAATATGCGGTTGCTCTGATTGAGATAACACTTACTTATCCTGGTCCACTTGAATGGCTATATAATGGATATATATCTGTATATGTATGCCTATGTATGTGTATATACACGTGTGTGTCTGTGTGTGTGTGTGTATATATATATAAAAATATAAAAATAAATTCATTTACTAAACAGTACCAGATCAAATGGTATTCATCTGGATCACAGTACTGCTCTTTTCAAGCCCAAATCCAAGATGTGTATTCATGTAACAAAACTGGTACAATACTATTAACTATGGTTACTAGTAACTATAAACTACATGTACCTGCAAAAGTGCATTAAAAATAAGCATGACGGAGGTAAGGCATAAAAGAAACAGAAGCCTGAGTGCTATCAGACAAGGCTAGAATAATTTCTAAAAACCTAAGCTATTTTGGAAAATATGTCCAAGTCAAGCAGTTCCAACAAATGGTTATTATAAAAAGGCTAGAAAAACTACCAAAATAAGAAAATATATACTTGTCTTGAAAACGGCACAAATTAGTTTGAGTAGGCAGAGTTTGGAATATACATAAGCAATACACTTATTCTCATGACAAGTTTTCTTAAGCCAGAACCAAATGACCACACTGCTATTGAAGCACGGCAACACATTACTAACATAGTCACTAATTTCAAATGTTAGCATCACATTTTCTCCTTCACACACTTGCATAAAATAGGGCTGTATGGGATACTAATCTCCCCATGTTCTGTTCTCCAGACACTACTAAAGTTAATGACAAATCACTTCCTACAAAACAATGGAGTATAGTAACTTCTATCCACTATTAGAGAGGCAATTCCCATCCCTAGACCCTGTAATTTGACTTGTCACTGTGCATATGTACAGTGTTTATGTATACCGTACATAAATACAGCATAAGACAAGTTCACCCACCCTGACTCCATGAACAGTGTATAGCTTACTCCATGACAGAAACTCCAGACCAAAGAAATGTTTGTTTGTTTGTTTGTTTGTTGTTCTTGTTGTGAGTTTTTAAAACCTGGTTGGCCACCAAGTGATCAGCAAGATCTTCATCAGCTAGATCAAGAAGATATTGCTTGTAAACTACCATTCATACAGGGAAGTCTATGTTGTCATTAGAAGTGACTCAAGAGCTCATGCAACTCTGGGAGCTTATCCAGAGCGATGGCTTTATCAGGACAGAGAATGATGTTTATTCCAAGGCAGCTGTAAAAGATAAGGAGAGCAAGATGGGCAGGGAATAAAAGAAGCCACTAGAGAGAAAAAAAGCTAGAAAGAGAGAAAGGAACAAGTGAGGCATGGAACAAAAAAAAAAAGGGGGGGGGGGAGAAATTCTTAGTTACAGTGTACAAAGAAACAAAACACTAGGTAGCAGTTCTCTGGTATTTTTCTAAAAAGTCATCAATCCTTCCATTAATCTACATGCCTAGGAGTTTTACGCCATCATCACAATGCCACTATGTCCTTACAGAACTTTAAGTCCAAGGATAACTGATGTACTACTTCCATCTCCTCTCATCCACATATCCTATTACTTTCACTCCAGTATTTCTGCAGAAACATTTTGTAATAAATAATACATAAGCAATCAGCCCATAGCATATTTTTCTCTCTTCAGATAGAGAGAGAATAGGACTATCCAACGGGACTGTTGTGCACTGATAAATTATTTATGTACCAAAGTTTCAATGACGTTACCTCATGTGTTACTAGAATGAAAATAAGAACATTTATTTAAGCCTTTCTTTTGTCCTATTCTGGAGAAATACCACTACTGTACTACTGTACTATTTAGCTACATCTCTCGTTGGCCAGATTGTTGGCTACCAATCTCCGCCTACATGGACAGACGAAACAATTCATTAAACAATGAGTTATGCTTTGGTTATATAACGAAGATTAATTCTGGGAACTTGATCTGCAACCAGCATTTTTCCATCCACAAATAAAAATACAGAAGTTGACTGTGAATCAACTACAGAGGTAAGAGTCAGAAAACCATTCATAAAAGTAATGTAAACACTAAATTACCAATTAGTCACTTTTCCTTAAAGGTATTACTGCTCCTGCAAATGTTAAAAGCAAAATGTAATACCCCAAACTATTACTTGCTTAAATGATTCATTTCGGTAAGTATTCTCTGGACAAGCATGAGGCCTCATGCGAAAAGAATGAGGAATAGGGAGCTAGGGTTTGAGAACTTAAGGATTAATTTGCAATATGTTGTTTCTTATGCTTACTGTAAATGAAATCAAAATTGCTGTGCAATTCAAATGATATATGGAAGCTGAATGTATTTTCTCTTTGAGGAAAAGGTGATATTAAAAAGAAATCCTTCTTCAAAGGCTGCACACAAAGCATTCTAAAAATGGATTTCCTTATCAGTGAATAGACTCTCTCTAACATCACAGTCACCCTGCTCACTGAAATTTAACTCAAAAAAGATCTGACTGGAATAACATGTCACTCAGCAGAAGTGTTCAGGTAACGTATTCTTTTGGTATGGCACTCCAACTATTAAATATATTTTGAAAGTTTTAAACTCTTATAAATTCTTGGGTGTTCTGCAAATGCAAAAAGTAAAATATCACACTCATCCATTAGACAAAAGCATGAAAGACAGTCTTGTCAATGAATATTGCCAGGTATTCTATAGGACCTGAAAATACATTTTTAACCAATCAGTTACTAGCTGCTGAGGCAGAATCATGGAGAGGAAACTACCTCCTCCTCGTGTGCGCAGAAAACTGAAAACATGGAGAGAAAACAGAACCGATACTCAAATATCAATGCGTTCTGTTTTCAGGATAAGGGTAATTTGAGAAGTACCACTGTTGTAGCAGCTGGTCTGTAAATTCCCTTTAACCTCTTATTGTACACCCTTCTCCCTTTATTTCAGTGAAAAGGAAAACGGAGGGCCTAGTATAACATTTTATTACCACGCAGACACTCTACAACCCATAGTCTTCATCCAACTACACTTTTTCATACATTCGACTTTTGGGCCAGTTGGCTTATCTGCAAATATACTATAAGAAGTACATCAGTAATTCACAAAAAAAGACTTCAGGAGACTTTAAGAGACTGGAGTAGACATTTTTTCACCCGCTGGATTACAGGAAGAACAAAATTATTTTCTGTAATTCATATGGCTGATCACGTAAGATGCAGCACCAAAAGTAACTTCTCATTTTCTAACAACCACCCATGTTGTCTAATAACACACAGTAAGGCACAGACAATATACTGGCAGCAATATGATTTCACTGTCTTGCATCTTCAAAATATGCCTTCTTAAATTACCTCTCCATGCTTTTTACGTTCCTATTGTGCAACGATGACTAGATACAATGACTGGATTCCCCCCAACACACACCTCTAAGTGTTTAACAGTGAAAAAGTAATGAAAATACTAAATATTGCTAGCTGATTCTTAGTGCCTACACCATCTTGTGTCTAATACAGTACTGTAGAAACACACCTGCAAAATGCAAATCTATAATTTAGTATCGGTATTTCAATTTAAAAATAGACTTTCATATTAGCAGTATTTAATTGTTTATGCAACACTTCCAATTTGACTGAAAGTTCATTATAAAAGTAGTTACCCAATACGAAAGAAATGTAGCATCCAAAGCCTGAGATACTAATTACTACTAAATACACTCTTTGGCTAACGGCACAATTTTTCATCTTTAAAATATATGTGTCTGATTATTATTTTTGCAAGACAGACAAAGAAAGCAAAGATTCAGTCAAGGTGACAATTACCATCTGGCTATTTGGGCTAATTATGAGCTACCAATTAAATTCACATGCAGTACAATAACGTGAACATTTCAAATGTTGGTTAATCTTGAAAATCACCATCTTTGTTCATTACAAGAGGTATTAAAATTATATATATATTTAACAATTGTCTGCTTCGGGGTCTCTTAGCACAGAATATAAAGACCACGGGAAAAAAAAAAATTCTCTCAAAACCTTCTGTGAGTTAAGACTTTTTTTTCCCTTATACAGGGATGCTGCAATTTACACCTCTTCTTTTTTTTTTTCTTTTTTTTTCTTTTTTTTTTTCTTTTTTTTTTCTTTTCTGAGAACCATCTACTTATCTGAGGGCTTATAACTACAGATAGACAGAATTCAGATCAGTTTAGACTCTAGTCAAAATTACACAGCAAATTATAGGTTGCAGACCACTGCTCATCAAGATGAATATAGAACCAGCCATATCTACACAACTGTTAAAGGAAACACTATAGTATCTGAACCCTCTGGATTGCTCCTGTGAATACACTTATAAAGCTATATGACAACTCTAAAAATAGTCTACTGTCTAGTTCTTTTAACAAGAGTTTAAAAATTAAACTGCAAAAGACTTAAAGTGCCTTCAGTTCAAAGTAATACAATTGCTTATAAACATTTGTTTGACATATTAAGAAGATCTTTCCAAGACACATTTGGCATAAAGTTTTAGCATCCTGACTTCTCAGGACAACAATTTCACCGTGACAGTAAACCCAGAAATCACAAAATTCAATGGAAGCAGAATTGGATACCATACAGAAATTAATGACCAACTTTAATAAGAACAATATTTTGTTTAAAAGATAACATTAAAACATTATTACCTCCAGCAAGGATCTTCTCTTCCAACTCACTCATTTGCTTTTTGTATGCTTTTAAAGCAGCTTCTTTAAACGATGGTCGTATTCTTTTTTTCTTCGGAGTTTCGGCAGGCATCTCTGGCACATTCTGATTTTCATCTTCCTTTATTTCTATATCAGCAGCCATGTCACCTTCAACTTCCAGTATCGCTTCACTGACCACACTGTCAAACTGTCTGTCATATTCCTCCTCTTGTAGTGTTGCATAAGGAGCTTCATATGAAGGCTGTTCCAGTTCATATTCTTGCATCTGCTCACTTGTTTCACCAGTATTAGTTCTATTTTCTAGTTTAGCAAGGACTTGTTCCATTACTTCTACATAATCTGTTTCATTCTCACCAGCTGGTTCAATTAAGTCTTCCTCATCCTCTGCTTTATAGTAATAAGGCTCAGTGTAAACATCAGAATCAAGTGTTGTGCTCGATTCATTTGCAGTAGACTGAGATAAAGTCCTAAACCTTCCCATGAAAGAAGACCCACTGTCTTCATACCCACTTAAACTTTGTGTGCTTTTATTCCAGACTACTTCTAATGCTGACTTAGCACGTTGAAGTGTAGATCCAAATTTAGGAAAGCTGAAAGTTTTATCAGAAAGATCTATACTTAATCGGCTGTGCCAAGATTTAGGGGGTGCTTCTTCTGAGTCATCACTTGGTAGCTCACTCTGACTTCGGTACATCATAGGCAATCTGTTTTGATTCTGATAAAGGGAGTTAGAATTTGTTTCCTGATAATCATCGTATTGAGCAGTCCACTGACTTTGTGATTCACTGTCGAGGCCTGCACATGAAGGAGAAGTACCATCAAGGGTAAAATCATAACTCTCAGTATCATACTGGAGATCAGAACTTTGGCACTTCCCGAAATCCATCTGTTGATCTGAAGGGCTGCTCATATCGTATGCAAAAACTTCTTGGGTAGACAAGTCTAAGCCCAAACCTGCCTCGTGTTCCAACTGATTCCATTCTTTCCATGGTGAAAGATCATCATGTAAAGAAAGCTGGGAACCATTATAGTGGCTTCTGTCTCCAGATACACATATTACTCCATTGCTTACTCCACTGTCAACTGTTTCTGTGTTCTCTACTTCATTTTGCGCTGGATACTGTTGCACACCTTGGGCAAAAGTCTGTTCCTGGGAGCTACCATACCAGTTGGTAGAATCATCTTGCCTTCTTTGCCAAAGTTCTCGATCTGAGGAAGACAATAGTGAACTGCCATTTGTTCTGCTAAAATACTGATTTTCTGAAAAATCATCAGAATAAGACTGACACAATTTTGAGAAATCTGACTCTGAACGGCTAAGTTTTGGTGTTGCAAAGTCATTCTGCAAATGCCATACAGGGGTCATGTCTGAATAACAGGCCTTTGATTGCTTTTCCATATTGTCATATTCTGGTGACTGATCACCGTATTTTCTTCTGTTTGAAAAAGTGCTACTATCAGCAGTTCTATTAAGGTCTCTAGTATTTGATGACTGGATACTCCCCTTGGTAGTGCTTGTTTTTATTTGAAGTGCTGATTTAGATAGTTTTGCATAACTGTTCTTATTTATATCTGATTCCATCTCTTTATCACTGTCAGGTGACTCCCAATCATGTTTTTTAGTTTTTGTCTCCACGGCTAACAGCTTCATATCCATACTCTCATATGTCTGCGAGGAGGGTAGTCCTCTTTCTTTTTTCTCTTTCACATCATGGGAAAAAATATCTGTAGAAATTCCAACACCAGTTCCCTTAAGTTTATAAGACTTTTTTAAAATTAGATCTCTGTGCTGTGATGACTCAAAGTAAACAAGAATTGGTCTTGGCTTCGCATTTGGACAGTCCCTTTGTTGTCCCAGTCTTTGAGCAAATTCAATCTTAATAGTACTCTGTGCCTCTGAGAATCCCATTTTATCTATTAATATTTTGTAAACTATATTTTCAGTTTTTTCAAATCTCTCTTCAGGCACATTTAGAAACCTAAGACTTCCTTTGTCTCCTGGATGGCCAATTTGCTTAATGTAGTCATGTATGTCTCGAGTTTCTCTTCTAGACTGTACAAATCCAGTTCGCAGTTGTTCAATTTCACTTTGTACAACTTCTACACTACTAGAAATTTCATCAATTGATTGTTTCAGAGCATTTACATGCCCTCTTAATTCAGAAAGTTCTGTTTCAATTTGACTGATTCCCTGAAGCTCTTTAAAGATCATTTCCATAACATCATGGGTTTGACTAATGCAACCTGTCGAACTAAAGCCAGGTTCAAGAGTATTTGATTTCTGGTGGCGACCAGTTCTGTCTAAAGATTTACTTCTTAAGCCCCATGTTTTCCTCCACGTACTTAGCTCCGAGTCTGACGAGACACATTCTTGACTCTTCTTCCATTTCCTTAACTTTCGTAAAGCTCCCAGCTTTAGCGTGTGTAAAGTGCGCTCTCCATCCGAGCTTCCATCAGACGGTGCAAGGCTGCTTAAACTCTTTCTGTTGCGTCTCACAGGCATTGTGTGTGATAAATACTCCTTTTTCTTGCTGTTACTTTTTACTTCACTTAACGATTCAGAATATGAACTATCATTTGAAGACAGATCTTGAACTATATCTTCATTATTATTGTTTGTTACAAAAATAGGCTTTTGTAGTCCATTGGCAATAGCAACTCTGTAACTGAACGTTGGAGAAAGTGAAAATTCTCTATTACTTTCCTCTTCTTCAGCTGATAAGTTGCGAGCAGATGGACACTTGGCAATCTTTTTAACAGTGCTTTTCAAAGTATTTGAAAATTTTGGATTCTTTGTTTGCCCAATCTGGGATAAGTCTTGTTCCTTTTTGCTCTGACAACTCTCTTTCTTTTTTGTACTATTTCCCGGTTTCTTTGTAAACATTCCTTTGCAAATCTTATATATGTAAGATGAGATCAGGCTCTTTAAAAGCGCAGAAACCATGAAGTGTTATTTATATTAACCTGTTTCCACAAAACACAATTTTTGATCCAGACAAATATTTGTATCTCCAGCAGGATCATCAGCAACTATTTCATCAACAGAGAGTAAAGACATGTAAATTACTGATGCTCTGGTATCACGTGACAGCGAAAAAAGGGGAAAACCCCCCCCACACATCTGCTTGTTAGAAACCAAATCCTGAAGGTGTTTTGTATGTGTTGTAAAATCTCACACTGCTGGGCGTGGTTTCTTGAAGCGTCTAAAAAGGAGGGAATGATGTTACTATGCCTGCCAAACTTATTGTTCAATAATACTGATATTATTTTAGTTGGGTTACAAAGGAAGCATGGAGCTGTTAAGTATCTATTTATTTTTTCCTTAAATAACTGTCTGAATACATCTTTTCATGAAGAACTGAAGCTGCAAGCAGTTCTGGGCGAATAGCTTAAAAATAAAAGAATAAGCTGTATTTATTTACAGACTTCTTTGCCCCATTTGATTCTCAGACTTTGAGATATTTGCTGTTAATGCTGTCTGCTTTTTTTCAGAGTAACATTTCAATTTAGGTATCTTTATGATATATAGCAATGTTAAAAAACAATAGCTGAACAAGTCCTTACTAGCTAGTACAACAAGTAGTAGAAAGGTCTCTCTTGGTTCACCTTTTAGATCAAGGTATGATTCTGTGCAACAAACTGGCATTGTATATATGAAGTACTGTTCTATTTTGAGACTGAATTATGCATATGACCGTGGTTTGAGAAACAGACACTATCTTGCAGTCTTTAATATATGTTACGTATGGTAAGCCAGGACTTCATGTGTGCATAGCTTCTAGGTTTCTCTTCATTAAGAATGAGAAAGAGAATGGAAAATGACAAATAATCATAATGAAAACTGATGGAACATTCTCATTCAAGTTACTAAGTTTCACATTTTTGTCACCAAAAAAAAAAAAAGTCTGCACAAAACAGATAAGATGGAAAGTGGGGGGGAAGTGACTCCCAAGTTTCAAGACAAAAAGATGGCATTACAACAGGAAGGTAATTTGATCAAAAACAGGAAAGAGCAAGAAGAGATTCCAGGAGATACCTAGAAGCGTCTATTCCATAACACAAGAAAAACAGTCAATATACTTTAAATAGACATATACGTATACTTTTGTACAGCATATCATTCAACTCAATCTCCGAGCTACAGAATAAATAACAAGACAAATAGCTCAGAACAACTTAACAAAGTACCAGTCCTTAAAATGACCATTTCAGTTTCTAAACTAGCTAAAAATTCTTTGGCAAGATAAGAAGCTTATTAAGATACAGGATATACAAAGGGTTAAAACTTGCCCTGTGGTGGCATAAGAAGGGGAAAGGATATGAATTATCCAACTTCTCTGCAAACACCATGGCACTTCATAAAACATTGTGGTCTCTCCACACACGTCAAGACTTCAAACCAACAGTGTATAAACAAACTAGAAGACTTCTTTACTGGCAAGGGCTACAAAAGATCAAGAGATAATGAAACTACCACTGGAATCTGGAACATCTTCATCCCTTTTAAATGAGGTTTAATAACTCCTTTGTAGAAGAATCTTTTCATAGCCAGTAATATATTTAAATTTTATCCAATGTCTAACTTATGTTCTTTATCAAACATACTCAAAAATAGTATAAATAACTACATACTCATTACTCAGTTTTATTTAAAAAGCAGTTTTTGACAACACCATAGCAATTCAGAAGTTGCACTGCTAAAGATGCACACATCTGCTAAACGGAGCTGAGTTAGGTTCTCTCATGTGAGTTCCATTCCATCTCAGTAATATTAATTACAGCCTGTAAGATGACAAATGGATCATACCATTGCTCTATCAGATACTGTTTTACTAAAATTGTATCTATAGATGTAGAATAAAGTTTGAGTCATTATAGGTCTCATCCATTTCTTTTTGTACAGACTTGCATCAAGGTTGCTCTATTTTAAATCAGTGTATTAATGTAGGTTGAACCTCTAGGAAATAAGGAACATTTTTTGGTGAAGCGTATAGGAGTAAGCCAGTTATTTCAGTGAGCTGCAAGTTCTCATTTCAACAATTTTCTGTTTTTATTCAGGTACCCCAGTGAACCATTACAACTCTCTTATTTTTATCCTGTTTATTAACTTAAGCCAATATATACAATGAAGTTGAACAAAAATGGATTAAGTTGTTCTAAACATAGGGGTTCAAGTTCAAATGTCTACAACCGAAGTGACAGACATCATGCTAGATGGTTACAGAGCAGGAAACTGGAAAGCTATACAGAGTGACATTAGAAGTAGAAGAAATCTTAACGAATGGGTTCTTCCTGTAAAGAAAGGATATAATGACCGTTTCTGCAACCTTTTACGCATAGGAAGTCTAAAGGTAGGTTTTTGTCATCAAACTTGAGGGTGAACAGGTAATTTGGCTCAATTCCAAGCATACTGTCCACAAAGCATTGCCGAAATAAAACTCTTTAGCCAGAAGAATCAGGTATAAAGGATCTCATTCCCAAATATACAACAAATGTGTCAGCTAAAAGAAGGGTGAGGTTAAGACTGAGAGCTTTTTAAAGCATGCAGTGTTTTTACTGACTTGTCTAAGCACAAGCTCCTTATAGATTCCCCAAATTCCTTTTCATTTTGTTCTTCCCCATCCTTTTAGCGTGTTTGGGGAGGGAGGTGTTTTTAAGTCAGAGGAACTATAGGATTTTATAGTCAAACCCTTTGCATGTAAACCTAACCTCCTATTGTTACAAAGAAAAAAAAAAGCAATCAACTTCGAAGACTATTCCAGCATTTAAAATGAAGAGCTAGATCATAGCTGATCTTCTCCCAGTATCCCAGTAAATACAGCTGCAGAGCAGCATCCCTCTTCCATCCAGAAGTAGCTTCGTGGAAGCAGACTGTTCCAAGAAAAGCAAGAAATAAGCAGAACCATAGCCTGCTAGCCCTCTATGCTATTAGTCAGCCAATGAGAGGGCTGTGCGTACGGGAAGGGGGCAGAGGAAAAGATGAGACAGAAGTGCAGTTTCTCAATTTAGAGGGCATATGGCAGCTTGTGTTCACCACACCAAAACAGTAGGGGGAAAAGAAACCTGCCAAAAAACAAGCAGCAATGACACTCTGCATTACTCCCAAAGGAGGGCTGTTTCCTATAGGCAGCAGTCTC
Organism: Dromaius novaehollandiae; assembly: GCF_036370855.1. Classification (NCBI taxonomy): domain Eukaryota; kingdom Metazoa; phylum Chordata; class Aves; order Casuariiformes; family Dromaiidae; genus Dromaius; species Dromaius novaehollandiae. The sequence goes on along the minus strand of NC_088107.1, from coordinate 15,259,198 downwards.
TGAGATACACAAAATGCCTCACAAAAGTGAATCGATCACATACATGACATGACAGAAACAGAATATAAACAATCCCACTTTGCAGCTGTGGAAACTTGGGTAGAGTTTCTCTTGCTGTTAAGCACATTAGGAATCTATAACAGAATAACTGGAATCCAGATCTACCGATTTTTCAAACAGTCTTTTACTAGCCTTACGGTCATCTTGGAATAAGATGACCCTGACATAACTGTACTGACATCATTATATTCATATCTGTTGGCTGAAGACTACACTAGCATTTTTACACAAGCATAAATGCACACACTCCAGATTGCTTCTTAAGTTTACTACAATAGTAACTTCATACTGACAAAATCTCCTACCAGAGATGACTATTAATTCAGAAGAGCTTGATTTGAAACAACTTATTTGCTGTGTTATATTCTTAAATGCTGACACTTTTGAACTGTTTTATGAAGTGCTTGGTGAATCTCTAAAGATTGTTACATAAAACGTTATTCATGTTAAAACTGCATATGCTACATAGCTGACCTGCCTGCAAACCCTTGCAAAGGTAGGCACAACAGCAACAGAGTAGCTTTGCTTTCTCCTTCGGGTTATTACTCTCTCTTGTCCAAAGAACTCCTCAGGTCAAACAGTAGAGCTCCACCCTATCTTATCACTTTTTTTCCCACTTTTTTCCCCACTTTTTTTTTTTTTTAAACATTCATATGAGATAATAGAGTGCTATCAGCAGACTGAAGACACTGAGCTCTATGGCTTGGCTGGCTGCAGATTTACTTATCTTTTCAGTATTGGCATAAGAGAGAGGCTTGAACAGCCATTATCAATTTTAATGGTAGCATCAATCTTAATGGAGTAGGAGAGAGGGTAGCTGGCTGACTGAAAGCGGCTGCACAAGTCATCACTTACGTCATATGATGCCTTGACTTGGAAAGCATCACAATATCCTTCTATTAACATTACTTGTGATTCAGAAAATCTACTTTTTAATACCCAGTACCACTAGTGGCCAAGGATGGCTCTGTCTCCATTTGGGTAGGAAGCTATTCTCCTTGAAAATCATTTATAAAGTTCAATACATCTGCTTATTTATCCAAAGGTGTTTCTTTATGGAGCTTGTTACCAATCTATCAATGCTTATTTCTTTATGAAGCATGATGCTAGTATAACCAACCACCGAAGTGCTGCTTCAGACTCATGTCCAAAGATAATTCAATCTGTCGATTTTTAATCAACAAGGTCTTCTGCTTTCCTGAAGAGCTTGTATGTATGCTCACCAAGTACACTGTGGAATCTAATCTAAATGTTTAACACCTGCACTGCAAGACACTGGTTATAGCTGTTATTTGACTTAACTTTGAACCAAATTAAGTGGTGTGATGAAGGAACAGGTAACAATAGATGCAAACAGCACACGTTTAAAACTGACTTTCTTTGGCTGATTGTGATTTAAAACAGTGTCTGGAAGAGAAGTCATACAGAATTTTATATATTACTGAATTTACTCATGCTTTAACAGTTATTTGCATGTAAACTACTTTATAATACAGAGTAGCATACTGTCTCCAGGACATCAGAAGAACATATAAATTCCCAGCTAGCTAGGATGAGTATTTATTCTGGAGTGAAAAGTCTCCCTTCCTGCTCACCAGCTACCATAACCACCATCAGAAAAGACAGTTTTTCTGCAGTTTCAAATACATTTTTTGCTCCATTACTGTTGAAGAAAGATACCAGTTGTAGGAAAAAAAACCCTCATCTTCATCTTGCAATAATTTTTCTTACTTTTTTAGTTACACTATTCTTCACATCTTTATGTGCAAATTAATATTCGCATTTCTCACTGAAAAAGTCATGTTACTGCAATTGTGAGTCTGCTAAGTTACCAACAAGTTTTCTTTGCAGCATTATATCCAGAAAGCCCAGGTGATTTGATTTACTCTAAAAATAATGCATATGTAGAGAAGATATCTACAGCATACTATAGTAAGTACACTCTCAAACTTGCACACAATACTAACTTCTCATTTTGCTCTGAACGCTATTCAGTTTTTCTGTGATTTACTCTTATATTTCAAACTGTTATGAAACTTTAAATTTTCTGAGGTCACGATTACAGAAATTGTTTAAAAACATGCATCCCTCCCTCTTCTCCTAGGTATAGAATTTTAATTCCCTAATTATACTGGCCTGAACCCTGGGATGGGCTATACTCTGCCCTAGATTATCTCTCTTCTGGACAGATATTGTGTTTGCGCCACATAAATCTATACAACAGAGATTGTTTTAGACAGTGAGTAGAGGTTTTGGTTTTTAATTTGTTTGCTTCTAAAACTACTTACAAAAATAGTCTAAATGTTCTGCAATCAGAGTAAGTGATCAGCTTGAAATAAGTAAAAAGAACAACTTGAAAACCCTCTGGCTTCCATTGTCTCTCTTAAAAAAAAAAGGTTTTAAATATTTTCTAGAATATAGTTTAATATTTCTATCAAACTTTTTGAAAAAAATGGAATGAAGAGTTTTTGAAAAAATATCCTTTCATTTCATGTAAGTGCTAGTAGTCATCTGTGGCTTTTATATTGGGAAAAAAAAATGCCACAAGCACAAACCACAACTAACGTCAATAGTATGATACATAAGGATGAGTAGACATGCACACACGTGCACACACACACACACAGCGTAGCCACACTTGCTAAACACCTGACTTGACATTCATTTATAAGAATGGCATTATTTGCTTCAGTATATTGACAACTATGGAGTGATGCTTAGATTTCCACCTGAAAGTAAGAATCCCTGGTTTAGAGCTTCAACCTAACTGAATGACACAGATGATAAGACGAGAAAACCTGTGTAAGAACCTTCTTAGGTGCCAAAGAATTTTTATGCTTCAGAGCTTCTGCTCTATTGCAATGGTCTCATGAGGCATAATCAAGTATACTACTGCATCATAAATGAATTCTTCCTAGATATTCACAATACTACAGTTTAAAGAAAGTTTGGAATTTTCCATCCTTCTTGCTACTTTTATGAATTGGGAGAGCTAACTCAAGCCGTCAGTCTTCTCCTCCTTAATAACAGTCTGAAGTCCCAGTAATTCACCTAGGACTTTCTAACTAATTCCACAGCAATACACAGACAGTATCATAATGTCGTGCTGACATCACTGCAGGATCAAGCAAAAACAGTATAGCGAAAGAAAACGTTTTCTTCATTTAGCATGAATTCCAGAGAAAAATTTCATTTATTTTGCATTAACACTTGCTTCAGTATAAAACACCTTTGAAATGACAGTTGACCATACTTTTTATTACAATATCCTCTATAAAAGTAATTTATGATGGACAAAAGTCATTTTAGCCTTAAACACTACTTTTGACTCTTCTTACATCTTTTAGATGCATCAACATTCTCTCACCACTTTTATCAGTATATTGATTGCTTATACAGTAAGAATTAGCATGACATTTTAGAACACTCTAATACGTCAAGTAATGTTTGATTTTCATTTCATTATTCAGGTTTCCCATCAATTGCCAAATAATAGTTGTGTGTATTATACTAGATAAAAATGACAACTTTATATAATCACTGACAGCTTCATTCAGAATACAAGCATCTATACCACCTCCACTAGGAAAATGATTCGAGTCTTTATGATCAACAGAGGGTTTATTTTCACATCACAAAGCAATTAAATAGTGTAACACCAATGAAATCTTTCCAGATGCATGAACTCTTGTCAGCTAAGGGGTAACATCAGTATTAGGATACTGGAACTGATATTAACCCCTTCTGTGCTAACATATTTTAAAGAAATCTTACTTAAAATTGGCCTGCAGCCCAATTAGAAACAGAACAGAGTATTTTAAGAGATTTCAGGACTAAACAACCAAATAAGCATTATTTTTAGTGTCTTAAAGGTTTATAATACATGGTACCAGGCTAGACCACTAAAAGAGTACTAGTGTCCTTAGTTTAAGGGCACATAGCCTTATACTTAATTTCACTTTTACTATTCACAATCAGTTGTCAGTTGAAAAAAATTATAATAAATAAACAACAAAGATACAATAGAACCCAGGCTGCTTTAAAGAAAGTTGGAAGGTTAATGAACACTGTCAGATTATTACATCTGTGATAATTTGTTTTGTATTAAGAGGAAGAATAATAATTTCATAGTAAGAAAATAGTTTCAGGCATTATTACTTGGTCTCTGAATTGCAGAAGACTGAATACTAGCATTATTTTCTTGAATGTAGAAGGATATACAAAAAAGTGGTAAATGGCTACACATTCTCTCAGGCTGTGGGTTTGAGGGGAATACATTAGAGAGTATTCTCAGAGATAGATTTAGTTGTGGAACAGAATCAAGCGTGTATTCTAAACAAGCTATCTCTTCAAAGCAAAGCTGCAGAGTGTTCATCTTGAAGATTAATCAAGACCCACAAATACACAAGCATCTGTAAAGCTCAATTTATTACTAATCCCATCGTGAACTAGAAAAAAAGTACAGGGCACTGTAACTAAAACATACCATATTTTCCTCACATATTCATATCTCTGAATTGTTTAATTTAGCTTTTTATATAATTTAAAATGTTCTGACTCATTGTAAATTCAAATACTATACTATTTTACTATACTGACATTGTAGACTTACCACCATTATAAAATGAAAGTAAACAACAACATTGTAATGAAGTGTTGATTCCCAAGTCCACAAGCCCATACAGTTTCATCTACATTGTAGCATTAGAAGGCAAATCAGTTACAATTCAATGCATTACATTAGCTAGAACAGTGGGAGGTACATTCAGAAAGAAAATAAGGAAGGGAAACAAAGGAAACACAGAAAATGTATGTAGACTAGATACACAGATAGGAAGAGGATACATACCTGGATTAAATTCTTCTTAAAAAACAAAATAAAAATTACATACCACCATCTTTATAATATTTTCCTTTCACGCAGAAATACTGTATACAACTCCATTCCTATTCTCCCATTCTTTCTTCAGCCTTAAAAATGGTAAAATACAACATGAAGCTGCTTCTCAGAGATTCAACTCAAGTGCGATCAGGCATGCCGTTAGTCCGCAATGATATCTGTTTTAAATTCCATCGTATTCCCTAGGCAGCATTAAATGTATTTTTTTCTCCCTCTTTTTTTCCCCCTCCTACAACTTGTGCTACCAGCTAAAACTGATTGTGTTCTTAGCTACTAATTCCTTTTGCATCGCAGCTTTATTTCTCCTCTATAAAAGCAAAATGGGAGGCGGTGTCCTACTCCTGCTCAAATAAAACATCAACATGAGGGAACAATAATCATCCTGGTGTTTTATGTGCTGGTAACTTCACTCATTGCTGTTTTCTCCTGCCACTGCTTCTGAATGCAGTATTCACTGTAATAGCCACAGCCCTCCTGCGTGGCAGGCAGCTCCCCTGCTTCACAGATGGAGTAAAACAGGCTTAGTGAGAGCTTTGCTCACAGGAACAACACATGCAGTGCTTCGTGAGAGCTAGCAGGCACATCACTGGCCACAACAAGGATAACAGTGTGAGACAGTACCTCATGCTTGGTGAGGAAATCTTGGTAGGGCCATGTTTCATCTAACCTTTCATTTATCAATGTAATGTGACCTAGAGAGAGAATTCTATAGCAATTTCTTTCAGTGGGGCTTTCATCAACAGCTGGTCATTTCTGGTAATGAATCTGCTAAACAGATTCATAACTATCATCATTTCAGGTTTATTTAAGGATGCTCCAGATAATAAGACACACACCACTTTTTATTTGCATATAGAGTAACTTTCTATGTTCTGAGTTAATACCTAGACAGTAGGGCTCAGTCATTGTTTACTGGGATCCAAATAACAGAATGGATTATTATGGTGCATGCAGTGAGAAAATGATAATCCTGTACAAGAACAATGGGTGTTTTTTTCAAGTGCTAACTAATTTAATGGTGTACACAAGGCCACAGACAGTATTTTAAAGATAAACCTAAAACACTCTGCCACGTGAGGAGCTCTAGAAAAATGATCAGAATGATGTTATATAAAATCATTCTATATGCAAAAAATGTACACATATTCTAAATGTGAAAGTATGCATGTGCATATACATACACGTACACTAGTACCACTTTAATTTTAGGAAATTATTCAGCTAGAATAAACAATAAACACAACTTTGTAATTTCTGGTAAATTGGACATATTTGTAAGGAAGAAATTAGTTATTCAGTTATTTATTTCTAAAACACATTAAGGATACCAGAATAAAAGGCAGCAATAAGTATTTAACATAATTTCTGCTAATACTTATTTAAAGCTTTATTGGTTGCAGCTTTTACTTTCTGCAGTCATTGTATTAACACTATCAGCAATGAGATCTTGGAATACAATGCTTTTTTAAAGTACAATTTACAAGTAGGACAGTTCTAGAATAAAGTCACTTATGTATGCTAGGAAAAATTAAAATTTCAGATGTTTCTTGTACATCAAAAAAGCAATTATGGACCTTCATAGTTATTATGTTCTGTTGAATGAATGCCACCTATGGCTATAAATGTAATCAAGTGGCGTAGTTAAGAACTAGATGAATGAATGCTTTATTATTCAAAATTTTTTCTAGTTATTATCCTATGACAATTATTTAATATTTCATATAAACCAGTACGGAATGATACTTCAAATCTGGCATGTTGTGTGCCAACAAAAAATAAAGTAACTTATATATAAGAGCACAATAGGAAATATTTCCTGATACAAAGTTCAGTGACATCATCTTAATTACATGAGATGTTACAATAACACTCCTTTTAAATTAGCAGTGCTACTCATATAAGGATGTGGAAAACTAGGCAGCAAGAGCCTAATCCTAAGCTTGTCCACCACTCCAGATATACACTCACAACAGAAATAAACTGGATTTCGGACAAGACTATAATCAAATAGGTCTTGAGATTACAGACATTAAAAAGAGTAAGTACTGAGAATGTTTTGAAAAAATAAAAGGTGTCCATGTTGGCCCCCAGAAAAACAATACAATGGAACAGTTTGCATACATGGGTCATCTGGGTTTTTGTGGTTACTTGCTAGTAACCTCATACATTGATGGAGTTGCAGCCTTAAAGAACCACCTTTAAGGGTCGACACTGCACTTTACTGAAGTATTACAGATATAATGTTAAAGATTAAACTCCCACATAATTAATAGAACAAATATAGACTGTGCACAGAGGTAGTGCAACTTCTGTTGCACAATTCTGGGCCAACCTTAGTATCTTAATAGTGTCAGCAACTAGTTTTGCCTCCCTTGCACAGCAAGCCACCTCACACATGAAGAAACCAATGTGCAACTATAGGCCTGCATGGAAAGAACAGCTAATCTGTCTGTCTATTTCCATATTATGTGACCACAACTTTCAGCTGATGATTCTTGAAGCAGTCATTGGTCAAGTGCTCTTGATTTAACACAAGTGGTGCTACTGAACCAGCATCTTAATAAAAGGAAACATGACAAAGCTCCAGGTACATATGTGTTGGGGGTCTTAAAAACAGCAATTCATAGTATTCACTATATGTGCAAGAAGAAATTGTACAACTTGAAGAAGTCACCAGTTGCATGGGAGGAGCAAGTCAGCTCCTGCTCTCAAAACATTATTTATGGAATCGCTTTTCCATTGTCACATAAGAGAAACACTTAAAACGCTGGAATATGGAAAACTGCAACCCTCTTCAACCATCTGGCCAAAAGGTTAAAAATAATTGCCAAAAAAGTAATGATTGTGACCATTTCTGCCATCCCGTTCTGTAAATGGTATTTGAGTATCTCTGGTTAGGTACAGTGATAAGAAGAATAAACTATACCCTATTAAAAAAAAGTGCGTCTGAAGCCCACCATTACCTTGCCAGTTTTTCCAAGTATTCAGGTTTTCAGAAGTTTGGGTACTTCAGTCCTACAACAAAAACACATACCACAAGAACCTCCAAATTTTTTAACAATCCTGAAATATTAGGTCCTTCTTTATCCATCTAAAAATAATAACTTATTTTTGCTTTTGTAGTTACATAGTAAGACGAGAGAGATGATTCACTCCATTCTACGATAGCTATGATGTGGGCAACTACTCAAGGCAAAATGGATCAAAACTACTTTTACTCATTGCTAACTTGAGAGTAACTCAAACTGGTGAATAGCTCCATGCACCTTGGTAACTCTGAGTTGAAAAACTCCCCCCAGAAACTTCAGAACATGGGCTGCAAATGACACCTTTCTCATTTTTTTAAAAAGAGAATCTGAGTCATGTTTCTCTTGTTCTAGGACTGAAAGGTAACTTTATTTCTCTGAAGTGGGAAAACCTATTAGAACTGAATTAAATACTGAAAGCGCACTTGCAAGGCACTCAAAAGTTTTCACTCTTATGGACCATGATACAGGGAAATCCTGTAGCACACCAGAACACGTGTAGTAGTGGCCTTTGTTCCTGATTCAGTAGTTTAAACTCTGAAGTTCTTCCTCAGTGGAAAAATGATTTCAGTAATTCAGAAGTGTTTACAACTCTCCCAAGTTTACTTAACTTGTTAAACTATTTATATGCTAATTTAGAAAAAAATGGAATCCATCTGTACCTAGGCTATGTTAGTAATTATTTCATTCTTAAGGATATAAAATACATTCTAGGTTACCAAGCTTATAACAAATCACTTGTCTATGTGCAGAACAAACTCACTTGTAAGGTAGTGTAACACTCACACAGAAAGCAGTTTTGTGGCTGGAACTCAGCTGCAGATTGAAAACAGGACATCTTGTCCTATACAGTTCTATTTCACACACATCTGGAAACGCCCAAAAACTTATGTAAAAATTGAAAGAAAGCAACTGTTCAGGCATTTTTTTTCATATATTGCTTATGAATAATTGTCTGTCAAATGAAACTATTTTATAACTATTATTTGAATATTTCTATTGCATAATACGTATACTGAAACAGCAACTTAATGAAACAGCTTGGAAGTAACTGATATTTCATGGATTTCAGCCTGGAAGTTTGCAAAGCTGTCACAGAATTAAGTTTTATCTTTTTTTTCCACCTCCTTTAGGATAACCTCCCTTTCCCTTCGCTAAGGATGGCAATAACCGTGTCAATCCTTAAATCTTAAAGACCATGTTCTAACCTAACCAGTGATCGCTCCCGACTGAAAACCGAACTGGCAGCGGTAGCGAGGCTGTTTCCGCAGCAAGCCTCTCCGCTACCTCCGCCCCGCGCCGCAGGGTTGCGCGGAGCCGCCGAGGGTGGCGGGAGCGGCCGGCGGGAGCGCTCCCTGCGCGCCCCCTGCTGGCTGCTCTGCGGCGCGGCGCGGCCCTGCCGCGTGCTGTGAAGTATTTTGGAGTTTCTGAAGCAACGAAAGCCAAGGCCATTTTTTCCTCCCCTACTGAAAACCATCTCCAATGTCTCCAATAAAAACACAGTTTTCTTAAGCTAAGTCCTAGGCTTATAAAATCATGCAACTTAAAGCCTTCAAAACTACTTTCTCTTCACTTAATTTAATTCTAATTAACAACAAGGAACAAGCAAACAAAAACATGGTAACAGCCTCTGGCAGGCTGCAATTTAGACAAAAGTTGGCTCTGGTTTCAGAAGGGAGCGCAAGATTGGGTCACAGATTAAAGGCAGTGAAAACAAGTAGAGAAGAAAAGTTTTCAAGCAAGCCCAACAACTAGGCATATTTAAGTAGAGAGAAAGGAATTTTCTCCCATCTGGACGTACCAAGCTCCCACAGTCATAACTTTATGCATTTGAAATGGTAACTTAAGCAAACACGCATTACTTTTGAAGTTTAACCCCCACACTGCATTCTCCTTGTGACCATTTTGTTTGCTTCTCGCCTCTCAGAACGCGTTTATTCTATAAGCTATTTGATTTTCCCATCTAGGAAAGTAGAGTGTTTGCTATTGAATTTGCAAAATAATCTGACGCATTTGCCACTTTTTACCTAAGGGACTGCTTTTACAGTTTGTTGCTTTGCTTTCTGTTTCTGTGTCCTTAGAAATTTTGCCATAATCACAGCATTTTCTCCAGTAACCAACAGAATAACCACAGAAACTATTACTGCACTCAGCTCTTCAGTTACCACAGGAAAAAAGTGCCCACAGTTGCAGCAGAATATGAATCATTATTCCGCCACAACAGCAATATAACTAACCAGCTGTGCAGCACTGTACTTCACACAGAAGAATATCCTGATCTCTGAAATAATTAACTTGAAATGGTCCAGGAATCACATAAACATTAAACTTCAGGCATAATCTTGCAAAAATGCCTATAATTATTTTTCTTTTATTTATCCTAAAATTGTCACTTATTAACTGCATTATGCAAAGAGTTACTCTTTCTAAAATATATAAACTTGTTACTGGTGTTTTAAAAAAGTCAGGGAAGTATAATGAACTCTGACTAGTATAACTCATCTGCTTTTTCACATTGCCCCATTATACAAGTTAATTTTTATTATTACCTCTTGCAAGTAATTCATTTCTATTGATTGTTTACAACTTGGGTACCAGATAAAACCACCCTTGTATGCAAACACTGCCATGGATGGGCGATTACACTTTCCTACACCTCTTCTGTCTCAGCTGTATCAGTGGACGCATTTTGGCCTGAGGAATGCTGAGAAAAGCACTGTAACCTTCATCCTAGGAGTTCAGGTTTCTTTGACCCAAGATCAAGCCTGATGCAGTGCAGGTGGGTGTCCTGGGCCAAGTTTTACTGAGAAAACTGTCATTAAGGTGTGAGCAAGATAGGAGAGAAAAAAAAAGATGCAAGTTAGTTTAAGGAATTAAGAAGGGAAAATACTGATCTGAAAGGGTATAAAAGAGGGGTGGGGTGAAAGGAAAGAGAATCCAAAGATGGCAATTCAACATCACCAAGAATCAGCTCATTTCAAGGAGCAGCAGAGGCTGCCCTTTCCCACTTTCCTGGCCTTGGCAAACACCCATCAAGTATGTTACCAGAGTGATGCACACATTTATGATAAGCCTACTAACGTGTTAATCATGGCTTTCTATTGTTCATATTAACAAATAAATAATAGCTTTGGACTCCAAAGTTATGTATATCCTGCTTGCAGAATCTGTTTGCACATGATAAAACTTGCTGGAACAAAAATGACCAGAGTGGGAGTGCTACAGATCTCCATTCAGTACAGCCCTCAGCCACATAAATAAATCCAACTATAAACTTCTCAGCATTATTAGTGCTAGTTAAGAGTCTTCTTGAGACTTGCTATGAAAGGCAGCAACATGGATAATAAAGCAATAAAGAGAAAGCCACCAAACTGGGAAAGAAAAAAAAAAAATCACTTTGGTGGTGAATAACTAATATCGATAAAAAAAAAAAAGTGACATTAACTTGAAAATGGGTTAAGATGGTAGATCACAAGAAAGATCCGTGGGGATGAAGCAGGAAACTAAACTGAAGCAGGTGCTGCAAGGCCCCAATAGGCTGAATCTATTCAGCAATCCTGCTCACAGTGCTAGGACTGCTACAGCAAAGCTTTGCATGTTTTATCATGGACATGGAAGCAAGGTAACTTGCTTTCTTGGATCTTTTTCCCCTGAGCCTTCTCTCTCTAGTCATCAATATCAATATTAGCCTTTCACTGTATGACCTATCATTCTCTTTGCCAGGATTCTGAGTTTATCGGTGCTCAGTTCTGGCTGTTCTCAGCTCTCTTTCCTGTCCTAGATCTCCCATCGACATGACAGCTGATTGTCCCAGTATTTTTCTCGCCCCTCACCCTGGGACTCTCTCCTTTCCTTTCTTGGCAACATGAGATGTACCCTGCCAATCCTCACCATCATGAATGCCAAATCTCTCCAACTTTCTCTTGCTTTCACAATCCTAACTATTCCTTCAGTATCTTTAATGTATTTGACAAACTATCTTTGCCTCCACAAGAATGCTAACCTTGAAGGACAGACCAACTAGCTTATTTTCTATAAGCTTCAAATTATACAACAAAAATAATATCTTCTATTATTATAACTATAGCTAATGACATAGTCTCTGAAATAGAAACTCCTCAAAACAAGGATAGGAGATCATTCTCAGTTTACAAACTACCTGAATATAATCTATGGGTCCACGCTACACTTTTTTCATATACACTTCTCATGGGATATTTCCTAGGCTAGGAAATCACTCTGGTGTCTGGGAGATATTTCTCTTAAAGTTACCTCCTTTTAGTATTTCATTAAATAAGCTTAAATCTGAATGAGTCACATGCAGGATAACAGACTTCTGTTCAAAAATGGTTAATGAATAGATGGGAAAATTTTTTTGAGCTTTTTGACTGGATGTCAAAAACATTTGAAAACTGATTTTTTTTAATGCATTGAGTTTATAAGAATAAGTATTTTTGAAGCTGTTTATTTTTGGATCAGTTATTGTACTGGTTGGGTGATTTAAGTTCTTCAGAACTGTGTTCAGAACATACTTACGGTATGATCACCCAGACATTATCAGAAATACATGACTCATTACAGCTAATGATTTAAATCTACTTATGCTTGGGTTGTTTTGCTCCACTTTTCTTAGCTTACCTTAGTTTGATTTTTTTTTTCTGTTGAAGTAACAACAGAAAATCAGATTTATTATTTATTTTACAGAAAGGGACAAAATTAAGACAACCACTGTTTATAAATACTAGATTTTTAAAAAATTGACATACTAATGAAATTAAATAGCCAAACCCTATAAGAGAATAGCAAACTAAACGCTCGCTTGAATTAAAAGTTTACTGTTCAGTTTTGTACTCAACTGGCAAACAATTCACATAAGCAAATCCAGTGACAGCATTTTTAAGCTGAAAAATTACCTAACAGGCCATACACCTCTATGTATTTTTGCAAATGTATTTTTATGCAAACATTTTAAGAAGTGGCCTCCTGCAATAATAAAGGAGAATGAGAAATCCAAGACATGCTAAAGATAGTATTTTTTTGGTATTTTAATCATCTTCCTTCTCTGGCTTTCCAACCAAAAAAACCCAACTTCTGTACTTGTTTGTCAGGAACTCATATGCTAACTGTTCCCACTCCTAGTCAAGCCTGATGCAACTGATAGATGATTTCCTCTCTGTCACACCACTCAAAACATCAGAAAGTTCAGTTCTGTGCTGGTTGTTATGGCTAATGTATGAAGTCCAAGTTTTGAGCAACATTCACTTTTTCAATGTGGCAGCTGGTTTAATTTATGTTCCATCCACACAATTTATATTCTCAGATCACCCTCGCCCTCCAAAATTAAGGACAGCAATTCCTCCAAAACTTTGTTTACCTTAACCTACATCAACTTGGTTGGATACTGAATAATTTCAGATTTAATAGACTTAGCCATAGCATTTTGCTCAGGAAGGTTTTCCCAAAGCAGCCTTACTGCTTCTAAGAAGGCTAAGAGTACTTAAATTTCAGAGACGAGGTACACATGTGTATGTGTAAACACACTTATGTACAGACACGCACAGAGTAGAGCGATCTTTTCAAAGCACTATCCTGCACTGCATGTTTGGATTATGATATTAAACTTTTCATCTACCACCTTCTTCTTTACTGAGTAACTAGGATTTGACAGCAATGGATATTCCTGGGAAAGTAACATTCAGAATAAAAACTGCCTGCTTGTATTTTAGTTAGAAGTTTATTTTATAACCACCACTAAAACACTAAGCATATTGAACTGCCCTGACCTTATAATCTTGAAAAGTATTTGTGCACAATGAACCAGCTTTACATATGCCAACAGCAGAGCAGGCCACTGCGAATGTGTCCTGGAAAGAAGAGAAGAGTGACCTTTATTAAGTTTTAAAAACAAAACAAGTATTTTGAATTTTACAAAATAATCGCACTGCAAGTAAATGGTGGGAAATCATAGGATTTGCTTTATATGCAGCACAGATTCTCTCTTTAAACTTTCACTGATGAGAAACCTGTTGAGCTTCATATTCTTTTGAGCATCAACTTCAATGTTCACAGAACACTCCATAATTCAAGAAGCTCATGCTTCCTCTTGTTCCTTGAGGGTTAGCACTGTGCTCTGCCTACTATCAACTTTCCAGCTAAAATATACATTAAGTGAAGAGTTCTGACAAAAAGCACTGAAAGACTCATTTTCCTCACTGTCAAACACTTGCATGCATGTTCAGTTATCCGTGAGCACAAATGGATTTAAGACCTTGACTGGCCAAAAGGTATCAGTTTGATTCATCTTCATTCCAAGATAAATTCAATCAGTACACAAAAGCTGTCTAATATATATCAATTCTCGCATAATCTCCATGAGGAAATAAGTGAAGCTAATTGCAAGCATTTTCATTGTACTCCTTGCTGTCTGGTGGGTTCAGTAGCCACAACACAAGTCAGACTCTTTTTCAGATTGCTGTCTTTATGAATGAATTACTACCTTTTTTCATCAATGGCTTTTCAAACACCACTTTTTGAACAATTCAAAAGCACTTATGAAGTGATTTCAGAAATGTTAGTCAGATCATATTGCCCCTTCTATCTTCTTCAAATAAACCCCAAATGGTCAAAGTTCAGACAGAAGATAGTCAAGATCAAAGTATTTTATCTTTGAAATAAATTCAAACAGGAAAAAAAACACAGCTTATTTGCTAACAATCCTTTAGCTCAATCAGGATGCTGAGTGTCACCTGAACACTGCAATTACTTTTTAAATGAGTCAGGGTACAAAATAACTATTATTAACAATTCATGAAAAGGAAATATCTGTTTATTCCCACTTGAAATCACACTTGCATGCAAAATACAGCTTGAACTGCAGAACTAAAAGTTTGTTCAACCTGGAAGATTTCAATTAAAAAAAAAAAAGTATTTTCTTTGGGTCTATTTAAATCTTTCAAAGCGAAACTCTGCATTAATTTCATAACCCACAATTCCTAAACAGACTATGGTTTTTGCTTTCACACTCCTAAATTCTCACGGCTGTCACTGCCTAATGTCCACTTTAGTGTTAGTTTATCAATTTTTGTTTCTCAATGAGACAATAAATCAATATTTGCTGCCAAAACTAAGTTGCAGATGACTTCTCCTGTAGAGAATATTCTCATATTGAACATCATCACTGCACCATCATATAGTTAACCTAGAATAATAAAGAACAATAGAATTCTATTTTATCTTTTGCTTTTGTTGGAACAAATACCAACTATTTTTCATTTTAATGGCATAAATACTCTTGTAACATATGGATATACTATGCTGATTTTGCAGATTAAGATACAAGGCATCACTGTCATTGCTGATCTCCAGGTTATAAGACTAGTCAATACAGTGCCATTAGTTCGCCATCTTCTGTTTCCAGTACTCATGGAATATAGTTACTACAGCTGTGGAATGATGCAAGGGTTAAGTTACTTACATGGTTAGTCTCCTTAATGTTCTTAATGTTAGCCTTAGAGATCAGTTATCATGATCTGCACTTTATATCACATATTTCCATCTCAGAGAAGTGACAGTTATTTATTCAAGTGATTATATTTCAGCAGCAAAACAGACATTCTCCAATAAATGCAGGATTAGCAGCTAAAGATCTAATCAACATGACACAAACACAGAGTCAGGTCTGGGCGGGGGGGCAGGGATGGAAGGGAAAGCCACTTGATTCTACTCATGGCTAAAAGTGATTTAAAAGAAAAAAAAATAACCCTAAATGCATCTTTTCATAATTATTGCCAGTACTTAATAGTGTTCATTTCAAATCTGAGAGAGAACTAAGGGGAAAAAAAAGAAAAGAATAAAAAAATCACCGGTTCACTGTCCCTAATAGTATAGTGAAAAAACAAACTGAAAAAACAGATATTAGGATCAGGGTGGGGTAAAGGAATTCTGTTCTGGATTTCTCTTTTTAAAATCAACAAGCAGAACACCAATTAAAGTAAATTCTTTATTCTTGTATTCCTAATATGTAGTTCTCCTCAAATGCCTAACTCTTCTCCCCTCCCTGGAGTAAATATTCATTAGCTACGTTGCCTCAGGTCAGCCTCTGATTGTCATCTCATATTTAATCAGAACTGCCTAACACAATATCTTATTTTCATAGGCCAGTTGTCAAAAGCTTACATCCCAAACATTCCTACTGGAATAGCTCCTCAAACAGGACACTGTTTTCCAGAGACTTGCTAATAAAACATCCATATATTTTTTTAGTGCAGTAAAAATTCATGTTACTTCTATCTGAGAAGAAATACCTGAAATAGTAGCATTGTCTGCTTCTCCCTTATGGGCCTACAGGTATTTTGTAGTTGCCCATTTTAAAGGTCACTCACCTAAGAAATCTCTCCATTCACACCTCTCTGTTCCAAATGAAACCTCCTCCCCCAAAATTCCAGTATTAGTATTAATAAGATTGATCCTTATTTTTATTCCTCTATTCTTAAAGGCATGCAGTGATGGATACTCTACAGCCTGCTCCAGTGCCTAACTAAGCCTTCCTTGTGGTAACTAAAGGTCATTATTTCTTTCTCCAATTCCTTAAGAACAGGAAGAGTCCCTTTCCTATGGGAGCAGGATCTTACAGTTTAAGTACCTACATACAGAGATTAGTTTCTGTGAAGAATTACTCCTTTTGCTTTATTTGTTTGCATGCCACTATTATGAGGTTGTGTAACTATTTTATCTTTTGTAAAATACCTCAGGATTGTTTGTTTCCCAATCTTCTTGTGCTGCATGTTCCTTAGTTTTCTATTGATAGTCTTTTTTTTAGCCACGAGAATGCTTGCAAGTGCAAAACAAGTTTTCATTAGGTCTTGAGAGAGATTCATCCTTTAGGCCTCAGATTTTCTGAGCAAAGAATGCCACTTAACGTCACATCAATTGTACTACACTGATGTGGACTAAATGACAATTACACATTTAGAATTTAAACAAAGATGAAGACTGCAGACCAACATAAATGGAAATTCATAGAGGTGACAACTTCAGAAATTTACCACACACTAAGTCATCTCCTTTTGGCAATTCTTATCTTTTTGCTTTGTTTCTAACCTAAGGAAATAGGTCATTCCAAGAAATTGTGTGTGTGCGCACGCGTGTGTGTGTGTGTGCGTGTACAAATAAAATTTTATACACACACAATTTTTGTTTTTGATTTAAGGTCCATCTTCCACAAATGTTTATTTGCCAAATTAATCAAGAGCATGTCATACAGATGCACTGTCACCTTAAGGCTCTTTCATTCTGTAACCATTGGGCATTTCCTAAAAGGTCATCAGGCCCGCACTCTGAAGACAGCACTATATATGCAGCAGCTTTCCCCTGACTGTGCCTTTTAAAATGCAGGAGCTGATCTGGATAGGTTCCTTCAGTCAACCTAAATGAGTTTCTCTTAAAAACAGGTGATTTTTTTCATCCTTCTGGAAGGAACTGCAGTGAATATCTAAATAAGAACCTAACACTTTGGGATGCAAAGAAATATCTACTACAAATAGACAAAGATGACTGAACCTCCTCCTAAGAAGTGATTCCCAAAGCTTCTGCACATATATTAAATGTCAGCCATCAAAGTAAAGAGTATCATTAGGTCCTCAAAGAATAGCAACCACCAACCAACTTGATAGAGAAATACTGGGCCATACAAGACTCCTTAACTGCCTCACTTTAGTGAGGCCTCGCTAAAAAACAAAAAAAGAAAAAAAAATGCTGTGAATCCTTCTGTCTCCTGCCAAAAAAATTTCAGAGGTATACTAAAGAAAAAATCATCTCAATTTGCTATAAGAAGGTATTTGGAAGGTATTCTTTGCCTAAATTCAAACTTTAAGACCCAGTGAAGGGGTAAGCCTCTCTGCAGCAACTTGCCGTCATGAGTCTGTGGTGGCTGTGAGCTTAAGAAATGAATGACATTTTCATTTTACATTTCATTTCTCACATTCCTGTTTCATACAGCACATTACAGTACTCTTTCTGCTCTACCAAATCTATCAAGCTTAGTAGGAAAAACAAAAGAGGGAAAGATACTGTATTTTTTTTTTTATGATAAACTGCAAGTCAATAACAAATGGTCAAATCACGCATTTTGCTTTGTGTAAGATCACTTAAGGTGTGCATAGGCCCAGGGAAATACTAAAACTTAGCTGAATAAAATGTTTCGCATTATATACACCTTTTCCCTGGAAAGGCCAGTTTACTAAAAGTCAGGTCCTTCAACAACAGGGACATACTTGGTGCAGGCATCATGACAAGAATACAAGTTACCCAGTTCAGAATACAAAATGTGTCCATTTTCCCTTATTGCTATTATGCAAAAAAATTGTAATATAATGTTCAGGTATATAGCATTATAATGACTTAAATATTTTAACATTAAGTTTGATTCCCTTTGATATCTAAATCACTTTCTCCAAGACAACCCAGCCCTTCTAAAGCTATGTTTACAGAGTCCCAAATGTCTCAGATTTCTACTAAAAAGTATAATTAGAAGCACATGAAGACTGAAGTTTAACACAGTTTTCAACAAAAGAGTAACACAAGATTTAAAATACCCTAAGTACTACTACAGATCTTTCACTTCTTTTCAAAAAGACTTCCCCATAAGGTATTTGCTCACAAAATCTCCCATCCACCCAACATGCAAATTTTTCAGATTTTCACCAATTTTGTCACCAATCTCTTAGCCCTCCCCCCTAATCCTAGATTAGCTGCTGAGCAATCTCTCCCGATTTCTGTGTGGTGAGACATCTTGACTACTTTGCTACAAACAACAATTCAACTGCATAGTGACAACCCCAGATTCCAGCCCATTCATATTAACTTGTTATTCATCTCCTAACCTTAGAGCTCAAAATTATTTGGAAGAATGGCAGAGGGAAGCAGAGTAATATTTACATTTATACAAAGGCTTCCTTTGCCACCTAAAAGGCATGAAGCTGATTCATCAAATCATTATGGAAGTTACTGGAAGTTACATTATGGAAGAAAATATTAACTATTTGGTTTCAAACATGAGAATAAACTTGTCCCACTGAATAAACAATTAGACAAGCACTGAAAGGTGACTGTTCACAAAAGAAATTTTGAAAAAGCACCTTAAGATTACTGTAGTCTCTGTCTACAGGACAAAACTGGATCCTTTGGCACATCCAAGAGTTTTGTGTTTGATGTCAAGTTAGACCAGGATTTCCTTCTCTGCTGAACTAACATTGTTCGGCATAAAAAAAATGATCAAACCAGTGACAGACTAAGAGGTAGATGCTGAGATCTTCCAGTCAGAGAAGCTCTCTTCCCAGAAGACCCCAGTATAAACACATATTTTCTTCGCTATGTTCACACATCCCTACTCTACAAAGAACATAAGAAGAAAAAAAGATCATCAAAAACAACAGAATCAGTAAACAAGAAATAGGAACCAGGCCCTCAACAGAGCAGGAAAGAAATCGCTCAGAAGAAACTGATCGTGATGGCTTCATGGATGGGGTTGGACAAGTATTTCCTGTGAAACAGGTTTAACTTTGCCATAAAAGCATAGAAGTGGCACTGTGCAACAAACTGTCCATGAAAAAATTTCATGTGCAGTACCTGCATGAGTTCTCCCTACACGTATAACATGAACAGTATTTCCAAAAGTGCTACACTCTTACCTCTTGTGTAGTACTCTCTTATTATCTCTTGTGTAATACTCACTGTGTCAGTACTGAACAGTAGTAGTTTTTATGGCACAAAATATTTATTAGACCTTGGGGGAATCAAGATCTTGAGTTTCACACAATAGTTACCTTAAGCTTCTTTCAAAATACTGACCTAAAAGAACTGTGTAAAAAAAATTCCACTCAAACACTGCGCAGTTAAGACAGCTGTTTCATGAGCATCTCTTCCAAGGAGCTGATTGGCTTAAGAGAAATGAAGAAATTAAAAGAAACTTCTAAAACAGAACAAACCCAAAGACTAACTAACTTCTTATTCCAGCTGTTCATTTTTAAATACAGATGTATTCTCATGAAGAGCTCTGGGGCTGCTCCTCTGTTCTGCTCGACTGCTGGTTACCTGAGCTTCTGCATAAGCCTTCTTCCTCCCCTGACCGTACATTCACCAGTCCCATTTCCTTTTCATTGGAGTGGGAAAAAATGTTTAGTTAAGGCTCTGGTGTCAGACAAAGCAACTGGGTTCAATTACTACTAGAAGTACAAAGTACAGTCTTCCTGGCACACACAGCCGTGTCAGTGAGATTAAGGAAACTAGCTGAGGCTGAGGCAGTGGAGGGGAATGAGACTGTGTTCAACAGACAGTTATACCTGCACTGCAAAAGGAGCTGTGCAGGAGAACTGCAGAAGTAACACTGAAAAATTCACTTTTCATGCAACATTTATCTCCTCTAACCCCACGCTTCTCTCATTGCTGCCTGTTTCCTTGCAGACACTTCATTAAAGACCTTGCCTTTGAGACCGTTGCTCCATTCAGGAGTGAAGAAAAGGAAAAAGTAATTTCCTAGCAGAGACTTCTGTGATGCCCTAATTCTGCATGAGGCAGGACCTACAAATTATAAAACTAGGTAGCAGAAGAAAGTCTCAGTTTTAGTTTAATACTAAGTAGTCTTTTATCTGTTCTTCCCAAAAACCTTGCACAAACTGTTCTTCAGATCAGAAGGTACAAATAGGTAGACACAAAAATTTACAGATCAGAAATGAAGGGATGCATGCTTGAAGAGTCACCTGTTATCAAATCAGAACCAGACACTGAAGGCTATTATCTCTGCAAAACTGGCCTTTTTTGTGTCTTTTTACCAGACTTACAAGGAAGTCTTGCCATAGAACTAAAAGTTTGAAAGCTAGAAAATTAAGATTCCTGTTGAACTACCTGACTTCTTTAGATAGCAAAACTAGAATCTTTCCTCTCATACTTTCCAAATCCTTAAAAAAAAAAAAAAAAAAGACTTCATTTAGACAAGCAAATCAGACATCTCAACAGTCCTTTTAAAACATAATGCAACTGAAATTGATGGAATTTTAAAATACCCATCATCCAATTTTATCTCATTAAGACTACAGTGTTTTGTATAAATCTGTTTAATGTAATATACGTGGCAAAGCAGTCAGTTTTCTGTAAGTGCTAAAAGAATCTGGAAAGAATTCAATTAAGGAAATAAAGAGATTATACACTGTTAAGATAAATAGGTTGTAAGTGACCACTACCAAACGTGAGATGGATGAAATCTCAAGAAAGTATAATACATTTATGAAGTATAATACATTTATGAAAAGCTGACAAACTGTGGTAACTTTCCCCTCCTTCTGAAAAACAAATCAGCTTCCTCAAAGAAGCAACCTAGGCCCTTCTTAAAATTACTGTACCCATTTAGCAACAGCTGGTAACAATGATCTCATAACTATTTCACTGAAATTTGGAACTCAGAAGTGTATCATTCCATAACTCCTGTTCAGCTCAGCATGCCAGAAGCAATTCTCTGGCAGCTGTCTTGACAGCCCAATCTCTTCTCTCTTCAACAGTCCAGTAAATGGATCAGCATAGGGCAAAAGGCTTGACAGAATGGGAAGTAGTTATTTCATTTTTTGAAAATTGGAGTCCTTTAATTTTTCATTCTGAATCACATGTGATTTATATATTTTCATAACTACATAATTGTTCTATAGGGCACTGTATTGGAATTCACACAATTTAAATACATTCCTATTTAACGCTCTGAGAAACACTGGAAAAACAATAAAGCCTGAACAGCTCTAAAAAAGCTATCTCATTCTAATCATTTGAAAAATGTGCAAGCAGACTTCAGGTCTGGAACATAGATATCAAATACTTAAAGGCATAAATAATTGCTTCCCGTGTTCCTATCTTGTACAACCAACTTGGTTTAATACATGAGACAATATTGTTTAATTGAAGGAGCAGTCCACACTTAAGTTATGAAATAAGTATAGGAACATATGATGCTGAGATTCAGTTTACCGTAACTGCAGCCATTCCTTAAAGCCAGATGAGTACTTGATTTTCAAAGTGGATGCATTAGTGTTAATTTAAAAGAAAGGCTTGCCTACATTGAAAACTATTCATCTCTCCAGGTAGCAGAACAACAATAGTCAAACCTTCCCTGAAACTCTGGCACCAAAACAGTTCAGTGTTATCCCAGTGAAGCTATTTGCACAGAGAACTAGGTAGCTTACCTTCCAAAACCCTTTACCTGCTATACATATCTGGTAAACAGCTCAAATGAGCACACCAAGTGTACTAGCAAAAGTTGAATAATTTAATGCAAACAATTTTAAAAGCTGGTTTATTTTTCCCTTTCCTTTATCCAAAAGTGACACACAACTGACACGACTAATAGTACTACTGAGCAATGCAGGGAAAACTGATGACCTCTAAATTCCCAACCAGTCATATGAGGCAGCAGTTCATACAGTTTAGCAGTAGTAAGCAAGAAAATACTTGGTTCCATTATTGACCACATAATCAGAACAAATGATCATAATAAATTCCCTTAATTATCATATCTAGCAGAAGGAGGGAAAAGAAAAAAAAAAAAAAGGCTGTTCAGGCAATGGTAGCATCATTATAACTTGAGATTTTTCTAGGAGAGAATATTAAAAAAATGTTTCTTGAAACCATTTGCTTTAAATAATATTGAAATTAAGTACCTAACTTTCTTAATTAGTATTTTATTCAGAAAAAGGTGCCTAAATTATGCTTTTTAGATTAATATGCAATGCAGATGAAAAATGATTGTAGTCAGGCCATCTTGTGAGTCTAAAAGAAAGCTTCAGAATCACCTCCTCTTTCTGTTTGAGTAGTTACCAGACTCCTGAGAGAAGGGAACCACACTGATTTTTAAGAACCAACAGAAGAAACTGTCCCTTCCATCAGAAGCTCAGCAGTCATTTCCTCAGAGCCTGCTGTAAATGAACAATTATTTACATGAACTACAAATCTTCTACTGAATTCTCCCTCCATCTGAGAAAATTAAGTTTCAGTAACACAAATAGTAATAATAAAAGCTCTTACCTTCTGAATAGCCCTGGCCCATCTTGCTTTTGCAAAATTACTTCTGTCAGCTTGATCTTTACTTCTACTGGAGAAAAAAAGAAGAAAAAAAAAAAGCACTCAGAGCAGCCAAGTATGAGCAAAAAATAATTTAAAACAGGTCTGATAAATCTATGCATAGACTGATCAAAGTTCACAAGAACCATAATCCATTTCTGTGTGTTCGGTCTTTACATACAGTACTGTACCCGCAACTTTCACAATATTCCACAAAATATTAGCTCTATATAAATTATTAATATGCAAATTTATCCTTGTAATTAGGGTAACTTTACACTTAGCAGGAAAAGAGGTGATCTGCAGTCACACAGCATCATTCTCCTACTCAATAATATGATAAGCTGTTCAACAAGTACTGTTTCAGGGAGTGGATTCACAACTGGCTTCACTTTACAAATATTAAATCCAAACAAATTACAAAAAAAAAAACTGGAGAGAACACTTGATTATGACCTACTTAGCCCTCAATAAGGAAGATTTATTTTATTCATATCTGCTAAAGCGACAAGATATCATGAGCTAGATCAATATTTGTTACAGTGGACAACCAGGTTAAAAGACAATTTTGTAATTACGTTTTCCCATTATCTACATCTAAAACACTATGTGCAATTCTAGCCCACTTCTTTCCAAAAGGCAAATAAAATTAATAAATAACCTTCTAAGAAAACCTAACACTCCTATTCTGAACAACTTTTTGCAGTAGCATTTTATAGTTAAGACAGAATAACAAGTCAAAAATCTTTATTCAATTTTTTGATAATATAATTTTCAAGACTCTTTTCTCTACAATTTAAGAATGGAGTAGAGAAACAGGTTCTTCTCGCACCATCTCCACCTTTATTTCCAATTACCCTGTCACTCTCTACTTGAGTAGTGAGATGACGAAATAGAACATAGAACGATTACAGTGAAGAGTCCCCAGATCTGCTGGTGATTTGATGTGAAGTCAGAGCACAGCATACAGATAATTGATTCAGCACAGAGGGAAAAATAAGCAGAACTTAGACACAAAACAGCAAAACTGTATATCTAACTGTATATCTCTATATCTGATATCTCTATCTGTTGATTTTCTCTGTCGTAGCAAAGTATCAAACTGCAGTCCTGAAACAATTCTGATATATCCAGCCTTTCTGAAGCAATTCCAATATCCAGGTAGACTGGGTCACAGTATCCCCTTTGGATTACAGGGTGTTTCATTAATTCTATGAGTGTATTACCTCGCAAAGACATGATCCCTGCCCTTATTTTACTGATAAGGTATAAAGGAGTATTGGTAAAGGAATGTATTTCTTGATTCTAGTGGTTCATAAATCAGCGTTACAGGTTTTTGACATCAGGGTTGCAGGTTTTTGACATCAGGGTTGCAGGTTTTTGACATGGCAGGAAAACAAAAGGAGGGCCTTGAATTGCCTTAGTGAAGGCAAACTGTTGCGAGACACTGGGCTAGCACTGTGACTCACTCAAACTGAACTAAAAGAGTTACTGAGAGAATATCCTTGAGGTGAAAGACATGGCACAGGATATATTGTACTACCCTCTGCCGGATCCTCAGTAATTGGTTGACTGTTGTACCCTATACAGAATGATCAATTTTGCTTACAGGGAGCACAGAGCTAAAGGAACATATTTAGAGCAGTGTATCATTCCACGTTCTGATGTGCTGGAGCATAAACTTAGAATTCAAAATGACCTTGACAGATTAGAGACACAATATGCCGGGGGCAGGTGGGGGGGGGGGGGAGGAACGGGACGGGATGACCACAAACCCAAGATGAAATTCAACAAACAAACGTGCAAGGTTCTATATTTAGGCAGGAATAATCAAATGCTTAAATATGTATCAAGGAGAAAAATGTGCTGGTAGCCATTTTTCAAAAACATTCTCAAGAATATAGCAGTTCTCAAGTTGAATAAAAATTCAACGGTGTCCCACTACGTGAAAATAGCAAACACAGGGAAATACAGAGACAAATATTGTTTGAGATATGAAGAAATGCTTCCTCTGGTTCTGTCAAGGAATGGAATGCTTTACCTAGTTTTGTATGCCACACTCCAAGAAGACATAGACTAGGGAGCCAGAGGAAAGCATTAAGAATAAGAGAGATCTGGAAAACCTGTTCTGTAAAAGCTTAAGGAGCAAGGGTTGGTTAGTCTAGAGAAGAAAATAAATGAGAGGAGGCATTATGACAGCATTTGGATATGAAACAGGCAGCTGTATCAAGAAACTATTCTCTAGGTCTTGGATTGCATCAAGAGAGATAGGAAGTACATTTTAGCAAACATGCTGTGCTGATAAGGATAGCTAAGTGCTGAACGGGATGGCATAAAGAAGTTGTGGAATCTCTGTCAGGTAAGACCAGACAAACAAGTATCAGGAACGGTGCCACTGAGTCCACCAGGGGCTGGAGACAGACCAGATGACCTCCACAGGTACTGCCCAGCCTTGAATCTATGAGAAGTTTGTGAAGGGAAGCTGGATTCATATCAAATATCTAATGTCACAAACTATTATATACCCCTGAAATCTTAATTTCATCTGAACTCAGTAACTGAATGAGAGAAAGCCACTATCACTTAGTTCATTTGAACTTTCAGGTTCAAAGTTTAAAAAGTCCCACTGAATATATTAATGATGTATACCCAGACAGTCTTTAAGACTGCACAGACTCAATTTCCATACATTGGCATTATGATGAAGCCTGTTTACAAATGTCAGCATTTTCCTCTCAATGAAGCCTGTTTACAAATGTCAGCATTTTCCTCTCAAGGTGATAAACACTCCAAAGCCCTCAACTAAAACGAAAAACCTCCCCCCCCCCCCCAAAAAAAAAGTCTTATATTTACTCAGCTGCAGCACCATTAACAGAATAGAACACTAACAAATCTTTAAAGATTTTTATCTGTACTATGCAACCGGTTGCCTGTACATACAGAAATAGTATAATTACACTGGCCAACTATAATGAAATCTCATTATTCATCTGTTTTGCCACACCTGTGAAGAATACACTAGTGTGAGTTGTAAAATGCAAATTCAGTTCACAGCTGTTATGCACAGGTTGAAAGTATAGTATAGACTCTACCAGTCTTACAAGAATCTCTAAGTAAATACTGCCTTGTACAATAATAGGAAGTAGCAAAATAAAAGTATACAGTAAAATTCTATAGGCTCAAATTCTACTATCCTCCATAGATTGAACTTATCTACTAAGTAAAGTTATTTATATTACACTTTAGTGCTATCCCTAGGCCCACACATTCCTACTTAATCTTAGACTTTTAGAATAATGCTCTTTTATTTGAAGAGAAAAATGCTCTCTCCAATATGCATGGGTGACCGAACATGATGCAAATGAAATATGAAGAGTCTTGTCTTCCCCTGCCCCCATCTTTGTGACTGCATGTTTGCAGCTTCAGCCTTTTTCCTATTCACATCTACTTTCTTTTACATAAACATAATATATATAAACACACACACACAGAGTAAATCAGCTAAGTGCTTAGTGTTCCCCACCTAGTCCATCCCATTCAGTTGCTGTTAATTACACTGGAGTTATTAGTTAATAATTAACTTCAAGAATTGTTAGGGTAATTAACCCCAAGGTCAGATAGAGTTAGATGTCAACAATGATTCAGAAGGAACAAATAAAGACAGCTTTCTCCACCTTAAGTGAAAGTAAGTAGATTCACAAGTGTATCTAAGTTTTCAGGGATAACACAGATAGGCAAAATAGGCAGACAAGAATTTTAACTGGCTTCAATTACTTTTAGAAAGTGATTGTTCTGTGATCCTTTCCTATCTGTGAAAGTAAGTTTAAGTAGGTTTGTGTACTGCTCAAGTAAGCTGTACTACTGAGTAGTGCAGGAGTAAGGATTCTCCTTAAGCTTGTGGGCAGTGCAATAAATTCCTCATTATCTCAGTGCAGGAATGCGATCTATATATATCCATATGAAAACTCAGCATAGATAGAGAGAGTAGGAGCAGCCTTTTACCTGTGCGCATCATGCTCACATAGCGATCAGTTCAGACAACAAATGATTGTTAAATTTCTATCCAGATCTATTAAAACCAATTGGTTACCTGGGAGAAGACAGCAACTCATCACCGAATAAAGCTTCTAGACAATAGACAAGTTACAGGAATTCTGAGTTACAAAAACCACCAGATACAGCTGTAAAGTGATCTGTACTGCTAACTGAATCAGGTGCAAAGAATATGTTTTGTTCTAGGCAAGTATATTGCCATAATTTTTGGAATAGAAAAAACAATGTCAGATCAGGAGAATTTAACATAAGCATTACATCTGAAAATAACTGAGAGTCACAGTTCATAGCTAAAAGAACACAAGTTCCTAATGGCAGACTAACCAAAAAACTGGGCACAAACAGGATGAATGCCAGTAAGAGTGCCTGAAATTCATACCAATTCACCTGCTTCTACAAGATACTGCCCCATCATAGTCTCTGAAAGTTATTGGGCAGCCTGCTGCAGTTCACAGAACTGAGAAGGAAGAACTTGTAAAGAAGCCATGTAGTGAGAAGTGCAGCAATATGCAGATACAGTGACTGGAGCTAGTACCCTGGGTCAAATATTTGATGCACTGTGCAAACTTAATGGGACTGTAAGTCTCTTTGCCCTAAGGACTGAAATAGGTAGTCTCCTTGCAGTCCATTTAACAACAGAAGACATATTCGTGCTTGGGAGTGTTCAGGCTAGATAAACATGAGGGCTGTTCACAATCATGTTTATCAAAAGCAAAAGATTTCTATACAACAACAAGCGCAGAAGTGACACTGAGGTTTCTATCTAAAAGATGTTTTCCTTTGCAGTTGTGTTGCCCAAACATTAAAATTTGCATTTTTATGGCACTTCTTGTAAAATTAAATGTCACTACAGACTGTTGTAAAGCAGTTAATTATATAGCAGTTGCAGTGCGGTCACATATAGACAATGACATCCTCTGAATGCGTATTTGTTTTCAATAGGCAGTCCTGAACATTCACATTGATTTCTAGCTATTAATCATTACTGCTGATTTCATTCAGCTTTAAATGTAACTGGAAATACACCACGCAAGAACAATTGAAATAATTATACTGTTTTTTCCCCTTCAAAAGAAAAATGCCTATTATGACATGTTTTCATCATTAATTTCCACTTTCCACAGCCACGCTAACATTTTGTGCTTAAGTCAATCTCTAGCGGACTGATCAAGCAGAGTTCTACATGAGTATGCTACCCCAAAACTGTGGTTTTTTGGTTTGTTTTCTTTAAATAGCTTTCTGAAAAGCATCTGATATCAGTCATTCCTTTTAAGGACATGGGATAAGCAGCAACGCTTATGATGATTTCTCAATTTTATTCCCCACTCTTTTATAGTTTAAATGAAGGAGAGTGGGAAAGAATACATAAAGATAAAAAACAGCTTCTTTGTTCTTTGGAATACCAAAAAGAATACTTTCAAGTACTAGTAAGTGTGGCTTCTGAAGCATGCAAATTTTAATGCACATTAGAAGTATATGAATTGACTTGAAACTTTTCGGGGGGGGGGGGACTTGCACACCATGTTACTCATTTAGACTGCATCAACAAGTTCTTTGTCATTATCTCAAAGTGCTGGTGAAAGGAAGCATATCAGTAGGACTAGCTGCTGAAGGTAACTACCATTGTCCTTACAGGACAATGTGGAATTGGAATCCCAGCTTAAGAACTATTGTGATATAGAGATATAATTTAATCTTAACTCAATTTGTATGCCTCAGAATTATATTGTGTAGATGTAAAAACAAACAAGCAAACAAAAACAGTATAAGATAACATTAAAAAACTGTAATAAATAACAGCTTAGTAAAACATTAGTAAGAACAATAGGCAGTGTATGTCCAGCTTAGCTTTAATCATGTTAACTAGAAGTGAATGACTAGAAAAAGTTAGGAGAATTAAGAAATGAGCTAGGCTTTTCACAGTCAACTTGATCACATTAAGAGGTTTTTTTTAAAACCTTATATAGATTCATATAATTTAGCTTTATCTGACTACCTCAAAGATTTGTTTTTGTGTCAGCGACAACAGAAGGGTTGCTCTAAAATGGTTTTCCTGCAGCATTCAGCCTCTGTTCCTGCAGGAGTTCCCATTTGTAGATGCCCAAGTAGCACTTCATAAAACTTAGTTTCTGAATATTAGAGCAGAGGACAAAACTTGCTTATGGGTCAGTGACCTGTTAATTCATCTTTGAAGTAAAACTTTAGCTTTAAACTTTACTATATTTTTTCTTTTGCATGTGTTTTCTTATTGCCTACACTCAGAAGTTTCAGAAGTTATATTATCATCTTATATGACCTGTCCACATCATAGCTATATTACTACTGTTTTTTACTTAGGATAGTTTACATTTAAAGTTCTGAGTTGTTTTTTTATCTACTATTGCAAGAGCTTAGTTTCTTTGGGACAAGATGCTAGCCTTATTTTATCAGCTCATAATTGGTGAGCACTATTGTATATAGGAATTAAATAGTTTAGTGTTTTCTGATTTTCTTGAAGTCCCCTTGAGTACAAGCCTAAGTTAAAATACATAGTGCAGCACTATCATCCAGCTACTAACCATACTCATCCAAAAGTTTTGTAACAAATCAATAGACACAAAAATATGCTTACATATAAACTTTAGGTAAATTCTTGATATTTTCCCCCATCCTCTTTTTTCAAGTTGGTGTGATACTTATCTAATCATTAAGAAACTATTTTATACAAGGCCTACATTTTTAGATTCACCTTTACAGAAAATGACTGAATTTTCTACATATATATTCTAGATTTCTACATATATATTTACCCCCCCACAGTGAAACTCACTATTTTTTCCAAGTTCAAATGTGTCCTCCACTTCTTCTTAAGATTTTCATGGGCATAATTCATATGGATTGTTGATCACATTTTCCTATAGGAATATCCTTAAGCCTGCTTGTGTTTTAGAAATACCTCTAAGGCATAGCTACCAAATCCATTATCTGCACAGCTGCTAAAGATACCCTGTCAATAACTGTAACCTCATTACCCCTCCTCTTCCTGGTTATAATTAACTATTTGTTGCAAGGGAAGTACTTTCTTCTCCCTAGTGTGGTTGCACCTTTCAGGCTGTATGTTTATGGGTTGTTGGCATCTCTAGTAAAGCTGATTTAGGAAGTCATAGCTTACTTTCTTAAGAATTATTTTCCAACTAGGTTAGTTCAGTGTTCTCGCTTACAATGTGGTCCAGTAAACATTTGTATCATCAGAGATGAAGAGATGGCAATCAGTTCTACGTAGATGAGAATAGGTACTTGGAGAGAGGGAGATAACTTCTCAAGCTGGCTTTATTGACAAAGATAGCAATTTGGAAACTATAAATTTAGTGTATAAATTACATTTGCAATGGATTTTACACTTACTTTACATAATTACAGTGCATATGACTTACTGCTTTCTTTTGAGTGAGACCAGTCACGGTAGTATTCAAACCCCTCGTACAGGTTTTTGAGGCATCTTGTGACATACCCACAGACACTAGAGCATTTCAGAGGACAGACTGATCTCATTGACAAAAATGGAGGAAAAATCTCACTCCATTGTAATTTTAATTATGAGCAAATCACATGAGCTCAAGAGAATTAGATCAAAGTTAGTTTCTGTATGTGAACTGGACAGCAGCCAAGTAAAGGTTCAAACTGAAACCAGATCAATTCTATGATCGTAATCTGTCTGAAAAATTAACTGCACTGATGGAAGAAACGGAGAGGTGAAACCTCACCTCTTCCTTATTGGGGAATGGCCATTCTGAAGGACTAAACTGCAACTCAGAGGAATAGGGAATAAAAAAATTAGAACGTTCTAGAACTGAGGGATTACTAATAAAGCCTGATTCCTGAAGTTTGTTTTGTCATATTTGGGTAAGCTTTTTTGCTAATGCAAAAATAAGCATAGAGGCATAATGCAAGTTGTCATTCAAGACTTCTTGTTAGATCTGCTGTGAAATAGCTGCATTTATATTACCATTTATATGCTGTGACAAACTAAACCATCTCCAGGGCACAACTCTGCAGTATGACAGAGCTACTCTATTCCACTCCCAAAGTGCTGAAAGATTTTGTTTTTTGTGAAACTTCAATAGTTAGAATCTTACCAGGAAGGAAACTAATACAAACAAAAAAAACCCCAACATTTTTTATATACAGGCTTGAGGCTAGCGCTGAAATTGAGACTAAAATTCATACTGAGAACACCTGAACAAGGTTTACGGTGACAGCCAAACATATGCAGTATTTATTATACTTCCGAGTCAATGACAAAATTCGTTAAGAATACACCTATCAAATATAGATTCCTACTTCTTTCATGTCACTTCAAGTGTTTGTACTTCAAAAGATCTGAATGCATTTTGGATTGAACATTGTGGGGTTATGCTGGGGAGAGGTATGTGGGGTAACTTGTTTGTTATTTGATGAACCACTTTTCTCAAACATTGATGAACACCTTTCGCTTAAAGTGCCTGTTTGGTCTGCATGACTGTTTTGATTATGCTGCAAGACCTGGTGCTTAAGTGTATGAAAATACAGACATAAAGCTACAGCTATTGTAAGCCATATCTGAAACAGTTAAACTCCAGTTCTTAGCACTCAAAGTTGTGAACTGGACTGGAAGCTGTCATTCAGGTAGTTCAGAAATTATTGCTCACTATTTTAATCTTAGTACACTTAGTACAGTGCCATTAAGTCATAGCTTGTATTTTTCTCTATATTGCTATAGAACAGTAGTCTTGAAGACAGATTCCTACTTTCCAAAGTGTGTCACAGACGGTAAATCAAGATATTACAAAGTAACCTCCAAGCTTTTCTGATGGACGCAAAGGTACAAGAAATCAGTCTTGTTACCTGAGCAATCCTCTCAAGATACACTATCTCTTCAGTGCTGCAGTAGTTACATTCATTGTCTCCCAAGTGCAAGATACAGAACAAAAGGACATGTAATTAGGGCAGAAACTGACTGACAAAATCAAAGGCTATCAGATGAGACAAAGAAACAGAAGTTGGTGTGAATAAGACACTAGAAAGACACTGTTTCGCTGTCCAGTAAAGTGCCAGCTTGTAATCAATCTTGAATTTGTCAGAAAGCGTCATCCTGGAGTGTTCACAGTAAGAAAACAATGTCAAACTGACACTTAGAAAAATTTCATGATTTGCTCTAGATTTTGCCTGGGTTTGCCACTATGCAACTATTTGTTATCCTTCTGCTTTTCAGACATTTAGAAATCTTCTGGCCATTTCTTTGTTAAAACTATTGTTTTCTTCTAATGCCTCCATCTTTAAATAATAATATGGAGGGTAATTTTCCACGATTATACTGGAAAGACTTTTTTTTGTATTCAGTTGAACTGTCAAACTTTCTTTTATATTATCATGTCTCTGCAGTCATAACTGATGTCCAATCTTTTTGAAAAATGCAAACGTAGTACTGTCAAAGTCTTTGACTGTATAAGCAATAATTGAAAGACGATATGAAATAAAGATTTTTATTATTGTTTCATTTTATATCACTTCAAACTATGTAATCCTATCTATAATCTATTTTAGCTGCTCAGATTCTGATTCCTCCATGCAACTCAGCTGCACTTCTAAATATGTAAATTAAGGATGTTAGTTTATATGTGTTTCAGCATAAAATCTGCACCTACTAAGACGACCAGAAAAACTTTCTTTTTTTTCCATGCAGTATATATACAGTCTTGAACAATGTAAATTGTTCAGTGCAATGAGCTGCTGTAAGAACAGGCCTTTGCTGTCTAGATCAAAATAATTCATGTTAATGGTACCAAGTTGCAGGATACTGCTTGATTAATACACATTATTTCTTCAATTAAACAGCTTTCCTTTAACATTTTTTCAGTCAACACAGAGGAACGATGTTAAGAAGGAATTCTTCAGCAGTTTGCTTATTTTGTGCTGATTCTTATTTTGAATATTATATATCTAAAATTTTCAATTTTATGTATATATACAAAACAAGTAACAGAAACTAGGTCTCATTTCTAAAAATGGGCTGGAATATGCATATCTAGTCTCTTACCATAACTCTTACCTGCTGTGGCAAAAAACAAAACAAGGTTTGCTTTAGGATCATCATGCTATTCCTCTCTTCTCCTTCCCTCCTATTTGTTTTGAAGTAAGGAACAGGAATGACAGAGGAGACTCTAGTACTATACACAGATTAAAGCACTGGCAAGATGTTATGAATGCATTCATATTTATTTATGTTGTAAGGTAGTCCCAAACTGCTCATATGTAATAATATTTGAATGGGCTCTCACACATTAGAATATGGCTGGGTTTTAGTCCAAACTTCATCACACACTTGTTTTTGTACCTGTATTGCCTGCCCAAGTTATGACAGGATCAGAGTTTTCCCTGCTCTTCAGCATCTGCTGTCGCATGAAGCAAAAGAGTAGCCACCTCTCCACATCACAAGTTTATATAGCTTGAACCTTGATATTCAAGGATAGAAAGGAATGAGTCTCCAAGGGAGATGATTTTGCTGTTTGGACTACGTTTGAATCTATTGCTTTGATATGCGTACAAGTTCAGGAGGACAATTTGTTTGATCAGTTTGTTCAGTCACATACCAATGAATGCTAGTTGATGGACAATACGCTAGAAAAACGTGCTCTGATAATCCATGTCAGTACTAGAAATTCTGATTGAGAAATGCATACTAATACATAATCATTTAATCAGAGGATGAAGGAAACAACAGTAATTGAATTTATAGATGAACTAGTGTACTGCTCTGATTGTAAACCAGTCAAAATTCAAGCTATGAGTTTGTAACCAAACAATCACTATGCAAATGTGGTAAATTATTTCAAGTGATGTCTACCCTGCATGTGAATGTTCTGGTGTCTTTCAAGAAAGCAGCTGAAAGTTGAGAATGTGGCATAGCACTGAAAGTCTAATTAAACTTTTCATAAAGATTTCCTCCGCCTCCCACCGAAGCTCTCTATTCTCCTCTGTTTGTAGCTCTCTAACTGTAGAATTCTCACTCTGCTCTGCCTGAAATGGCTGAATGGTGGGAGGGGGTTTGAGATCAAGTAATACAGACAAGGGGAATTTGCCTAAACAAGAACTGATACCTACTTTTGCCTTTCTAGAAATGTACAGCTTTTCTACTTGTTTCATGAGAATACTTACACAAAAACTGAATGTACATCTTTTATAAAAAGCTGTCAGCATCAATTAGATAAGCTAGTTCCCAGAAGTTGACAGAGCTATCTACTTAAATTATGTATATTATTATTATCTACTTAAATTATTATAAATAAATTATATATTATGTAAGTAAGGCCTAAATAAAGTACTCTAACCTTTATAGCATGTAAACATTTTGGGAATGAAAGATGACATATAAATAAATAATAGTAAAGCATTAATAAAGTTACATGAGAAGAGAAACACATAATAAGGCATAGACTATAATTAATCTTAGTCCAAAATTAAGCTCCTAATGATTTTTGTATTCCATTCACATTAACACTTAAAGAATACATCATGAAAAATGTTATTATACTGAATCACAGGGGAAGTCAGAATGATTTATCTTTTATTAAGAAAAGGTGTCACCATAAACACAATATTACCATGAATATTAATAATGAAGTCAATTAAAACTCAGGCCATAATAGCACTGAAAAGCAATATCAGAATGCTTCCAATAACCACAGGCAAAGCAGACACTTGTGAAAGAATTAAGAAAAGAAAGTTATACAATCTGATTAGTAGAAGGAGCAAAACAATATGGACGGACAGGGACAGATTTTCGAAGAAGTTAATAGTAACTTCTGTCATGTGACAAAGACATTTTATAATTACACAACCTACTGTATAATTAAGTTTTGTGAGTTATTTTATGAATACCTCAAAGTGTCTAATTTAGATGCATCTTTTGTGTAAGATGTAGACATCGTATCCTCTCTCCTGTTGGGAGCCTCTTCATGATTATCTCATTCCTAGATTGGAGTATAAAGTCATGCTCAAAAACAAGAAATGATCTGAGAAATCTATGTTTTTAAAACCTGTGCTGCATTAAACCAATTATCCAAAAAACCCACCTCATCTCTACAGAGTTCTTCAGATTACTCCAAGCAGAGCTGCTGAATAACTTGTCACCTTAATTTTCAACTCTGCAACAGAATGTCAGTCCTTAGGGAGACATAACACAGATAAATAAAGCTTTACTATTCTTTTGTGAGAAATAGTTTGCACAAGAATATTAACAAAATACCTACTTCATTTATCATCAATAATTGCTTAATTTAAAAAATCTGCAGCAGTACTCCTCTATTCTATTTGATGTCTCTGTCTGTCAGGACTTTGAGTGCACCAACAGGCTGTATTAGATCAGCCTTACCTGTAGTTTTCACCTACACCCCTGCCACAGGCCCAGGAGCCCCATTTCCACTCAGCCCAGGGCAGGAGTGCCTGCTGGAGCTGTGCTGTAAGAGTGCTGGTCTTGAGCCCTGCCACAGTCATGCCTGTGCCTGGCCGTGGGCCCTGCTGACCTGGACTGCTGCCTAAAACAGATCTCAGAGATTGGCTTCTTACAAACAGGTTTGTAACTACCAAAAAATTTTACTTGTAAT
This sequence comes from Dromaius novaehollandiae, assembly GCF_036370855.1. NCBI lineage: Eukaryota > Metazoa > Chordata > Aves > Casuariiformes > Dromaiidae > Dromaius > Dromaius novaehollandiae. Next base: position 15,223,442 of record NC_088107.1, on the reverse strand, counting down.
AATCTCTGCTGAAGTTCAGGACCATATTGCTCTGGTTCCTCTTCAATTACCTAAGTCTTACTTCTATATTCTGTATTTGTGAAAATTTAGTTGAGGATAATGAAGAGTTTTTCTTTAAAAAGTACTATAAAAATGAAATTTGTAGCTGTGCACTATAAATTTTATAACAAACCTCCAAAAACATCCTACTGAGAATTTCATGGTGTGGAATTAAATCACGTACCTTTCAAAAATAAAAGCCAAAGTACCAAAATCTATTTGGGAGAACTCTAGGAAGGAAAAAATGTAAAGGAACATGTCCTCTTGCATCACCATCATTTGTTCTAAACTGCAATTTGCCTTGCCAAAGGAAATTTTTGTTCTCTACTACTACTCTTAGCAGTTCTATACATACTTGGTTGTTCTGACAGAATTATTATCTACTCCCTCAATGTCCTATTTCTCAGTTTCTGCTGAGTACAATGTTTTCTCTTCATACTGCTGTTGCTAATTTATCTCATTCTCCATATTAGTTTTTCCACCCAAATCTTTTAAGACATTCAGTTGTTACCAAATTTATTCTTAAGATTACGTATTTGCTTATCTAAAATAGAGGCAAATTATGACCCTTAAAAAACCTTAGATTTCAAATGCACCATCTTTATCTCACTTAGTATTCTCCAACTCTAATCCTTTACCATCTTCTTCCTGCTATGCAGAGCTACTACAACAGTCCTTAAACTTCTTTAAAAGGATTTCTTTTTTTAAAGTAGAGTTTGAAAAACTACTTTTATTTCAGCCAAGTGTAATAAGTCTAAGCAAGAGAAGGTCTGAAAGAAAAAACACAGTTGAGAAGAGCAACAGGGTGGAACTGAACTCAGAAAGAGCAGCAGAGCAAAAAAGACCATGAATGAGCAGTGTTAGCTTAAGTGACATACAAAAATTAAGCATGCAGAACAATGGAATGAACTCTTAGCACTACAATGCTATTCAAAAGGGCTTTATTTTATATGAAAACTGTAAGCCATTATTACTACAGTTCTCTCGTATTGTAAAGATCTGTCCTGCTGTAATATAATAAATGAATAATGTCATTTATTTGCAGTTTTAAATGACTGCTATATATAAAATTAAGTCAAATATCACTTAAAGCAGAATACTTTCCTCCACACACTGCTTTACAGAGCTCAGGCAGAAAATACAGCTGCCCAAGCAGCCAAGCTGCTCAAAGGAATGATCCTTAGTATCTGAAAGTAGTTAGCATTACAGAGGAAGTCACTCATTTGGTAGGTGTTTGATGTAAACAGCCATTTTACCTTGCCTTTGCAACACAGAAGTGTTACATGATGCAGATTGTAATCCAGAGGAAAAAATAAACAAACTCCAGTAGAACAGCAAATCAAAGAACAAATAGCTGCAGCAGCCACTTATCAACATATACATTTTCTTCTTTTGAACTGTTCTGCACACAATATGTTCCTTCTTGTTTTTCTGCTCACAGGGTACTTCCATATAGCTGCTGCTTGCAGAAAATGCACCAGTGACTGTTTAATACTACAATACTGGCTTAGAGCAAGCATTCAAGTTTATAGCAGAGGAGGTTCAACTCGGATACACAACTGCTACTGCTATTATTAAGGGTCTTAACAGGGCCATTTAGTTAAAGATTTCTGCTAACTTTCCTTTGCATATCTTTTTCTACAGTTAAGGAAAAGTCAAGTTATCTTACTTCTCTTGCTACTAAAAAAATATAAAATTCATGCTTGCTCAGTTTTGTTTTTTTTTTTTTTTTTGTATTTAGCATGGAACTGCATTGTATACAATTTATAATCCTGTGCTATTATTATACAAGCATTATTCATATTCAAGCAGCACAGAGAACCCAGACAGGGATTCTATCATGCTAGATACTATAAAAATTAGAAAGTAATATTAGTTTCCTTCTCAAAGACTTTTGATATTTGATATTTATATTAAGCTGTTTGTACAAACTAGAAGAGATTAGCAACTTATAATGACAAACCCATTTTCTCCTTCTATGTACTGTGAAAAAGAACAATAGTCACATATGCCAGCTACAATTTATGCATCCGTGCTCAGTTATTACCTTGAAAATAAGACTTACTATAGCTCAATTAATTATAATTGTTCAATCCAGATATTATATAAATATCTAGATTATTTTTATTTTATTATATAATATTCATATTGTATAAATATAAAATATATAAATATTTTCCTCACCAGTTGTGGGTATGAGGTAAGGAAAATTAGAATAGGCAATGGGCAACTGAGTATTGAATATTTTTTTTTAATCTGGTAGTTTTGTCCTAAAGGATGTAACTTGACAAAATCAATAATTTAATAACCTCCTGATAAACAATGCAATTTAATTTCAATGCTTACTGGATTGCTCAAAGATATTGGTAATACACAGAATGCCTTTGAGTGATATTTCTCAGTGGCTAAAAACAGATATGTTAAACAAGTGCTCTTAAAAAGAAGATTGGCATTTTTAATCCAGTATTTAACTTTCCTACTTTTCTCTGGATGCCTTCTAGTTTAACTTTAAAGATCAGCAGTGTGTTTGGGCCCTTCAAGGTCTGCCAAGACCATACTAAACATTCTGAAGTGGGAGCAGGCCTTAAAACAGCTTCCTAGTGCTAGATACATAAAGTCCCCTCCAACCTGTTCCTTATTTTCCTCAACTATCACGGGCAGCTTGGAAGAGCAATCTACTTTTCTACTAAGAAGTTCTGAAAGAACTGGTAGTCAGGAAGAATTAGTAAATGCAAAAACACTGATTACAATGCCACATTTTTTTTTATATATTTTAAAAGTAATGTACAGGTTCTGAAAGGCTGGGAACTAGTGAAAAGGCATGTGTGACCTACATTTTTGTTACCATGCCTTCCCATTTTCTTTCTTTTGGACCTTACTTCTTGTTGGCAGTACGTAGTAACGAGTACATGATACATAGAGTATACCATAATGCATCATGGTAGATAGGTGATGCTTAACTATTTTATACTATAACTTTGTAGTATAATTTTGAGGAACATTCTGTCTAAGGAACAATTTGAATGATCACAACAGAAAACAAACTGATATGGACCAACAGTATCTGCTTAAACAGCTACGACTACCTATGGCAAGTATGGTTTTAGACGTTTCTGATCTGTAGCTATACCAAGATGTAAAATGGAGGTGGAAATGTTCATGTTTTATAAACAATTTTCTGCCTGCTTATCAATTATTCTGTTATCCAGGCATGAATGATTAAACAAATTACTGGATAAATGGCTGTAAAGTGATTACTGCAAATGAATTTAGACTTCAACAAATGTATGCTCTCTGTATCTCAAAACAGGTAGATTAATTACATTTTTAAGAAGCCATTTATCTCTCAGGATATTGCAAGCATTAAGAAACTTCTAAGGCTCAACTTATGATGTTTAAGCTTTCTTTTCAATTTTCAGTAGTTTGAAAAAAAATCTGCATGTTGCTGTCATATCACACTATTTTACTTTAATGAATAACAGTTTAATGACAACAATTACATTAAAATCAGCATTGCCAGTGACTGGAGGTAGTGAAGTCCCGTTCTAGTAATATATCTCCTTTTAACACTCAGCAATCACCATCACACAAACATTAGATTGGAGGAAACACCATCATAAAGCCAAATGTGGCAGAACCAAATAGGCAAAACCAGCTTTGTCCATAAAATCTATCTAGGGCTATCATGCTTTGTAGGCAACCTGTCTCTCCTTCATTTCCACTGTGAATACAGGATGTATGATGACATCTACTCATATGCCTACACAGGTGGAAATAAATAACATGATGAACTGAGATTTTTATACCTAAGCAAGTCTTTTTTTTGTCTCATGATTGATTTATACAACTACAGAGAAGATAAGTATCACAGAACATACTAATGTTCTTTATAAAAAGAAAGATCCTTACCCGTGTTGTTGTCATTCATTAGATTAAAAACAAACAAACAAAAAACCAGCACTGTTTAATTTTGCTTGGTTTGGAACTCCACTAATCAATCTGATGCCACTCATTTTAGTTTCTGGTTGGCAGGCACTAATATAATACTTTTTAGGTGATTTAATTGTGGACTGCAGCATTAATATTGCCTGACATGTATTTGATTGCTATTTTTAAAGTATAGCAAACATTTTTTAACATAATAACTTGAGGGTATCATTTTCAAGAGCTGAGTGACTAAGTACCTTTGAAAAGGTAAAAACTATTAAAAAAACCTTTTTTGAGAGTGACTGAGTAAAGGAACTGGTTGCCCAGAGAGGTTGCAGAGTCTCCATCCCTGTAGACAGTCAAAAGACGTTTGGACATGGTTGTGGGCAACCTGCACTAGGTGACCCTGCTTGAACGGGGACTAAATGATCTCTATAGGTCCCCTCCAACCTCAATCATTCTGTGATTCTGTGAAAATGGGACATAAGAGCTTACCTTTCTCATGTTTTATTTTTTTCTTTAAGGTTTACATCACCCTTTCAGCATAATCCTTCTTTTGCTTAAATGAAGCTGATGGTGATGATGCAAACAGTAGTTATTCACATTTTAACAAAACAGACTCTTTTTTTTATTCTAGGTATTCCACGTCTAGATTGGATGGACTGATTTCAATCATGAAACATGTTTTTCCATGTTAACATGCAAGTTAAGTAAAATGTCTCCTGAAGAAACACTATAAACCTACAGAGAATTGATTGCACTCTATATTTAGTATTCATGTGTTTCAAATTGCAGGTATATGATCCTGAATAGAATAATTCAGTTTTATTCTAATGTACCTTGACTGCCAATGGAGCATATAGTTTTCATTTCAAGCTTTTATCAGCTTTAATGTTTCATGTAATAGTGTTTCTGCTTCATTCACTCATCTGCAGTACTAATTCAAATTATTGTAGCTTAAGGCAATTATGTCATACTATACTGCTAATATCACAGGTGTGTATGTTACTTCCCAAGTATGATGGCACACAAACTAAGCATATGAAAGGTATTTTTTTTTTTTACTGAAGAATATGACTCAAGCACTTATATGCATATTTTTCCTGAACACGCATCCATCATTCTCCATCATTCATATATTTAAAACTATAAGCCACTTTGTTCTCAGTCATTCTGGTATAAAATCTATGCAAATCCCTGGCTATTCTGGATATACAGCAATATATTTGTATCTGAATGGCACTAAAGAGACTAATCATCAAATCTTTACTCTTGCTTGTAGTAGCATTCAGCACTGGGCAATAATAAGGCATACAGAATGCACCAACTGTTTTATCACATGGTTACTATACACAGTTGAAATGAAGCATATACTACATAACCATTGATTTAAAAAAATTATAGTCATTCATTCATTAGACTCATTGAAGCAACATTCACAGAGAATTTTTTTTAAATGCTATTTTCCCCTTCTTCATTCTTTTCCTTTTAAGAATCTGGGAGAAAATAAATTGGTCTAATAAGCAGTCACTTGATCATTTACCACATCTCCCAAATTCTTTCTTCTGTATGTTAGTTATTTTATGATTCATAGCAAAAGTTAATCAGTTACACTTAATTAACTATCAGTCTACATCTTGAGTAGTCTACCATAAATATCACACGCCATAGAAATGTAAATATTTGACCAATAAATTGACAAACATATACCAATGTAAAGAAAAGATTAATCAAGAAATGAGCTTGATACACACTAATACTTAAATATTTATAAGATACTTGAATACAATCATTCACAACAAATGGTTTAATTTAATACCCTATCTTCTCAGATTTTTCTTTATTTGTGTATTTTCAGTACAAATGCAGTTATTTTGAATAAATACTCATCTCGATCTTAAATTAAGCTTTAAAATCATTAGACTCTTTCTGCTTGCAATCTTTGAAAATATCTATTATTAGATGAAAAAAATCTTTCAATTTGAAAACATTGTCCTGTAATTTAGTGGTGGCATTGTGTTAGCTAATTTAGATGGTCATCTTCAGTTACTAATCCAAAAGTTCATTTAGATTCAAGAAAATTATCTCGGACAAAGAGGCAAAGGAAAGAACTCCATAATCAGGACAGATAGCTAAATTCTTTTGGTTTAGATAATCTGTTCAGAGGCTCAGATCTCTGCTGGAAAAGAGGTGTCAGCCCAGATGGCTTGCTAATGACCAGACGTGCTTAGAAAAATAGAGGGAGACAACAATGGTCCCGTTACTGACAGCTCTCACCCTAAGGAAGCACTTGTACTTGTCTGTAAATATACTGCATGAACATGCTAATAAATGTGAAAAGGCCAAAAATCACCATAGCCAGAAAGATGCTGTAGCATCTTGTACATACATATTGCCTGACTGCATCTATGAACTCGATCTTTCTGCAGACTCATTTCCTAGTAATTTTTTGAAGAAACTACATGCACTATGACTCTGATTTTTAACTGTACTTGAAAATGTCATGTAAGTGCTTATGCAACAGGTTATCTTCTCAAATACATAACTAAATAATATGAAAGCACTCATCACCTTTTCTCTTGTGTTTGAGCTATTTTTCTGATACCACTGCTGTCAGACACTTGGCTTAAACATGAGCCAAGTACCTGACACTCCATATATTCTTGCTGCATTTCCCAAGAGTGTACTCTATCCTGCTTGAGGACGATGCATCTTTCTGAGTGTCCACTGCCCACAGACTGTCTTTCATGTGTTAATACAGACCGAGGGCACTATGAAAAGTAATATAGTCTGCAACAGCTGGCATGGTAGCCAAAGTTAACAGTAAAGAGAGTGACTTTTCTTTCTAGTTTGCCTTTGCAAGTAGAGAGGAAGAGAAGTGACATAGAGAGTACACCAACATAGAGAAAGCTCTTTTTCTCTGCTCAGAAACTACTGCTGAGTATACTCCTACAGGCCAATAGGCCAACTGGACCCCCTCCACAGTATTCAATTCCACTCTGCAGAAGGTGATGGTAGTAAAGTAATAAGATTGCTGCCACTCCATTCCTTCCCTCTCGCATCCATTATACAGCATCATCTCCCACACCCAGGGAAGCAAGGAGACAGTAATTATCTTTATCTTTTTTCCCACCACATTGTTGCTTGTTCAAAGCTAATAGATAAAAATTAATTCCGGTCTGGAAAACTTCCAGAAAATTTGGTAACCTGCCTAGGTAAATACATTAGCTCCAGAAATTGAGCTTAAATGCCTTTCCTGGCTTTTCAGATACAATAGATTAGTTTTAACAGTCAGGTCACCTCCAGACTTGCATCCCTTCCTTTCTTAAGCATTGAACAATTCACTATCCAACAGCTGACTCCTACATACAAGTATTGCTTATAGCTGAGAACGTAAGCAGGACAGGCACTCAAAGCCTAATGGATCAACACTGCCAATAGCTCCAATTTAGTTTAAATGAAGACTCATTCATTCATATGTAAAATCCCACTAACCATTTATTGTTAGATTTGGTCACAGAACCTGTGATATGTCACATAAACCTGCTGGATAGGAGCATAGATCTTTCCTTAACAGGAAACATTTATTTCATAATATCTTACCTTATTGGTTCAGATGTTCTTTTGATCATTTTCCCCTTACCAAGAGTTGATTCTTCCCCAGTCCAGCTGTGATTAAATATCCCTCTGACTTTCCTCTCATCTTTTAACCCTTTGTGTTCCTTTATAGCTATCACTCACCCGCATAGTCATCATCTGGTTTATACAAATCAATTCGATACATACTTTAATAGCCTCATTCATTAGATCACCGGCTATCTAATCCATTATTTCCATAGCAGGACACACAGGACTCCATGCTTGGAATTATACTTTAGATATGTGTAGTATGGCTCACTAATAGCTACCAAATACACACCTACTATGTAGACAGAAACTCAGACCATCATAAGGAAATGGTTCGAAAAAGCTGCTGAGTTGTATGTGCTTTGCAAAGTTATTTGAGTTGTATGCATATATTTAAGAACATTTGGCTCTAGATATGTCAACTGATCAATTATAAAAAGTCATTCTGAAAGGCAATTTGTTGTGCATACTTTTTCAAAGTCAAATGCTCTCTGCTGTTTAATTATAAACATAAGCAAAGGCACCAAGCTATGCTTAGAATAAAGTATCTACATAATCTCAAGAAAGTTTTGTCATACTTTGGTGAAATCAATCACTGCCAATGTGCTAACTTTGAAAGATGAATAATAAACACTACTTCCCAGGTATTTTGATGTTAAAAGGTGATGTTTTAAAAATCAGGCATTTTATTTTAATGAAATTTAAGAACTGTAATAAATGGTTTAGGAAATACAGGCAATCTGGCTCTGCTAGCAGGTGTCAGGGTGCAATTGGTGCATTTTAAATACTCAACAAGCTATCACAGCCCAAAACCCAGAAAAACTGTAAATGTTGACTTGTGTTGCTTTATGAGGGGTAACAGCCTTATAAAGCTAGAAGGAGGCATTAATAAAGGATAATTTTAATCTAGCAAAACTAAGCTCCATAGATTCTCATTGCAGTCGACAGAAAAAAAAGTGGGAGAGAAAAGGATTTTTTGTCAGCTTTAGTCCATCATGCTGCTATTTTGCTAATGCAAAGGATGGTCCCACTTTTCCCTCCACAATAATTTCAACCGTTTTAAAAGCAAGATGCAGAGAGACTATTAGCCAGCTGACCTGTCAAGCTTAAATTTTCAAATCACCATACTGCTGCATGATTGTTAGTGACTGCACAAGGCAGCTGGCTGTTATAGGTTACTGGAGGTTGGGAAGATCCCACTTTCTGGTGGCAGCACAAACTTGAATCAGCTTAAGCTAATCATTTAACCAAAGGCCTAGATTTGTCTATTAAAATTGGTAATTAAGAGCAGCAGATACGCTGGAGTCTCTCTCAGTCTCTCCTCCCATTCAGAGGAAGCAAAGCTAAGTATAACCTCACTAGGCCAAAAGTGTGTCTCTGTGTATATGTATGAATCGCTCCTCCTTCATGGCAGGCTATCAGAGAAGAGGAATGGTGAATGATCACAGAGTGCTCCAACAACAAGTGATGGTCTGCTGACTGTTATCTTTCACTGACCAGTATCACTAGTTCCACAGTGTTTACTCTTTAACTCAAAAATGTACCATCAGCTTTGCTTTTTTCAAATTCTGTGGCTCTACTATTTCAGCCATTATCAAAGAAAAATGTCCCCATTCTTATCAGGAAATTTATCTGCCAAACTTAAGCATAACACCTCAGCAAACAGCAAAACTATTACTGAAATCCCAGACACATGAAGTCTGGAACCTAATGTACATGCAGCAGCTCAATGTCTCATTGCTTCAGTATTTTAGAAGAACAACAAATTTAAATCACATAGCTAGCTTCTAAAGCTGGATGATAGCCATGTTATTCCAGTTAGATGGGAGGCGAGTGCTCACCTTAAGAGTACTCTCCGGCCTCCTCTAAATCTGCAATTTTATGGTACAAAACTGTCAGCAACAATTCTAACCTTTTCTTCCCACCCTCTATGCCGTGTATCTGTTCGTATTCAATGACATTTTCAAACGACTATTTGTAGGGCACTAGCTACTGCCAAATCTGTAAACTGGATCAGGTGAAAGATCTCCCTTTAAAACAACCAATCACCCCAACACATTTTTTCTTTTTTTATAAACAGGATCGGTGCAAAGATTAGTACCACGATACCCAAGCGGGCAGCATGCTGAGATCAGAGTCAAGATACAGAAATTAAGCCAGTATCGCTCCTGAACACTTTGTACTGTGAAATCATTGCCTAAGAATATACAGGGAAAAGAGAGGATCCGGTGAAACCACAGACAAAACTATGCACTGGTGTATTAAGAAACCAAAACCAATTATGGAAATTGCAACATACCAAGGAGTCCTGAGATTTAAGGAACTGAATGTAACAATTAAATGCCATGGTCCCATCTCTTCCTTCCTCATACACACATTCATATATCTGACACAGGCAGAAAAAGATAGTGTCTCTTAATAGGAACAAGGCACACAGAAAATCTCTGTGATATATGAACTGCAACAGAGACTGCGAAGATCTAGGAAGAATTTTGGGTTTGTAAAAAGGAGCTGAAAAATCATAGATATTATCTAAATAATAATATACAAGTCTGTGAGCATCAAGCATAATTTCATTACACAAATCCTCAGGATCATCCGTAGTTCCAAAAAAACAAGTTAGAACAAGTTTGTGTGCTTCTGCTGCTTTTCCTACATTTAAGTCGAACAGGATTTTTAATAGCTGAAAAACATGTAGCAATAAAAATCCATCACTATTCCACTACTGCTTTTCAATTTTATGCTGCTCTAGGCATTGTAATTTAGTGTCATTAGTACTCCTAATGTAAACTGCTGTCACACACAGTACAGTGTTTACAGATCATATACTATACAAGAAACATTTTCATACCTCTCTGCTCCTATTAAGCATATTCCTTTGATGAGATGGCATATAGTTTGCAGTTTGTGACAGAGTCCTTCATTTTTTTTTAGCTTATTTTGGTTGTAAGCAGTTCTGCTTCACATTTTGTAAAGCCTTTTTTGTTACTAGGTACGAACTGTTTTATTGTTTACATGGCAGAGAGTCTTCCTGCTTCACCTATTGTGACCAGGTTGAAGGCTAACAATTAGGGAAAAGCAGGGCTCCCAATGAGCTGTTGCTCTTATTTTCACCGAGGTGACTTTCTCTTTTATATGTCACAGCTCTGTAGTTTCTGCAGAGGTGATTATTTAAAAAGTAAAACAATCTAGATTCCCACAGCCACCCTCACAGCTGCAGACAGTAAAGAATTGTCTGCATTTATAACGACCACTGGAGTATCCTCAATGCTTCGCCACATAGAAATCAATGTATTTTGAGAAAGACCAGTAATGAGGAATCTTACAGACCACTGGCCCATCAGCTTTGTTGTCCCAATGCGTGCTCTTAGAAATGGTATTTGTTCCTCCTATTGGTCTCAGATTTAATTTCTTTAATGTCTTGTGGACATCAAATTTAATTATCATGCAGGCAGCACACTGCTTGTGAACTATAACCTGAAAAGCCATTGTTAAAGATGATGCAAGCAGCAGTACCACCAGAGTATTTAATGCTTCATGTTGCAAGGTGGAGTTCAGTTGTTTGGAGCTCTGTCAAAAAACTTTACCTGTTCCATGCTTCAGTATGCATATTTTATTATTTAGACTGTTGATCCACTGACACTTTGAACTGGCATAAGCTAGGACTGCCCCTGCTCGTTTCTGTTCTTCTTCTGTGCTGACACGAAGTATTTAAGCATTAGCCAAGTTGAATGGATCATAAAACTGATCTGAATAGAAGCTAACATGCAAAATAGTTAATATACAAATTATAAACAGATATGTTTAATTCTAATCCAGATCAATTCCCCAGTCTGGTTTATTGAATGGCCATAGAAACTCTTATGCTGACCCACGAAGGAGGACAACACAAGGTTAGCAGTGATCAGCTGAAGGCGGGAGGAGGATGAGATTGCTCCTTCCAGTTTTCTTCGTTCATCCTTGAGCCTATTTGATTTACTGAACAGGCAGAAAATAAATCAACCAAAAAAGTGAACACTTCCTATTTCCCAGTTCAGCACGGGGTTCAACAGAGCCTGTTTCAACAGAGTTCCTGTTCCAGCAGAGCTGGAAAACTGGCGATGAGAGCATACAGGTATGACAGAGGCTTGGAGATGAAGGAATAGGAACACGGAAGGGTTAGAGACAAGGATGGAGGGAAAGAGTGGCTTCCAGTTCTGTGAGCCATTTCATTATGTGAGAGAAAGTTACCGTACCACGTCTCTGCCATTAAAGGAAATAGAAAAGCTAATAAATAGCTGTACTGTCTTTAAAATAATGTCCTTTCCAAATGTCACCTTAAACGAGGACCAACTGCACATCATCTTTGACCAATGTATCAACACAGGTTTGTACTTCTGAAGCCACTGGTATGTAAACAATCTGCTACAAAAGATTCTAGAATATTTTACTTATCCCTTTTTTATCATTAATGGATTATACTTCTGTTTTGTAGGAATTTGCCAAAAAAAACATTTCTGGTTTACCTCTGTCTATGTTTTTGTAGACTTAAATCCCCTTTTCTGACAACCAATCATCTCTCTCAGAAGGCACGCATATTTGCTAATTGGTTTGGCAGGACACAATATTCTTTAGATTTTTTTCTTTCAACAATATACAGAGATTTATTATTCTCTATGCCATAATAATAATGGAAACATGTTTCATGTCTCTATAGGTCTATGAAATTTCTAGACACATTCTTGCTTAACATATTTGTATATGTATCACTGAACATCATTCAAGAATAAAAAATCAGTAAGTGTTACAATATATGTCTGATATGACAAATTAAAATACCTCAGTTTGTTTTCTTTCATGTTGAGACCACTGTCCATGGATGACAGGTTACCATGTGTATCTTGATGTGAATGAGTTGTGTCTTGGAGGGGAGCCTTTCTTTGATTGCCTCTACAATCGAAATCTTCGTGGATATCTATGGAGAAAGGAAAAACTGTTAGAAATCTCTCAGGCTGTTTTACAGGAGGAACTTCTAAAAGAGGAAGTAAACATTAAATTCATGAGTAATTGTATTAATCATAGGGAGTTAATTCAGTTGATTCCAAAATATTTTTATAACTAAATCACATCCTATAAGAACATCAGGAACGGAGTTCCAAGATCATCTTCGGATTTTTGTTCTGAAAATTTCTAAAGCCCTAGGCCACTTCCTTTTTCTCGCACAAACTTGGGAACAATTCATTTCACTATTGAAAAATAGACTACTATTGGATTGGGAAGAAACCAGATCTCTTGATTTTCCAGTCATATTACAGTTCTTAACTAACGATATATTTCTTCTGTGTCTGTGCACAGCATTCCAAAAAAAATTTTTTTTCAGTAAAGAATCAGGTTTATTACTTTAACTTCACTTGCTATCAGCCTAGAGCTGACCTTATTTCAAGTTCTTATCTCTTTGGAGGAAGCTGAAATGTCTCATTTGCAGTCAGAGCTACAAATTAATTTACCGAGGAACATTTTACTCCATAAATTGACCTACTACATTTAGTGAGAGGAAAGGATTCGTAATCTGGCCCTGATCCTGAGAAAGTATTCTTCCATGATGATTTGAAGAATTCAGATGCCAATCTCTTTTCTTCCCATGTCTGATGTTTTGGTCACATATTAAGAGGTACGTTTTGATGTATTTTCTCTCACACTGTTTACCTAGGCAAACAGCCAGATTGGTTAGCTGTCAAAAAAGTAAAATTTATGTCTTATCTTTTGCTTAGAGTAAAAGCAACACTGTTGTGAAACAAAGATAAGATGAAGGTAACATTTTGGAACAAACAGGATCCTGTGCTTAAGTTAAGCTCAATTCATATATTTATATATAAAGTTAATACTCTACTGAATAAGTTAATGCTAACTTTTGAGCTGTTCAGCTATATGTGTATTATAGCACAAACTAAGTTGCTTTGTGGTTAGAATTTTATAGCTTGATGCATGAGCTTTCCTAATCACTCTGCTATGATTTTTCAGGCCCTTATTTTATGCTGATCAAAATTCTATGGCAAGTTGTTTTCTTCCTAATCTGCTGTTTCTTATGTGTATCCGTGGATTAGTACAGTGTCTGGTACAGAAACAAGAATTAGTCTTGTTGTTACTTCCTTTTTATGTTACCTCATACCACTCTTTGCTGATTAATGTATATGGCAAAATGATAATGAGTCAAACTTCAAGCATGCCTAAGAGGTGAATACCTGAATGGTATTTTCTAAAATGACTTATGAGATTAAAGTCCTGTAGCCAGTAAGCTACTTTGCAAAATAAAATCTTAATTCCCAAGTCACAGAAGTGACTTTGAAAATAATAGTTATTATCAAATACATTCCACTTAAACTAGAGGAGGTGAATATAATTCTAATTATGTTCACTATATAAGGTACAAGTAAAAGGCAAATACCTTTTACAAGGCTTATGCTTTTGACTGAAGCACAAAGTCCTATTGACTGAAAAGTCCTATGCAATCTCAAAGAAAATGAATTTTTTCCCCAGAAGCCTTTTTCACTTATCTTTTCTACAGATGATAAAACAGCAATCTGCTTGTCTTTGCATAACACTAGAACAGAAACACTTGGTACACTGTAGGTACTTAACATTTTATCTCTTTACCATGGAGTTAATTGGACTATCTATTCTTAAATTGTCATTTTCTATTTTAGTTGGTCTTTCTTGTGTCAAAAATACAACAAAATGCTTTGCAAGCCAAAGGTTATTTCTATTCTACAACTATAAATCTTAAAACTGTATTTATGCACATTATGGGAAACTACAGTCTTATGTGTAAGTTACTGCTTCATATTGGGGCGAGATCTGGGCATGTATGATCCCACCTTCAACAGAAAAAGTGCTGTGACAAAGGGAGCTCCAGTATATTTTTGCCAGATCCACAACTTGAATAACTGAGGTATCAAAGTCCAAGGGCATACCAAGGTACACATCTACTGATCTAAAAGTAATCCAGAAGAAGCGTATGATATATATCACTCAACCCTGTGCAACTGCCAAAAGCAGAATCATCGACCTCCTGTTGATAGAAATAGCAATTTGTCCACAGGTAAGCTTTATGTTTGTAAACATAATGTTGACTGCTTCAGAGACTGAACTCCTGAGAACTCCAGGTTTTACTGACCTTGGTGGGTCCTTGCTCATGTTTATATTTCTACTCATAGGACAAACAAAATGTTACTTAAATGCCAGCTTCTCAATATTACTGTGCTAGTTACTAGGAAAAAAAGCTTGAATGGACAATCTATAATAGTAAGACAGTATTTAATTTTCTGTCATTATTTAGTCCATTACTCTTTTATCTAACTATGCTGAGATGGCGGCATGGATACTGGAATAAGATTTACTGTAATTCAGATATATTTTTACCAGAAAATGGAACAAAAGCGCTGGATATTTCCTCATAAACCCCAGCTATTAGTTGGTGTGGCAGACTGGAAAATATACCTATAAAGAATTATTTGATTTTGTTTGTTATCAAAAGTTATTTATGACTGACTATGTTACAATGCATGTTCCATTTCACGTATGAGGTCTGCTGGCTTTCTCTATTGGATGCCTGTGCTGTCCAGAAGCCTTGAGGCTAAATGCAAAGTGTTAATGAGTTCTTAACTCATTCTGTCTTATTTCAAGATTTGCTGTCTTGAACAGGGGTATTTTCTTCAAATGTGTCTCCAAAAGACAGCTAAGTACTTGAGAAATAACAAAAACTTCAAAAAGCAGCACATGGTAGCCTTAGAGAACAAACTACCTCCTATCTCAGAAAGTCAAAGACTATCTGGCAAATAAATTAGCCGTTGGGGATCAAATATAGAGCCTAAATATCTTAGGCTAGGTCTCCCTGAACCCTGAATGGTTACTAGCCACTACTCTTACCCGAGTGAGCTCTTCATATATTGCTCCAAAACAAATAAAACTCAAAAATAAAGGCTGGAAATAAATCCCCAAATAGAAATTTTAGTTCAAAGATCTGATGAAAAGTTTGGCATCTTTCCTCAGAAACACTGTGCAGTAAGAATTCTGGCTTAACTGTTTCCTGCTGTAAACAAAATTAGAAGAAACGTTAAGGCAGGGCACATTTCTGTTCCCTTGCAGCACGAAGACTTGACAGACAATTTAACTGGGCTGGGTACCTTTGTGTGAAGAACAAGAGTTCCATAACTAGGTAAAACACATTGATAAGGAGGAAAGGCAAATTTTAGAAAAATATAAATATTTAGAAAAGATTTTACTGTAAAAACATTGTAATACACTTTTCTTTCATCTTTCTTCTAGTGCTATTTCCTTTCTTTACCATCTTCCCTCAATGATCTATTTGGTCTTTTTTTCTTTCCTTTCTTCTGCTCTCCTAACTTTCTGTCCAGCTCTGTCTCTTGATTATACTTAATTTCTCTTCTGCTATACCCATTCCTCTGCATTTGCTTGAATCCTCACCCCCAACTCTTTCATATTCCCTCTTATGTAATTCTCCTTATGACTGAAAACAAACGTCTGTTCCCGCACCACACGGATCAGCTTTTTACTTCGCAGCCTGCTTGTGGTATGAGATGAGATCGAAGATCAGACTTTGGCAATTGCATGGACAAATCTGATGGTAAAATAATAGCATGAACAGAACCTTTACCTTGTAGGAAACGTACAGACAAGATGTTAGGAAAATAGCCACATTCTCTTCTGCTGCATCTCAGACAGAAGACAAGTATTGATTGTTTCAGCAATTAAAGAACTTTTTAAAGGAGCTGGAAGAATTTCCCTCATTTTTGCTCTAGAAAGCTTCACTGCACTTGAATGATTAACAGCATTAGACTGAACCTCTCAAAGAAAGTAAGAAATGAACAGAATGAAATTTAAGAGATTTTACAGCCACATAAAAGTACCAGCAGAACAAAACTCACCCCAAAGGCAGTTCTGCACCAGATTCTTACAAATGAAATTTCTCTTACAAAACTCTGGAAGTGTAAAGAGATCTTTGATGGAATGCACTTTAGACCCATTTGAAAGTTCCTTTATAGGCCAGAGTGGTAAAAGTGATGTTTATACACATGTGGAATCAGGCCTTCTGCATTTAATCATCTTAATTAGACGCAAGAGTCACCAAGACATGAAGATGATTTGTTCTATTTAGGCAATAAGTTCATGAGAGATATTTTCACTATTACCTCTGATGTTCACTGTATCCTTTTGATGTTAGTCAATCAATTTTATTACCAGCATAATAAAATCCAGACACCAGTAAAAGATATTTATCTTCTGTGCTTCAATACAAGAACCTATCTAAAGCCCTTCATAACATCATCATTTCAAAAACTCATAATAAACCTGTAAAACAAATTTAAAGTAGTATAAATAACAATGACTAAATTTTAAACTTCATGCTTCCATGATCTGGTCAGGCAGTCCAATTGCTCCATGTAATTGACAGCATCATTGTATTTTCAGCTATACACAGCTCCATGCTGTTTTATGAGGTGAATATTATGCTAACAGCGTATGTCCTACTATTCAGTGAATGCATTTTATGTAATGTATATAACTTTATTATTTGATGAATGTTAAAGAGCAAGAGGTAGGCCTCTATCGCTGGCTTTAATAAAAATATAAGGAACGTCATTCAAATTTTGTCGTCTTCTCTTACTACAAGAATGACCTAATATATCTGAAACAAAATTATTATATTTAATCATGAAATCTCATTATCCTTTAAAAAACTGACTTTTAGAAATATTAAGTGTTTGCAAATGAGCTGTAGTATTGCTGTGAATTTGCCTGCAGAACTTTAAATATGAGATCCTTACCTAGCAGCCTTTCAGCAGAGCTCAACCTAAATGCCAACGGTGGAGTGACCACTTTGCAGAAATAATACCACAGCCAGCATTAGCTGATACGTTTAGAAACAACAAGCATCCATGAACAAACTAGTGATGCTGAAACTCTTTTCTGGTAATACATGCAGTGCTTCAAGACCAAATAAAGCCATATTGTTAGAACAACATAGGGGGTTCTCAGATTTTACTGGATGAGCTGTATTTTCCTGAAGATAAAGTCTCTGGCATTATCAAATGGGCACCTTTAATGAAACAGTGAAAAGCAACTGCAGTCTTCTACCTGACTAATGTAAGCTGTCCTAACAAAGAGGTTGTGCTGATTCCAACAGCCAAGGATAGATCCTCAGCTGGTTACAGCTGAACTGAACACTATTCAACAGAATAAGCAATCTCAAACAGACTGCAGCTAGATGGTAAAGATAAATACGTGGCTTTCTCAATACCTGAAACCTAATGCTCCTAACTGTAGTGTAAGAGTGACCTCTACAGGTTTTCCAAAACACTCTAGACAGTTCCAATGACAGTCTTTAAAGACTATTTCCTTCAAACTTCTTTATTAATTTATTTGGAACGAGAGTACAAGCATCAACCTAAAAAAATGACACTCCCTCTGAGTAGCAATCTGAAATCAATAGTACCTCGAATTTACAACTTGTAAACATACAATTAGAGCAAATTTCTTTAACGGACATGTGTCAGGCTTCAATATATAAAAATTATGTAGAGGAGACATTTAAAATATTAAAATATTCTCCTAATTCCAAGGAGATTCCAGCAAGAATTTATGGCTCATAGAATAAATTCCATTGTTTCCTCCTTTTGTAATGAGTATTTTACTGTTATGTACCCCACAAACTTATCTTTTCCTGTTGTGTTCTTTAAAAAACTTTTTTTTTTCCAAGGACTTAATCTATTTGACATATGTGTACTTTCCATCATGCTTAAAGAATCAGAATGATCCAGATGGAGGCATATGTGACTAGCAAGGAAAAAGTTCCTCCATGAAAACACAAATCAGAACGAGAACAGGGCTTAATTTGTCTTTCACCCATGCTGCTTTCTTGGCTACAATTTTATTAGATAAATAAAAATTCTGGTAAAAAAAATGTAGGGGCTGTTGTGACTTACAGGAATCCACAGAAGTCCATAATATCATGCTTTTGTGAAAAGGTATACATCCTATGAGATGCACTGACAGGAGTATAGTCTATAACACTGGAAGTAACTAGGCTGCTCTAATCAGCATTTAGCTGCATTACTGAGTTCAATTTTAGGCACTGCATTTCAAAAATAACATAAAACAGCTGAAGAACATATTACTGATATGAGTTTTCCATCCCTCCCTTTCAAAACATGATTATTTTGTTTTTCTTATTTTTATTGTTATTCTTACATACATCTCAGGATTAGTCTTTTAAGCTGCAGTTCATTAGACTGTTTAAAGAGTAAAAATTAAGTAAATTTATCTTTGCAAACTTATTTAGACCTGTCATATTGTTACAGGTGTACGGATGACCTTGACATTTTAGAGTAAATCAGTTTCTGTGTATGATATCCAGGAATAATATGAAATAATGTATTATTTAAGGTTCGGTTGCCATTTCCACCTTCATATACATTATCTCCATATACATATATCCAGTTTCCACTCTTACACACATTATAAAGGCAGACTGCTGCTGCTAAAAAGAAAAAAAGAAGTCCCAGATTTTTACTAAAACTTACGTTATGGAAATAGCTGGTCAAAGATAATGTGTTACAGAGTCATAAGACACAAAGAAATATCTAACAAAGCCTTACGGAAGTATATTTCTTTCTTTAGCTCTACAATCCACATGTGGATGCACAGTAACTATTGAAATGGTTCATCACTAAAAGTGGCCCTCAGTGGTTCTCTTGTCACTTACCAGTGCCAAGTATACAAATACTCTGATGAGTAAATTCTACAGAAGAATTAACATTTGACACCATATTTCAGGAAGTGGAACAGACTGGTTAGAGAGCTGGAGTTAAAAGAAACCTCTTCATTAATTTCTTGCTTATGATATTTCTGGACCCTTTTTATTCTTTCTCAATCTGTAACTCACCAAATGGTAATGCAAAGTAGACATCCAGTAGGATCTCATGCGAAGTCGGTGTTTTTGTGCCATGGATCTCGTTTCCACTTTTTACGACTTCAGAATGCAATGTCCACCAAGCGCCTGGGCCTTCCTATGAAAAATATTCTGAAAGTTACTTGTGTAGGATTTATAGCACCGCCCACTTCTTTTTCCTGAATCAAGGTTGCCTTAAGTCAATGGGAGTCTCCTTATGACACCGACAGCCTTAGGATCCATTCTCGATTCTTCCAACTTTTATTTAAGTAAGTAGTTGCTAGGACTTCAAGTTCTCACAGATATGGTACTTGAAAAACATTTGCTCTACAAGAAATTCATAAATACAAAAATTCACATTAAGATGATTAAGATGCCAGAAACGTGAATATTGAAAGTTACTCTTTTAATGAACTGAGATCTTTGAGTTCCCCTTTGACTTAATGACAAACAAGCACATTCTAGCAAGGCTGACGTGATCAATGTATGATAACAACCAACCCAAAAAACAGCTTTTAAAGCAACTCAATAACTAGGAAAGTTCCACAGTGGCCTAATTATAAATAAAGGCTCAGAGGCTCTGAAGAAATTAAGAAATAACCCCCTGACTTGCATGTTTTGTTTGTTTAAAGTTCTAGTGTTAACTATTAAGTAACAACCTCAGTGCCAGCAATTGTAACTCAACAGCAGCTAGGGAAGCAGGGCAAATTAACTTGCCTTGGGGCCTGAAATAGCTCTTGGCAGCTGTGGTACAGAGCAACTTCTAATTTAAACAGGAATTACCTTCTTCCCCTGCCTCCATTATCTGAGTAGAATCAATAAAAATGTCAGTTCAATGTATACATGAATAATCATCAGTCCCTGCAAAGAAATGGCTATGGAGACTGATGGGAGATTCTGCAGGAAGAAGGGATTTTTCCTGATTTGCTCTCTTTTACCTCATCAATTATCTTTTTTTTAAAAAAAGGAAATTTAAAGAGGGTAATAGGGATTAGAAGATAAAGTTATTTTTATTTGCAAAAATAGGTGGTGGTGCAGAGTCTCAGGTGCCAGATTAAATCCATCTTCTCCAAATCAGAGTTACTTTTTTAAAAATAGAGCCCATGGACTATGTGGAGTAAAGAAGATTCAAGAATGGGATAACTGTGGACTATTAGAGTAAAGCACTTTCTTACTTTTCCTGAGTTCATACAGTTTCACAGCACTGGCAGGTAGCTTCAGTATTTCCAGCACCCCAAATATGTAACTTTCTTGTGCAAGCAGCCTACTGAAAGCATGCCTGCTCAGTGGAGCATTCTGGTGGCTAACTGTGAATATGTTGGACACAAAGTAGTTCTTGGGATTGACCCATTTTCTCCATGTATCTTCCTCCCTGTGCCTATTTTACTATTAATTTCATTCTTATTATCACGGGACAAATTTCTTTTTTCCTCTTTGAAACAGTGGCAATTCCCGAGTGACAGACCAGTATCACGCCCATTTTACTAAAGATTTACCCAAGGTCACACAACAAAGATACAGGCCAAGAACTTTAATTTGAAGTTCCCTTGCTCTAACCACGTAAAGCAAACTGCCTCTGCCTTTCTAATAATTAGTAAGTGCATGTGAACTTTAACCCACTTACTGAATTGTGTTTGATTCAGTATATGAGCCATTACTCCAGGGTATATGTCTAATGCCTATCAGCTGTCACTTTAAGAGTCACATATGCACTATGCCTTAGTATCACAGCCTGAATAAAGGAAGTGAGATAGAATTTTACATTAATCATGTCATCACAGCAGTTGTAGAGACTAAGAATGAGAAGCTCATTGGATTTCACTCCAAGTCTTTTACATTCTCACAGAAAGTTAACTTACATCTGTTGCATGTTCCACAGTTGCAAGGGGAATCCACAAAACACCTAAAATGCTATCCCAGAGCAAGCCTTTCTTCCACAACTCTATAATGAATCCCTTTTCATCAGCACTGATTTCACTAAAAACAAATATAAAAACAGTCACTGAGATTTGAAACAATAAATACATAAAACATTAAGCTGAAAATACAGTCCCATCTACTCTCTATTCTCTCATAATACCTTGAATTAGTGATTTATAACACAGTACGTTCGTTTTCAGTAAACTCATAAAATGTGAAATAATTGTCATGATACAAACATTAGACTAGATGAGCCAAGTCTCAGGAACCAAATGTTCAGGACGATTCCTACGAACTGATGAGGGCAACAATTTTGCTGGAAATACGTGGCACAGAAGTCTCAATTATCAGTAGCTTTACTTTGCTACAAGACTTGGACCTATTGGATATCATCCAGAAAGACAGGACCAGGAAGTGCATTTGGCTCAGGTTCTGAGCAGCTTCTGCACATGGAGTTTCTGTTGCCTCTATAGGACACCAGGCTCCTCAGGACAGGCCTGAAGTGACCTGCATTCTCAGGTCCCACTGCAGATAACTTATTAGCCACAGGAGTAATATAATACAGCTAGCTTTCCGTCAGGTGATTTCTGTTAGGTGAAACTGGAATCTACAAAACTAGGAACAGCCATTTTGAACATAAAATTCAGAGGAATGTTTTCAACAAAACTAAGGGTTGACAACATGGGCCAAGATGGTACACACTGACGGGCAGCATGGGCCATCAGCTATAGAGGATTTATAATGATACGGGAAAACTTCCATCTTTCCACATAAATATCCAAGAAAAGGAACAAACAGACCAGTTCCTACAGGGAACTGAAGCAGTTCCTAATCTTGTTCTCACTGTAAAGGAGAGAAGGTGCAAAAGATGTTTGGATCTTATTCCCTTCACTAGAAGTGAGAAGCTGCATAATACAAGAAAACTATAACTGTAAAACTGCTTTTAACTTCAAGAGTTGCTTGTGCTGGCCTTATTTTTGTTTCACTTTCGAGATGTACATGTTTTACTAACAGTTGTTTTTTGACCATGACACAAAAAAGATCACATGGCAACCTTATTTTGCAAGAATCTAAAACTCACTTTTGCCAGAACATATGGATCACCAGTGACATGGAACTAAAACTAATAAACAGGGAAGTGCAAGTTATTTCCACACAAAATGTCTGACAATCCTTTACATTTTACTAGAAGTAGTTACAAAACAGTTCTGTAAATACCAGATATACTAAAGTAGGCACTGGTGTCTGTAACTGTGACTCATAATATGTAATCTTCATTTGAGTAAATTTATTTTAAGTATGAAAACTAATCAGTAAGTGTTTTGCATGGTGTACCACAGTGCATTAGTGTATACTCAACTTCAGGGAAAGGAAAATGAAATCTGAGAAGAGCAAAGGGTGCTACCTTTGAGACAGGTACTGAACTTTACCATGTTCCTCACAAAAAGCATTGTGTTGGATGGCTCTGTCTAATTTTATCACACCACTGTACTGGCTACAGTGAACACAAACATTTTTTATTCAACTTCTCCCTTTAAAAATATACAGAAGAAGACACTGAAAATTTCTATCTTCAGATATTGTTGGACTCCATCTTTAATACTGTTGGTAACTGAACAATAAAACTACACTGAAACCTTAAACAATATGTATTTTTGAAAAAGTTGGTATTTGTGTTCAATGGAGCAGTTTTTCTCTCAAAGGAAAAAAGAGGTAGAGAGAGCCCTTAAAAAATGGACTAGAACATGTAAAAATGTATAAATGTATTTGTAAATGCCTACTTCTAATGCCTTCTAAAAAGTCTGCCCTGTTGTATGGTTGAGCAAGCAGTAGATGGAGCCACAGCAAGCCCAAAATATTTCCTCCAACTTTTGACTAAATTTAATTACTTCAGGGCATGCTAGAAAAGCGCTTTAGTATTCTTTGGTAACATTTACATCACAAACTCAGAAAATAATCTTAATAAACTGCTGATTTTCACTGATGTTGTAGAACACTCATTTATGTGCAGTATGATTTAAAGGAAAGCACTTACAGAGCAGAGAAGCAAATCTATTAAATATTTTAATGAAAACCTTAGAGAAACTGATAGGACAGGTTACACACCCATTTTGATATAATTTTTAATTGCCTCCTGCACTAAAGGTAACAGCGCAAATGCTGAAATTTAATTATCTACTGACTAACATACTACTACATTGTCACCCAAAACCCCCCAATGTCTTATGAAACTATTATGTCCAGATCAGTAAAGTGTTAAAAAATTGTCTTACTACATTATTATATAGCAGTGACTCTTCTACACCAAAACATGATAAAATTTTCTACAATTCACAGCCACAGTGGGAGAATGGTATTTATAAAGGCTAGCTATTGATATCGAGGATAACTTTCCTCAGCATTCTCAGAGAGAGACAGGCTCTTCCAGTCTGGCTAGTTCAGGCTGTGGCTCTGAACAGTCTGCTTGAGAAGCACAATGACTGGGGATGGGGAAGAAAGAGCCCATGTTGAGCCCTGGTTGATGTTAGCCTTTTTTGAATACCTCTGATCCTCCTTTACATCCAGCCATAAAATGGAGCATAAAGAAGATAAAAATGTTGAATTAATGTAAATAAGAAACCAGCCCTTCAGTTAAATAGTGTCTTTAGTTAAGCAAGCTAATAGTCTACTGCAGCTCTCTAAGAAACAAGTTGCATGACATTCGAAAAGCTCCTAATTCAATTAGTAACTTTACGGAAAAAATTCTGATGAAATTAAAGACTTAAAGGAAGAATGTAAGCACTGTAAAATAAAACTAATTTACTGAAATATAGCTGTACAGCAGAAGAAAAAAAGAGAGAAAACTTTAGAAATGCAGCCATTAATACAGCAGAGAATTAAATGTGGCAGGTTTATTCAAATCAAAATGTTAGTTTTGGCAAATGTAGAGCCTGTCAAGAGACTTTTTTACAGTTTTTGATGACTAGAAAGTGAGGAAAAATTGATTCAAAGCAAAACTCAATCGTTTGACAAAATACTAAATTTGATTTAAAATAAAAATTAGCAAGCATATTTTTCAAAAGTAAGCACATCCAATTAAGTGTTTAATTCTGCAAAATATTTCAACCAACCCCAGTCCTCAGGAATAAAACCTATGTTTCCACAAAGAAGATATGGTAACAGAGAAAGATTTGTGCAGGAAGAAGGGAGGGTTCAAAAAAGGTGGAGGGAGGGACCAAAAAAAAAAAAAAAGTAGAGATCACTGCCCTATCTTAACATCCAATGGAGTTTAATATTTAATTCTTTTAAATTGCCTTGAAATTGACAGTTGAAAGCAAGACTCCTCAGAATGTCAGTCAGTATGTATATGCTTGCACCTACCTGGCCAATGAGAGGTATATAAGGCTCTCAAGTACAGAAAAAGAACAAAGAATGGATAACAAGATGGACAGATGAGTCAAAAGGACAAAGATCTGCAAGCAGAGATGAGAAACAGTACAGGTCAATAATAAGTAAACTACCTAAATGGATAAATAAATGGACAGATAAAACATGAATCATATATAAAGAAAATCAGATAAAACAAGAATGAAGTTGCAGGAGGATAAATGTGAGTTCTGCTTCTCTCCTCTCATTCCTTTATTCCTAAAAGATAAAATGAAATTAAAGAACTTGGAAACAAAATATTTTCTTTCCCTCCTTGGCTGCTGGCCTTGGTCTGCAATGTGGCTGAATAACCTGCAAAACTGACTTTTGTTTTGGACCTTAGAACTAGCTTGATGACATTTCTGAGCTGTACGCTCTCTCCTTGCCTTTGCAGGCTGTATTTGGTCTCAGGTATTATTAATTTTCTAAACCATTTAAATACAGTGAAGACACAACACAACCGATTGATAAGAATTCCCTGTTACTTACAACAGGAAGTCCTGTTCCCAGCATGGTTGACTTCCTCTTCTGTCTATTGTAGTGCTTTTTAAATTTTGGACTTTTAAAACAACATAGGTGTGGAATGCACCTGAAAAGAAGTAACCATCACATTTAGTTACATTCCTAATTTATTTTATTATTTTTTCTAGAAGCTAGACACATTTAACTCCACAGCAGTAGCGATTTAATTCTAAACCCTATACAACACATTGAGAGGTGCCTCTCAAATCTGTGCATTTGAACAAGGAAATCCTTATTCATTCTAATGGGATTATTACAGAAAAATCCCTGTTTATCACAGGTGGGAGAGAACATAATCCTAAATGTGAGCAAGCATTTTGGGGATCAGCCATGGGATATGGCTTCTCAGATTATTTATCCATCTCCCTTGACAGATACTGCATGAAAACAATACACATTCCATTTCTACAAATTAGGATTTCTTTGGCTTTCAAGCAATACAGCAATATTGGTGACTGGATAATTAGAGCTTATGCCCAATTAAGGAAAAGACAGAGACTGGTAGCAATAAGGCTCTTTCATGTCTTTGTGAGTGAATCTAGTTCTGTTTATAGATGCAGGAACAAACTGGGCTTCAGACGCTGTCCGAAATGAACTCATAGTTTCTGTAAATGCACAGTAAGAATATTTATAAAATCGGACCTAATCAGCATACAAAAATAGAACTGAAGACCTTTGAAAGGTGCTTTAAAATATCCTTGGCTAAGAAAAGAAAGCAAGAACTAAGGGAACACACCACTCTTTAGGGCTCGCATAGGGATCTAAGAAGGCAAAGGGCATATTATATTGTCTTGATGGCTGTGGCCATTCAGAAGAGCTTCTCAGCTTGCATGCATGAAGCACATCCTACATTAGCCTCCAGGATCTTACATTAGGATGAACATTGACATATTTTTAAAGAGAGACCTCTTTTTTAGAATTCTTTACAAACTATACATATGTGATGTGGCCAAGGACACGAGTCATTTTTGAGCTGTCTGTGTCACCCATAGGTCAATCAGCCAGACTGAGTAGGAGGGGAGCTGTTGCTGCCTACAAGGAGCTCTTGAACAGGTTGTATCAAAATACACTGCAGTTAAAAAGCATGAGGGGAAAGAGTTAGCTCTATACATCCTGTATGTAAATTTTCCTGATTATGACTAATGATAATGTTTGACATAAAGACTAAAAATATGTTATGTAATGGGAACTACTTGTTTCAAATTAAAAAAAAAAAAAAGGATCAATGTTATCTATTTATTTTTTATTATTCAGTGTACCAGTCTTTTCAAATATACCTTTGTTCTTACACTGAACAAACTATTGACAAAGTCAATATAGATTTGGAAGTCTGATGACTTATTTGTGATAAATGATGTCAACAATATGTAATTCACATATTATCCCATTGCTCATCCTGTGTAACCAAAGAAAACAAAAAGTGAAGTTTGCAAAATATTTTCTAGTTGCAAAATTCATTTTTGATTTAAGGGCTTGCAACTCACATTTGTTAAATTTCCAAAGAAATCTCCATTAAATCACTTGGCTGAAAACTACCATGTTTAACTCCAGCCATTTTGAGCATCACCATCTATATCAAATTTTCAGTCAAAACCACAACGACCTCTCACAAAATTAAAACTCATCTCCTTTAAATGCAACCATGACTGACAAAATACAGATCAACAAAACAGACTACCACGAAAAATACATATCTGAAAAAAATCTCTATTGCATTCACATTCAACTCTATTTCATTCACATTTGACAATTTCATGCCCTATGTTACAACAATGTATCGCACCAGCACTCAAACCTGATCACCTTCTGTCTTTCTGCAGCTCCTCTTCTAGCATAACTGAGTACATCTAAAGAAATTCCAGCCTGTCTGCATTATCACTGTTTTCTCTTTCCTAGAGCTTTGTCATTTGCCTTTTCAAACTGCTACTTCTCCAGGAGCAACTTGCTTCTTGGCAGCTCTTCTCTGGATCTGGATGTCTCCCTTCACTACTTTACCACTAATTCACCCTCTCCTTCAGATTTCAGGACTTATACCAAGTGAGAAAGTGGACTTAAAAATTCTGTTTTCTAAATAACCCCCTTAAAGAATAACAGTGTCAAGAGTGCATGCTATTCAGCGTACTCTGGCAGTGCAAAGAGGCTGACCCAAGAAAGTAGGGCAAATAAACAGAATGTCATTCAAACTTCATTACCTGTTATTATTGAGATTAACAAGTGCTATACAACATTCAAAGGTCAATTAAAAATGATTTAACTTGTAACAAACAATTCCATTTGATAAGCATCTTTTGTAAATTCTCACCTCTGGAGTACCAACAAAATATAACACTGAATGCTGTGGAATCTCTCTCTGATAGTATTAGGAATTTAATGGAAAAGAGGAGACAGACAGACAGAAAGACGTTCCTTCAATCTATACTTCACAGTCTAACTACCAATGATCATACTTTGCAGAGAATTAGCAGAATCATGTCCCAAGAAAGGAGCTTAACCTGTGTTAGTTCAGGTGACCTCTCTTTAATCCAGGTAACTTTAAACAATTTGCAGGGGTTACTTAAATGTAGTGGCCTGACAACTACTGGCCAATTTTTCTTCACTGATTAGTTGATATATCAGCTTTTCCTAAGAACTAACAATTGCATAGCTCTTGAGGGCTTATCATCTGTCTACGTGTGAGAAATCTCTGGCTAAATAAGGCCTTTCTTCTCCACTCTTTGGCTAAATGTTGGTCCTCAAAGCAGACATACAGAGTCCTGGGCAGTTGATTTCACTGATGTTTGTTGCACAGGGCCTATACCTGATTTATACAGCTGTCAGTCAATTATGTATGGGCTCCCATCTGTATTTCCTCACGGGGAAAACTCAGGCACCATCTTCTCCTCACTGTGGTGATGCTAAATCCTGCATTCTGTTTATAATCGAAATAATTTCTCTCAACTCATGACGTAGTTAGGTCATCAAATCAGGTAAAATTTCCTTTAAATAGCACTAATTTGTGAGACCATAATGATTAGCAACTGAAAATAACATACTGTGTGAATCCACAACCTGGATTTTATCATTAATTTTTTTCTGCAATTTTCTTTCCTCATTTATTTTACACTGAACTCTTGATGAAATGGGTGTTAGTAGTCCTAGGTTTAAATGATTCTTTAATATGATACATACATTCTTTTCCAAGAAAAAGTGTAAAGCAGAAATCAAAAGAGAATTCAGACTTACCAGCTGCTTCATTCAACCTTCCTTTTTTCACTATAGAAAACAAAAGTAATCGATTATATTCCAGCAATACTTTGCTGACTTGCCAATAGATTTTATTTAAAAAAATGAAGGATTTCAGTAGTTTTAAGGATTCATCATTATAAATGAAAATTAGTTCTTTAATCACAATGGTGTTCACATTTTTATTAAGATAATATGATTCCTTAGAAGTCTTCAGGGAAGAGGAAGAACGTGGAGAAGTGTATGCAGCTTACACAAATATCTTTCATAATAATTATACTGATTAATTACAAGGATTAATTTGAATGGCACAGGAAACCATGCTCAAAAACGGCCCCAGCAGTAATTTATACCAGACACTAGCAGCAAATGAAAAGTACTGTTTTATGTGCCATGTTTGGTATTTGTAAATATATGTAATGCATTGAAGTTTTCTCTTATCAACCAGTCAACATAAGAAACAATGATGCCTCAAATTATTAGAACACTTCTGAGGAAGCAGGAGATGTGGGGAAGTGGGAGATGTGCTCCAATATTATTAGAAACATTTGCTACCAAAGTGGTGCAATTGGAGTGCATCTGCAGAGTAAAATAGCAGTGTTGAGAACCCAATATTCATTCCACATACGCTTCAGAGATTTTACTTCAGGCTCTGTCTGCTGTCATCCCATGGACTGCATGCTCAATAATAGCTGGAGTAGATCAGTGTACTCCTAGAGTACACCTTTCTGTTGAGTTTCCTTGCAAAGGAATACAGCTTTTGTCTCTCAGAAACTGCTTTGTAATGCAAACCAAGTACAATTGGAGAAGAGCAGCAGATTAATTTCAAAGCCAAAAATACAATAATAGTATAAAAACATCCTTCGCCAACCTGAAGAAAATAAAAATAAATATATGCATACACATACAACTGTCAGGACCATGTATCCTCCTTCTGGCATGTGGAAGATCCAAATTTAAATATCCTCCAGTAAGTGACTTGAACCATGGACAGTAGATTTGGGGTACTCCTTGCCTAAGGAGGTGGTGGTGCAAGAACTTTACATTAATTCTAGAAGAAACTGAAAACTATTCCGGAGAGAGATACACTGGGGGTTGCTAAATGGAAAAAAAACTTCAGAATCAGAAACCACTCTCAGATGAAAATACGTGGAAGTTATAAGATTACTGTGGGTGGGGGAGTATTACATATGCTTGCCATTTCTTCCTCTACCCTACACATCTGCTAAAGGACACCCAATACGAGCTAGTACAACAGTCCATTTTTCAGCTCTTCCTCCTAAGCAACAATTCTACCTAGCAAGCTATTACACAAAGGGAAGATAACACCTAGCAGACAGAGCTCTTCGGTGTATTTTGACAGAAGACTGCTCAGCGACTGAAATCTGAACAGATTTGGAAATAAAGGGGAAGGGGAGCTGCTCAGGCCCTAAAGAATGCAGCAGCTCTGGGCATGCATTGTAATACTTAGATATACATTTGGAGACCCATGGAGTTCAGATTCTCCTATGCCAAGAGGCAAATACACAGAAGTTTCATTTCAGACACAAAAATCTTCCACTGGATCTGGCCTTCACTGATTATTTTGTAGGCACAAGAAGAAAAGCAGAGAAGGGAACTGAAACCAGTTCCAAAAAAGAAACGAATTTTCCAAATCCAGTCTTGTGCCTAGCCACTTATGTAGAATAACTCATTAAACTGCACAAATGCCACTACTTCCAGCATTATGACCAGATACTATATAGAGATGGCTACCAATCTGAGATCAGATGTCATCAAAACTAAGAAAGCAAAATTTAACACCTTACAAGTGGGAGCACTGCCTGTAAAGAGCATTAATTCCCATTAGTTACATTAGAGATGACTCCCGTTATCAAGAGGGACTGTATAAAAACAGTCATGGTATTTAATTTTCACCTGTTTATAAATGATATCCAGAAAAACGTGCTTGCTCTGTAAGTATAATTACATGTGTGTTCTCTGTCTGCCAGTCCCCCCAGTTCAATAATTCTGTTTATGACTAACAGTATTGTTCTCATTACTGTTGCTAATTCTTTTGCCTTAACAGTAATAATAGTGGCAGAAAGCCATATAATTCTAATAATGTAAGATGAGTATGACAACAAATATATAGGAAATAAAATACCACATTAATATGGTACATGGCTTGAAGCAGTATTCAGAATTCGGTCTCTATGGAGTTTCCCAGGTATCAGTTAATTGTAGTGCTATGATGGTATGCACAAAGATTAAAAAGTAGCACACTCCCTCTTAAGTCAGTGGATCAATATTTACTCATTCTGAGCAGATGAAATAAAAATTAGTATGATCTTGAAATAGAGATAGAAGGCGATGATCCTGAGATGTTTGATTATAAGCTGAAAAGAGATGAATACCATGAAAGCTGAATGCTTCTGTGCAAGCCAGACAAGAAGCCAAAACAAGAGCTATAAAATTTCATTAATATTTAATGTTTCCTATCACCATAGCTGAAAAAGAAGACTACTCAGCAAGGAGCAAATATCTCACTCCTTAAGAGTTCCATTACTAGATCAAACGTAAGTGTGATCACAAGGCTAAAAGTCAAACTGCAAAAAGACAGCGCACATCACTGTCAACATGTTGTGGCTGAAAACCCTATGACTTAGGAGGACACCAGTACTGTCACTCTCAACTTAGCTGTGCTTCGGATTTCAACAGTTGTGCCTTTGACAAAGTATACAGGTATACTTTCCTCTTCATGATGCTGTTTTCCTCCTTTGTATTTCTGTTACTCTCTAGAGCCCAAACAA
The DNA here is from genome assembly GCF_036370855.1 of Dromaius novaehollandiae. Lineage (NCBI taxonomy): Eukaryota > Metazoa > Chordata > Aves > Casuariiformes > Dromaiidae > Dromaius > Dromaius novaehollandiae. The sequence goes on along the minus strand of NC_088107.1, from coordinate 15,192,041 downwards.
ACAAAGAGGCCATGGCCTCTGATCCTTGTGCAAACCACTCGGTTTTAAAAGTTCAAAAAAGAAAGCAGGACCATCTGAATAACAGCATGGTATGAATATCTCCCTTGTGCTTCATGATGCTTTAGGAAGATTGTTATCTTCCAAAGCACAGATTCACCTAAGGTGGTTCCATGCAAAAGCAAGAGTGATTAGTGTTGATGCAAATTGTTTGAACTTCAGCTGATAAGCAACAGTAATTACCTAACAGTCACAGACCTCACAAAAATAGCTTCCTAAATGTTACAAACCTCAGGGGTGGGGGAATATACACATACATTGAAAGGGATAAATACTCTGTTCAAATCCCTTTAAGTGCCAAGAAAACAAAAACTGTACTGCAGAATCCACTAGCTATATAATTCTGTCATTTTTATATTTTATAAACTGGTTAATATTCAATTTATACTGACATGTCTGTTCTACAGACAATGCAAAAACTTAGTAAGTACAAGTGCACAAAGGGCAAAACGGAGGAACCAGGGAGGAAGATATACTATCCATCAACTCGAAAAGCTAGTTCAAAATTCTTCTCAATAATAGAGTTGCAGAGTGATCACTCAGAAGGCTCACAGACTGCACATAATCTAAAACTGTTTCCATCATATAAAGAATTCTTACATATTTAATGTGCCTGTTAGAAGACATGTTGCAGTAAGCACTTTACCAACTAAAAAGTGCACATTCCAAATTCTGACTTTAACAGATTTTAAGCTCCACTCTGCAGTGTCACTTTCATTGATGAAGAACGCCCCAAAGCAAATAGTATTGTGACTCATACAGTCACAATACTTATCAAAATCTAACCTTGTCACCATTTTGGATCAAGTGTATGACTGAATTTCATGAAATTTAGATTTTTAAAAAAGGTAATCTTTAAATTTTCCTACCCTATCAATGCATGTAAGACAGTTCAGGGTTAAATTGAATGAAACAGCTCTGCCATCCTACAAAAATTAAGCTTGCTCTAAGAATAAGTTTATGCATAGCATATATTTCAGCGTTATACTTAGGACCTAGTAATTGCCAATAAATAAGAAAAAAATAGCAAAATTCTCGGTCTGCAACTTTACCCTGCAGAGGTCCCCAAAGTTTATCATTGCTTTCTGATTCCCTTCCCACTTGCCTAACTTCATCTACCTTGTTTTCCTTATTCTTGCTTTCACCTTTCGCTAAACATTCCGAAGCATTCTATGGAATTTTATCACATTTGCAGGATGTTTATCTAACAACCTGAATGACTCCATCACGTCTCAAGCTCTGAGAAAGCTTTCACTTTCAAGGCAAATGGGGAGAGGCCATTGAACACTCTCACTGAGCCACCAGCAGACTCCAAACATTTAAGCAGTTTAAATACTCTGCAAGTGCGCAGTTTACAGACTGCACTTGCTTGGCTTCCCTTGAAGGAAACACTGAAAGAAATATTCCCATCCATTTTAATTACCAGCCCACATCTGCAGTTTACTAGAGTGCTTTTTATAGCTGCCTACTAAATTTTTGTCACATTTGTGAAGAAGCTTGCTTGGTGAGAAAAACCTACCTTTTATAGAGAGAAGTTCCATTCCAGTAGGAAATTATTTTAAAGAACACAAATTAAAATGATGCTCTTTTTTAGAAATAGAAAAAAAAGGCTTGGTGAAGATTACTCTTTTCCCCCGTTTCCTCACTGAGAGTATGTGTGTGTGTTTCACTCTTCCTGTATGCTCCTCCCATGCTTCACATGGACCAAAGCCAGCCAATTGATAGACCGGTAAAGACCAATGACAAATTCTTCCTCCCTCTATATATATGCTGAGATGGAAGTGGAGAGGAGAAATATTGCAGTTGTTTCCTCACCCTCTATCTGCTGTATGCAGCTGTCTCTAGGCTAAATGCATTTCTGAGTGTCATCTTTGCCAGCAATAACACCCACTGGTACAGACTATTTCATTAAGGCCGTACTCCGTAAGTTCTTAAACTTTGATTTTAAAATCATTCGAAGCATCTAAAGTGGAATATGGAAGGTTTAATTTTATTCACAGGTCCACACATTCAGAACCCTTCTTTTACTACATCAGCTACAGCTAAACGTAAGTAGGGTTAATTTTCTAAAATAAAGCACAAATAAATATTGAACACAAGGAAACACAAGCTGAATTTTAATACGCTTCATGAGTGTCTGCACTTTGTTGCACTTTGTTATTTTTGCAACAACTAAATATTCTCTTGTAATGTCATAAAATTATGATGTAATATTTTACAGCAATACTAGAAGTAGTCTGAAATCATACTGAAAGCTGTGGTGTTTATGACTACTTGTTCAGATTAATGCTGTAGTGTATTTTTTTAATTGAGTTTCTTAGTATATTTTTGTAACATGTAACATTTGGCCTTTCAAGCTTTTCAGTCTGCATTGTATTGTAATTACAGCTTTTGGTCTTGGGTCTTAAAATCCTTAGAGGAGTCTATGTGTGTGCGTGGTGGGGGGGGAGGCAAAGATCTGAATTCAGCATCTAGTGAGTGGCTGCCTGCAGTTCCAGGGAACTGGATCTGATGGCCAATAAGGTCAGAAACCTATGTTCCAACAGGACATTCAACAAAATTCAGCACAAGATTTCATGAAAGTCTACAGTCACATGGCAGAATGTCTATAGTCTTGACTTTTCTGCCACATAAGTGCTTATTGTTTTGGGATGATGACATTATGCAAGAATATAAAGTTGTTAACACACTACTTTCTGGTGTTGTGTTTTAGATTAGTATATTTGCATTTCTCTCCTCTGAATTTTATTTATTCTGAACAAGTTTTCCACAGCTGTCATGTTCTCAGAGCCAGATTTCCACCTTATGCAAATGATGGAGTTCCACTGAGGTTACCAGAGCTAGTCTGATTTATCCTGGCTGAGAATCTGTTCCTGAGCTTGCATTTGGATCAAATAAAAAATGTCTGCTTGAAGAAAACACATTATCATTGCTCACTTAAGGTTCAGTAAATAGTACTTAGAGTCCACACTAAGCCTTGGCATGATTCAGTTACACAGCTGCAGCTTTGACTTCTCAATTTGTGGGAAATTGCCTCCTCTTCTTTCCCTTCCACCCACCTTGTCAAGTACCAGGGCCCTTGATGTGGAATCCTGAGATTCTCCTACTCTCAGATGGGGTCTCTGACTGCAGCACTCTCAAAAACAAACATGTTTATCTAAGGGGTGCCAAGTACTACTGCATCTGGCATCTAAAAGTCACCTATTCTGAAATTACGATTTAAGTAATCACAGAGTTTTCTTCAAACAGGGATAATTCAGTCTTCAAACATGAATAAAGTGACAAAGAAGATATTTACAAAAATAACAAGTTATATTCTATATAAGTATTCATTTCTGAAAGAGTTCCCTTAAAAATCTTACTTATGCACAAAATACATATATCTGTATTTTTTAAAAGCTCAGTCAGGGAAACTGTTTGCCTTTTAAACTTTAGACAATGGCTCCATTTGAGTGAGTAATCACAGAGAAAATACACAAAGAACCATCACCAGCCAGACCACACTTCCAGCTGGGAAGTAAGCTATTAATGGAAATGTATACAATGAAAAATCTCCACTTCCTTAATTAGAGACCCTTGAATCCTCAGGCTCCAACAGCTAGAGCAGTCACTACAGTTCATTTACTTCATTGTGAGGTCACTGTCGAGTGTTTCTCACATATACAACTAGGAACGATGTTATGGCTGTATGGTGGGAAGTACACAGAGAACACCAGAACAGAGGCAGAAGGTCATCCTGTTGATTGAGAACAGGGTATGTGCAAATGCTCCTTCATTTGGAAAAAGTGTTTATGATATTTAACAAAAGACTAATGGAAAGCACTGAGCTGGAACAAGCTGTGTCAAAATGTTTCAGTGAAAGGCATGAGAGCAGAAGCTGCAGGATAGCAAGCGTTTCACAAACTAATAGTTTCAGTACTTTCAAGTAACTACCCTACTGCTTAGTCATGTCTTTCCTAGTGTTTTTCTGTTCTGTTTTTAATCACTTCTTATTTAATGCTGGATACTACATTTAGTCCTATAATTTCACTGGAATTAAAAGATCCCAACATTGCAGATCCAAACGCAGAATCAAGGACTTACAGACATTGAAAAAGGAAACAAAAGGAATCATTTGCCTTGCATTTCTATGTAAACCATAGCAAAACTGTCCATACTTTCAAGGCCACTGTATTTCAATAGAACAGAATGATGAGCAGCAGTGCCGTTATTAAGGATGTGTCAGCTGATACCAGACACATTGCAATGATCTGCTTCCAAAGGATATATGTATTTATTTTTCTGGTCCAAATTCTCAGCTGATGCAAAAAAAAGTGTGATTTTTTTTCATTTCTGTCAAATTACATAAGTTTTTTCTAGTGAGGAGTTGCCTTTTGTATTATTTTTTACTACTTGCCTTTTCTATACTTGAATTCATACGACACATATTAGCAAATTGAAGCCTGCCAGCATCGTTCCATTAATTCATCAAAAGCAAGGAGATCTCAGCCTGATGATTTACATACTTGGCATTAAAACTGCGTATTGTTCTTCTCAGGAAATTCTTTCTCTACAGGATACTTGTAATACAACAAATATGGTCATAAACACATGCATTTTAATATAATATATTGCATACGGAAAACAAGGAAGAGGGCACATTGGAACACCATTGCAAAAACATGTGGAAGACAACCTCTCAATTTTCACAGCAAAATGAGAAGAAGCCCAGTGTGATTCTAAAATTTGTAGAAAAAAATTAAAAAATAAAAAAACTTTGGGGAGGAAAGAATTTTTAATTTAAATTAATATTAGAAGTATACAGTGCAAGAGCAAATTCCTTGCCTGCCCTACATTTCTATCTATGTATATATTTTTAAAGAACTTTTTTCTTTGGAACCCTAACATTTTCTTTCCTCCTTCTAAAATTGCCTCCTTGAAAAGAGTTACTTAGATTTTGCAAATTAATAAAATGTAGTGAGCTAAATTTTCATCTGATCAACATTCATGATTACCTCAAACTCTCACATGAAGCAACATGCCAGCCACCTCAAAAGATAGAGATGAACTGTTTTTGGCCTTCCCCTTGAAGTTAATCATTGCCTTAAAATAGAAGCAAGTTGAGAAAGTCTTTGTTTATTATGGGAAAAATTTTACACAGTTCTCAAATCAAATTCATCAAAGAAACAGCTATATCATCGTTATCGTGATCACGATAAAATAGAAAGCTGAAACCAATTATCAAGTATTCAACTAGGAAAGTCAGGAAAGTCGGTTTTCCCAGCTAGTTCATTTCTACCTTTCAGAGACACAGATTTTGCATCCCCAGATGTATACTATAATTTTCAAGAGACTCCACAAGTGATAAAAGACAGAAATAATGAACTCAGTAACAAAATACACTACCAAGAGATACACTGTCAAAGCAATAGAATACACAGAAAATCAATCAGCTGATTTCTGATCCTGAGAAACTGCAAGTAAAACTAAGGAAAGGAACTACAGCTTGGTCCTTGTCTCCAAAGGATAGGCACAACTATGGCTAGGGACAATAGCGAACATGTTCTGGGTTTCACAAGGATCATCTTGACAAATGGGCTTGATTCGCCCAGCTTACCCTATTTCAACAGGAAACAAACAACCTGTCATTCTTTAACACATTATGTATTATTAACCATCAAGTATAAACATACGAATTTTAATGAAAGATCTATTCTTAAGATTTTGGAGATTGATAACAAAAAACAAGCCACAGGAATAATTAAAAAAAAATAAAGTTTAGCATACAAAGATACAACTAACCTGTCACATATTGATATTCAACCTGTCTTATAGGTTATATTCACTGGAATTAGTAGATTATTAGGCTAACAATAAGCTTATCTGGCAGTTTTTCTCTTCTTATTCTATTACAGGAAAGTGGTATTTCAATTATAAATAAACTATATAAGTGCCACAAATCTTGGAGTTCTGAATAACTCAATACCTACAGTACAACAAAACTCTATCATTTTTAAGTCAGTCTTAAGTTTTGGAGAAATAGATTGTTGAGTCCAGTTAAAAGTGAAAGGTTTTATGTACAAATTTTGTATGTCACTTCACATCTCTCTTCCTTGGTTCCAATTCATAAAAATTGAAGCGTTATCAATTACCTGTCTCATGAAGGTAGTATTGGAATTAATATCCATATGGTGTTCTGGGATCTTCTCATAAAGAACACTACAAATAGAAAGATAAATATTTTTACTACTTTACATAAATAGAAACTGATTATGTACAAACCAGCAGCCACTGCACCCCTATATTTACTGGGCACAGAATGGCACACTTCTCATTATAGCCCTTAAGCTGGGGTACTGTTCTGACCCAAGTATGACCTCTGTTTCCTCAATGATGTAATGATCTGGACCACTGAAGTCACATGCCCTATAAACTCTCTGCAGCTGGGTTCCCTCTGCCATCATTTCTGCCAACATTAAATGATCAATAGGCAGGATAGATCAGAAAAAGCTACCTTAAACAGTGCAAAGAAATATATACCTCTGAAATAAAAATGGACTTGCTTTTGAGAATTTATTTTAAGTTAATCATGATTTTATAAAGTTTTTTTTTCTTGTTACTTGCTCATCTGTATTTGTGTAAAATTGCTTGCTGCCACTCAAAAATTCAACTGTGCTCATTTATAGCTATAATTAAGGAGCAATATGAGGTATTAAGCTCTAATCCCTGTTATATTTGGATAAGATTGTCTGAAAAGGACTAGGAAATTCTCAAAAGAAGCTTAGCTCACTAGAGGCCCAATCAAACATGTATTCAGTCACTGAATGTTAAAAGTGCAGGTCTGTTCCCTGGGAAAGGAAGTCTTCCTGTCTCTTGTACGTGTGTTGCTTACATTCTAACGCGCACAGACTTAGCATTCTTGACTACTTTCATTTTACATCTAGAGACACCTAGTGGCTAGCCTAATTTGCTCTGAAGGACACAAATGACTTTTCCTCCCTGAACAAACTCCAGATATTTTCAGATCTTACTTACTTTTATAAGCCACAGCATAGTATTTGTATTCTACTTTACAAATAAAAATGAATAACAAGAAAGAATGCTATTTCATACTATATGTGAAAAATGTAAGCTGATCCAAAAATATGTCACTTTTTTTTCCGTATGATTTACCTTTTTCTTCAGATGTATATTTAAACATACCTAGTACTTCCTCCCCACCCCTCACCCCCAAATGACCATGGAAATATATTCCTTGCTTATACAAGATTTCTTTCATCTGCATTATAACACATTCCACCTGTCTGTACATCTTTTACCACATATTCAAGAGTAATGTAGATAAAATTATTACATGAATAGAAAACAACAACAAAGGTTACAGAAATTCTATTTCTTTTCCTATGAAATGGCTACATCAAACCAGGAAACATGGGACATTTTTCCTATTTAGCAAAAAGATTTTATAGTTACATTATATACAACTTTAAATATTTTATGTTACTTAATGGAAAAAATCATTCAACTTCTGAGGAAATAAAATACATGCTAACAATTTCCTTTCATGTTCTCCTTCTCCTTGCTAAACACATTAATTTAACTTTCAACAATAAAAATAAGTGAGAATACATTGCTTCTCACATGTTGATAAACTTACAAGAAGCTCACCCATGTGAACCAGGCACATCAAGTCACCCTGAAAAGTCCTCCCAGTCTATTTAACTTCTTAATTTGGACTGAAGTTTTCAAGAGACCAAGTGTACAAGTGACAGCTCAGTACTAGCGCTGCACAGGGGTCTTTTCTGGAATGTGTCTTTTTTAATTATTCCATACCCCAGTACTTGTTTCCTAAGAAACTTCTCATATGGATAAAAACCAATCAGCTGGAGAGCTGCAGAATGTTGGCTCATCTCTGGGGGATATCTGAAATCCTTCTGAACTCCAGTATACCCAAGGCACTAACATTGTATCTGGCATAAAATCAGCACAAAAACAAAGTAAAATTATCCAATATAATGAACTCGCCCACTGTAAATTCACTCTTTTTCTATAGACTTTTCACTTCTCTTTGAAATGATGCAAGAGGTTAGGTATCTTGTGAAATCAGTCTTTTCTTCCAATTAGATATCTTAATAAATCAGATGAAATCTTTGGTGGAAAAAAATTGTTGAAATCTAGATGCTTACTGAAATTTGGCTGTTTCAGACTCACTTCATCTGCACGTTTATTAGATTTGAAGGAAACGTTGCATAAAAATGAGCGAAGTGTTCTATTTGAATAACTGCTACAGCATCTCTCCTCTTCTTTGCTGGCCTTCACTTCTCATTTCAGTTCTCCTCTATTTTCTCTCTCCTGTCTCAGTGTTTGCTTTTGGTTATTGGGGGTTTTTTGGAGGGTGTGTTTGTGTGTGTGGGGGGGTGTTTCTCATTTCAGCAATGAAGTACTCCATTTAAGCAAATACGTTAAGTAGGGAAAGCAGGAGGACTTTGAGAAAAAAGCAGCAAATCTTTAGCAGCTTGCAGTTAGCATACTGTGCATTTCTTCTTGTGGATGGTCATATTTTCTTTCACTAGTTTACACAGGTACTTTTTATTTCATAGATAGTCCTACTAAGGCAAGAGGCTCAATTCAGATTCTTTTCCAGAATATTGTTTTATTCATTTTATGTATCAGGTTTGTTATCTTGGTCTCTGTATCCCCTCCTAAACAATTCGCAAAAGGATAACATTTTCCATTGTTTTGTGTAGATTTATATGCATGCAATCATCCCTCTGAATTTGTGTGTTTGAGTGGAGTGCTTGGGTCTAGCTAGGTTTCTTGGTGTCTGTGGAGCTCCTCTATATGCAAAAAGATGGCAGAATAAAGCCCCTAAGAAGAAAATGAGTAAAGCTCAGTAATTCTTTCATCTCCACTCCTACCTGAGAAGGATGTTTCTAAGCAAACAGGTAAGACTAACCAGTCTGATGTGTGATTTAACAGAGTATTTTCTCACCCAGTCAGCCTTGGTAATCTTAAGAGTCTGCAATTAGTTACATATGCTGCAAATTTCATGTGCCTTCTCTTAATGTTTTAAAATAATCTCCATATTTGGGACATGCAATGGTTGCATTTAATCTGCATGGGCTCTGTGCCTGTCTTTTTTAAAATACAGTCCTCTCTTTAGCTCACTGAAGAGCAGTGGAACCCATAGGAATCAAGAAGTGGGTAACATTTATTTCTAAAAATCTTTATTTAATATACATATGTGAAGTGGTTATATTTTCAATATTCCTTTTAAATGTAGTGTTTCTAAAAATATCTAACAGTTCAGTATTTTCAACCTTTTCTAAAAGTCATTTTATATGCGAAAGCCACATAAAATGCATTTATAACAGAAACCCAAATATTTCCTGTCCTGCTTATGGAGTAAGTAATTTCTTTCTCCTGATACCTCATGTCCCACAAAAGTAAAAAGTTAGTAACTCCTGGAAGTAAATAAAGCTGCCATAACTGTCTAAACTGTATGGATTTACAGGAGCAAGACTGCTGAAAAAGATGTGGTCACAATGCTTACTGCGTGGAACTTTAAGACGGGGAAAAATTGTCAAAAAATTCCCTGATCTTTTACCTTTAAATAAGATAGAAGGGTATTTCTACAAGCCTGAAATGTAGGTAAATTGCAATTCAACAACAATTCCAGTTTCCATATTCCAAACAAAATTAGGAAGTTAATAGGATTGAGGGAAAAAAAAAAAAAAAAAAAAAAAAATCTTTCCTCCATGTTCTCCCGTTGCTCCCCCTGCTGTCTTAGAGGGAGAATTATCTTTTCAAGAATTGCAGTAAATAAACAAAGAGCTATTTAAGTTTTACAATTAATAATATTGTGAAATACCCTATTGTTGGACTTGGAGGCTACATTATTATTATAATTCTTTAAAAAAAAGAAAATAAACTACAGTTTGTAAATTCACTAAGAAAGAGATCAAAAGAGATGGAATTCTGTTTTTGCAAGCACTTCCTTGCTTTAATTCCAGAACGTAACTGTAAGTAGGGACTTTCTTCACCCATACATACTACAGCAATTTGTGAAATTGCATTTATTCTCATAAAAGCAGTGATTTAATCAACATCACCCTTAAGTATCCAGGAGTGAACATACCCATAGTTTATCTTTGCAAAACAATAGCTCCACTGACATGAAATGTGACATTTTTCATCAATATTTCATCACATTATACATAAGATAATACAATAAATTCTCAGTCCTTGACAACTCTACCCTAATGTAATCTAAGCTAATGCTGTTTCATGTTTCAGCATGTGACACCTGTCAACAACGCTGTTAACCACTAATTGCTCTTATTCATCCAAGGACACCCCTTGATTGCTAATTGAGGCCAGATAAATATTTTACTTTATTCAAGTTACTTTGCTGCCTGTTCAGATAGAAGAGAAAGTCCTTAAAGTGAGCTGAGGAGAAGGTGGAAAGTAATTATTTAATTACATAATTATGATAGGAGACTGAAATTATTATATAGTCTGAAAGATTAATAAATTAGTCAATTGAGATTATTTCTCATTAAAACAAAGGAATGTACAGGAACAAAACTCTGGATCATAAAAAACAAGCCCAATTTTTTACATTTGTAAAAGTTCTTTCAAAGTGCTTTTCATTAATAGATCTCAGGGCTTTTCACAGTGGAATTAAATCTCATTTTTATCAAATTATAGATGAAAAGAGTGAGTCACTGACAGGGGAAATCAGCTGCAATGTCTCTGAGTAGACCAGTGCCCAAGTCTGCCATGGAACACAGTAGGGGGAGGGTCTGAGTCCGGCACTCAGATCATTGAGCCAAAATAAATCTTTCTCAACACAAGTATCTCAAAATACGTTAAAAGTCTCATCTACCCTGCCTGTTAAAAATAATATCTAGATAAAATCAGATGAAATGTTTCGTATGCCAGACAAAGGTACAAACAGAACTGGAATTGTAATGCAAGCATGTACTCAATAACAGCATGTGAAAATAATGCCCAAAGAAGGCAACTAGAAGCTGATGACTGTAGCCTTGAGACAGGAAGTTTGCTTTCTGGAGGCAGGCATGGGGTAGGAGGAACAAAATTCAGTTCCTTCAGAAGAGAGCCTTCCCCTGCCTACATCATTCACTGTCTACACTGCTCTCCTTTATGTACTATTGCACCTATGAACTGTCCTTGCCTCCCTCGCATGGGTCCAGCAGTCCAAGGCAGCTGATCTCCTTTTCCCCAGTGGAGAGATGAACCCTATTGAGCTCAAGGGCGTGATCAGTTTTGATTAATGTTCTTTGTGCATGCTCTCCCTTTCTCTACCAGGTGTCAGGTGTGATACTTCCACTTGTGATGCATTTACCCTGGACTATGATTCAGCATGGATTTCTATTCAATAATATTTTGTAAACATCACAAATTATTCATAAACAGTATTTTGAGGCAAGGTGAGTTTTAAAACTTCTTTTCAGATGCAAACCAAGCTGACACCTTGGAAGGTAAGTTGGTAAGTCTTTGTTCTGTTTTTTCATAATGCAGACTGTTGCCAAGAACCAGTGCCACATAATGGAAAAAATATATACACCAGAAAAATATATCCAAATATTAAATCTTTGTAATCTTACCTTCCTGTATTGGTGCTATCTTTGCCCCAACATTTTCAGTTTTGTGTGTGAATATATCTGTACTCATACAAGAAACGTTCTTTTTTTTACATAACACCACTGCACATCATAAGAATATGTAAGCATAAGTAAAGTGTTAGATCTTTGACCTCATCTAATTACTTTTTGTACTACTGCAATGGCCCATAAGGGACTTGATCGCTGCTTAGCAGCAGCATCTGATGATTCTTTTTGCCCAAGAAAAGAGTCAGAGGGCTAAAGCAGAAAGAGTGAGAAAGGGAAACAAAGAAGGGAATATTTCACAGAAAAAAAAAAAGAATAGGAAGACATTTGGTGTACCTGATCATCAGATCAACACGTTGAGAAATATTATGTAAAAATTATTGTAGTAATTCCAAAATTGATTGATTCCCACAGTTAACACAGGTCCAGTATTTTTGGCATTATTCTTAAAATTCTAGATTCTGCTCTTGAAGCATATACCAAAATCTCACCTTCTAATTTCTAAAACAGGTGATTACCCAAGTTTCACAATGTTGAAGATATGATTGAAAACCTGAAATTTAAGCTTGGAAAATGCAGATAGCAAAGAGATCCTAAACCTCAAGATATGTTATCTTAAAAATCTTGTGATATCTTAAAATGAACTGCATGATTTTTATAAAACTATTTTTAGGTCATTATTTTTAAAAGAATAGGTGTTTGTGAATACAATTTTCAGTGAATTCCCTGGAAAGCCTTTTATTGCCTACACTGCAATTTGAAATTTGTCTTGAGCACTTCCAACAGAAGTTACATCAGTCTAGCTTGAGAAAAAATGGTAAAATCAATTTAGCTCTAATGATACACATTTGTATGTGAGCATTTTATGCAAGTATACCCCTGGTTTGTATCAATATGGTACAAGCTAAATTATCATTAATCAGGGTTAAAATGCACATACAAAACTGCCCCAGTTTGGGGAAACTGGTCCAACATCACCCCAGTTAAACTACTGCAGAAGAATGCAGTCTGTGCTAAGCCACTACTATATAAATGCTATTTTAATGAGTTGCCTATTTTAGCTCTGTAGTAGTTCATTTGCTCTCTCCAAAATGAATGGACTAAAAATGAAAACAGAACACAAATGTTATGGTGCACCTGGGAGGTGAGTTTTTTTCAGGTAGGATCAGTACTGTAAAAAAAAAAAAAAACAAACAAACAAAAAAAAACCATTTGTATCATTTGGGATGCTGCCATGTCCACATTATATTAAAACTTCTATCATTTAGAATGACTGAGGAACTATGTAATTTTTAAACACAATGCTTCATATTGTAGAGACTGGGAATGTAACAAACACTTGTTTTTTAAGATAATTTTTAATATTTCGGAACATAAATTATGTATGTGATACATATATGTAGCATAACCAATATTTATTACTGTGTAAACATAAATATATTCAAATTATAGGGTTTTATATATATAAATATAATATATAAATATATATTACATATATAATTATATATATAATAATAAATATAAAATATATATAAAAATATTATATATATAATAATAAATATATATATATAAAAGCTTTCTTTTTCCAAATGATTTATTTTTACCAAGATAAACAATGTGGCATTGAAAAACAAAATAGAAACCACAGTTTCTTGACCCTCTCTGAGGGTAAGATGCAATTAAGTTCTTAGGAGTGACCTTCCCTTCATGTCAAATTGTGCTAAAATGTATGTGACAGTTTTTCTTATGGAAACCTCTACCTATCGATGATTAAGGAGAGGCTGTCAAACTCATTTATTTAGGTTCACAGGCAGAATCCACAGTTCCTAAGAAGAGCCAAAAAGCACAAACAATATCTGGTTTATGCATTAGGTTATTTGGTCTCATACAATTATTTCACTTTCTTGATAAGCATTTTTTGCTTATAAGAACTATAGCTGAGGCTCTGGTGAACACCATCAGCTTCAAAGGGTGAGTGTTTATCTTTCCTGAGAAAAAGAATTTTTTTTTTTAAGTAGACTTGTATCATCTCATTTTGCTTTCAACATGACTACCACCAAAACTTCTAGAAGAACCCCCCCCAAAGGTTCCTCTAAGTTTTCAGCTAAGATACTAATTACAAGGTTCTTCACTTATAGTAAAAGTCTAATCAAATGTTGTTTCCATTACACTTCTGTTCTCAGGATTTATCACTTGCCTACATAACACCATTCATTAACTGACTGAGTATAAGAAGTCTCATCTGAAAAGGTTATTTTATTGCAACTAACAATTTGCTGAAAGCTGAACTACAGAACCAGTAAAACAAAAAGTAGGGAGAAACATAACTCAGAACTCCAGATACCTTATGGTTTTTTTTCATTAGATGGTTTAACTTCAAAAGTGCAGTCTACAGATTCAGAATATAACTACATTAATCAATTTCACAATATTACCTTCTCTTTCAGAGTAGCTTCTTAAAGACTGTATTCTTAGCATAAATGTGAAATAGCTCAATAGTATGAAAATAAAAACACTACATGTTTAAGCCACCATACTAGTTACTGTATCAAAATGGGAGAACTGTGGTCACAAAAGATACACTTACACCCCTTCATGTCTTCTAAACTTCCTTTATCTTTCAATACCTTTAAAAAAAAAATTGGGCATTCAAATTTAGGAAGTTGTGGTTTTAGAGAGAGGAACTTTTTTTACAAAGTTAAGTCTCAAAATTTTGTTAGTAGTTCTATACATGACTCTGATAAAGTACTTCAGCAGTAAAAATGAACTTACATGTATACCGCACAGTTGGTTTAGATCTGCTCCTTGTAAGAGTCTGTTACAGACCCCATCTTCTCAGGGACTGACCTTTGAACAAGGAAGATAAAGAATGGTAAGCAGAGAAAGGTCAAAGATGCTGCTCTTCCCCCCCCCCCCCCATCACTTGCTACAGTTTATCTAAATCCAACTTATGAAAGAAGGCCTACAATTAAGAAACGTACACTCCTGACAATATAAGCCATTCATACTGTGAGATGCCCAGTTTACTGTCCCCAAATACTGACACCTGCAGCTACAGCTGATTCCAAAACTCTTGGGAAAAATAGGCTAACCTAGAGGCACCTGACTGGAGACTCACAGAGGCCAGCACTCAAGCTACCTCACCACAGAGGAGTGAGTCATCTCTTCAAGCCTATGCCCTGCTCCGCCAAGCAGAAATACTCTTAGCGCCGTATTTAAACAAGGGCGGCCCCCTCAACAGGCTCCCTACATCTCACCACAGCTAGCTGAGCCGCTGATGTAAGATGGCGCCGCTACCTGTGAAGGCCGCCCTGGGCGGGGCGCCGCGTGGTGGGGGGCGCGTGCGCGCCATGAGGGGAGGCGAGGCGAGGCGAGGCGAGGGGAGGTGGGGGACGTGGGACGCGGGACGCGCACCCTGCACGGTGCTCGCAGCCTGATGGTGCCCTGCAGCCTTTTCCCCCCGCCCCCTCTTCCCCCCGTTATTTGGCCCCGCGTCGGCGGGCCGGGGAGCTGCTGCGTAACCCCCTTTCCCCCAGCCGTCTGGCCGGCGGGGCGCTGACGGGACGGCGGCTGGCGGCGAGCAGAGCGGGTTCCCGCCGCCCCGCGCCGGCCGCCGCCGGCCGGCAGCCAGGGCGGGCGCAAGGGCGGGCGCGAGGCTGGGCGCAGCCTCTGCGGAGCGGGATAAAACCTGTCCTCGCTCCCGCGCCTCGGTGCTCTCGCTGCCGCCGCTCGCGGTGCCCGGGGAGCCGCTGGAGGTAAGGGGGTTGCTGCCTCCCCTAGAGCCCCGGGGCTCGGTGGGGGCTCCCGGCGCGGCCGAAACGCCGCGGGGTGCGGGCCCGCCTGGCGCGGCGGGGAGGGGAGGGGAGGGGAGGAGGCTCCCGTCTCCGGGGGCGCTTCGAGCGGTGCGGCCGGGCCCGGCGGGGGGCCGCGGCGGCCGCCCCGGGGCCCGCTGCTGCCGGTGTCCGGGAGAAGGGGCCGCGGCCGCTCTCTGCCGCAGGAGCGGTAGCACCGGCAGCTTCTCGCTCGGGAGAAGGCTTCCCCGACTGGTGCGGCGGCCGAGCTGCTTCCTCGGGCCAAATTTCATCCAAGTTTCTGGGAGTTTTTCCGGAGTACCTTTGACTTTAAAACTGATCCTTGTCTCTTGTACGTTTAGGATCAGCTATATAACTTATTTGAACTTGGATACCTGGTATCAGGTGTCTCATTTGAATCTGCTAATTCCGTGCGTTACCTTGGAGTGAGATAGGTACATTCTGTCAGCTGGGGGAAGGTACGTGTAGTCACCGCACCGGGCCTCCTTGAGAACGCAGCTGTGCGAGGACGCCTCAGGGTGGAAAATATTAGCAGATTGAAACAGGATAATGCTTTGGTGCTGTTTTAATGGTGTTGTGTTGAATAGGTGCAAAGTAGGAATAAATCTCTTAAAGCAATTGAATGACTTTTCATTTTTCCCTTTAAAATGGTTCCTGGTTAGGGATTACTGAGACCTGCTCAGTTAGGAAATTAATTGGGAGGAGTCATTTAAAGCCTTAGATGTCACTGGATTCATGTTTTTGTCACAATTACATTTTTAGTCCCTGTTAGGAACACTAGTAATGCTTTCTTAAAACTTTACTTAAATTTAGCATATCACTAATGTTACTGATACAGAACTGTCTTTTGGGAACACTCATTGCAAAAATGGATTTAATGGTGAATTATTTCTGCTCAGAATGCTTGTGTTAGCTGGTAGGATTGTGTTACAGGACAAGAGCAGGCTTTTCCTTTGTGTGTGTGTGTGTTAAAACTAGAAGTTTACAGTAAACAGGACTGTAATCCATGCATTGCAATGCATTGAATCAGTTTTGGACTTTGATTCTGCTTTATAATAAAGTCTTATTGCACTTTAGCAGATTTGACAGTTTGTATGTAATAAATCAGTCAGGATTGTTTACACTAAACAGCTGCATGCCCTATCACAAAGAGTGGTGTATAGGAGTGCATAGGTGACTGAAACTATTCAAAAAACAAAATGGAAAAAATGAGGAATTGTTCAGCTGACAAAATTTGGTAATCTTCATTGTGATGCAGTTGATTACACCAGTAATTAGTGATTATTGCATCACTACCTAAAGGAAAAAGGCTGGCAAAATGTTTTAGTAGTTTTATTCCTAGTATCTGATTCCAATTTTGTTTATTGTTTCAACATTCCTGAGTACAGTGTGGCTAAAGCAAAAACATCATCTCTCTGATCAACAGACTTTTTTTCTTAAATGAGTTCAAGGTCACGTAAGGAAGACGACCTGAGGGACTTAAAGCTTTGATGCATGTCCACTACCTCTCAGTTTGAGACCTTTTTTGGTAGGTTTCTCAGGTTTAATGTGTCAAGACCTATACCAAATATTGTATCTTTTGCTTTGAAGCAGGATAAATGAGAATTTATTGTCAGTTTAATTAGGGCTGATTTATTATAAAATCCCTGATGTTTCATATAAATATATAAATGCTATTGTATATCACATGTAACTTTCGCTTATATCTATGGGAAGTCTTGATGTAGACTTAAACTCTACTACTCTCTACCTTTCTCAATTTATGTAGGGCATAAACCTGGAATTGGGATGGTCCTAGCAGACCTTTTCGTCCATGTGAGAATCTGTTGGGGTTGTTTGACTCTCTAAAGGACATAAAGGTCTCTCTGGGCAAAGCCAGCTAGGGCGCAGTCTCTCTGCTGACACAGCAAAGCAGCACTTTTCCCTGTGGGAAACAGTTAGCTTTCAGTGATGGTATGCATAATGTATATAAAATTAGGTTTAAAACCCGGCTGTGTTTAAATTGGTTAGAGGCCATTTTATAGAAATAAAAGCTTATATTTGATAGAAAGCGATGGCCATCTCTTGTCACGTGCTTTCCTGGAGGAACTGATGAGCAGATTTTGTAAGGCCTAATTAAAGCTCCACTTCAGCAAGGCATCTCACCACACTTGAATGTTTGAGTATCTCCATCAAAGAACACTTAAGTGGTACTATTTGTATGCTTAAGGCTTTGAAAATGTCAAATAAGTCACCTACATGTAAGACTCTGCAGTGCTTAAACAGTGTTTCATTTCCTGTAGGTGTCAACTATTCTTCTGGGTGTTAGAACATTCAAACACTATGTTGCAGACAGTAAGAACAAAATATGTGGTTGATTTAAAAAAAAAAAAACACAAAAAAAACCAAAAACAAAAAAACCCCCATCTTTTTATGGCCCAAAGAACACTTGTGTTATGTATTTTTTTGCAAATAAACTTTGCATGTACACAGAATCCTTGATAAATGTCGCTTACAAATAAGTCTGTTAGCTCATGTGCATTGGTTATTGTCAGCCAAATATTTATACAGATATCTTGATTTTTGTTGTTGAAGCCTTTAATGTAAGTGCAAGAAAATGAAAACTTGTATTTTTGCACACTTTTTGATTTTTCCTCTTAGGAAGATAACATCTCATGACACTTCTAGCAAGCTTAAAATAATTTATTGGGTTACACAGTAACTTCAAGGAGGTGAAGGTTATTCTGTACCTTATGATAGAGTGTAAAGTACAGGTGTTCTGAGTTGCTGATGTTTTTGCTGCCCCATTTTCCAGTTTAGGTGCAACATAAACTATTTTAATTAATATTGTGTCACCAAAAGGTTTTGAAATGGCCAATTGAATTCTGCCAAGATAGACTCTTTTGATGAAAACATATCTTTATTGATTATAGAAGAAGAAAATCATTCTTAAAATGAAATCCAGAGAAAAATCATATCCCTCAGAGAAAATTTCTGAGTGGCAGGCTGAGATTAACATCATAAAATTGAATTTGTGCTGCAAACCTTTGATGTAATCAGCAGCTGGGAGATGGTGTTGCCCTTACTGTGCTCTTTCTGATTGTGGTGAATTATTGCGTGGAATGAAATAAGTGTTTCTTGTGTCACTTGTTCAAGAAATACAAACAAGGTGTTACTAGGTGGCTCTTGCTAGTTAAAATGGGTTGTACTGTTTCCTGGTCCCAGTCTCTTGCTCCCTTGGACTGCAAAAGCAGTACGTTCATCCCCCTGGGGGAGATGTGGGTGTCACTCAACAGTGACTCCTCTGGCCGATTAAGGAGTAGCACTGACAGATCCCAAGGGGAGGTCCCATTAGATTTTAAACTGGAAGTGTAGTGGCAGGCAGGGTCTCTGGTATGAGAAGGAGAGGAGCTGTTGAAGCAAAGAGAGGAAGAGGCAGAATACAGAGAGTTCTGGTAAAATGTATTAACACATGAGGAGGTGAGAAGTAGGGAGGAAATATTGATGACTGGAGTAAGTTACTAGTTGCCTGCCATCTGATTAGAAAAATGAACAAAAATATTTGAAATATAAACATTTCTTGATGTTCCATATCTTAAAGGAGCCAGTTGTTAGTTCTATTGTATGATGTTAGTCTAATTGTTTTTAATAAAACTTTAGAAATCGCTTCATAAATCTTTGTTTTAATTTTTGCTGTTAATGACTTCAAATGCCTTTTCCTCACCTTTGTTGTCTTTTTGCTGTGTCCAGTGTCTGTCATTTCCTTGTGGTAGTCATCCCCTTCTCACTTACCTCACCACGTATGTCGTTTTTCCATTTCCTATATCACGTTCCCTGCCTTCTTCCCTGTAGCATCTGTATCTCCACGCTATTTCCATTTCTCCATTAAGCCTCTTTCTCAGTACTGTATTTCTATTCTCTAATGTATTCCACACCTGCACAAATGCACATGTACCCTGCTGCTTTATAAATTGCAAAATATTGTTGACCTGTATTTTCAGATTCATGGATAAGACAGGCTTCTGAATAGCAACTTATATAAGTAGGAAATCTGTGAGCAGCATCATGAGCATTGATGTAGTATGTTTGCAGGCTTGCAAAGACAGCACTGTGTCCCTTCTGCATCTTTAGAAGGTTTTAGCTATAAATGCAATATATTCTATTATTTATGCTTTTTAGAGGGACTTGTTCTGTTTTATTGTGGATGGAGGATGAATATAATTTCCTAGTTCTGGAAATAATATATCTTTGATTCTGTTGATTACCAGAGATACCATATCATTCTTAAATTAACAGCTATAGCATAAAGTAAATTTTGGGGAAGTTGTGAGAGCAAAGTACATTGGATCGGTAGGCTGCAAGTCAGAACTACTTTTATGGAAAATAATTAGTTTTAGTTTACTAACAGTACAAAAAATATTGGTAGAGCTTTTATTTTCTCACATAAGCAGTAGAAGAGAATGCCAGATAAAACCAAAGAATAGACAGAAATATGAAAATAAGATAGGTTAGGAACGCAGAAATTTTAGGAAATTTTCATGAAAACCTATCTGGCTCTTTCCAAGTTTTACTTCCTAATGCTTTACTCCAATGATGAAGCTAAAGGGGAAGAGAAACCCCTTATGCTATTGTACTTGGCCATCAAACAAATTTACTAGACTGAGAGGCAGAACAGGGGCAAATGGAATTTTGCTAGATTGAGATTACACATGCTTCTCTTATAAAACTATGTGAATAATTGTTTTTAATCAATTTGGCCCATATAATCTCTTTTCCTCAAATATTTGAATTCCTAATCCAATACAAGAAGCTAGGTTTCTCATTTCTTAATACTTTCAGCACTTTTTTGTAGCCACACTGGTTAATGTGGCTTTGACTGGATTTTGAAACAATTCATCTTGTGTTGACAGTAGAGGATTCACAGGAAGCATGAAATATAAATGTAAACCCAGAAAAGATTTTCTGACAGATTGGCTGTTACCTGTAGAGTGATCTCTTCACATACAAGGGATTTTTCCTCTTGCCCCCCACTTTGCCCAAATAAGCTATAAATTTCTATTTAGGAACTTTTGTCATGGGCTGATATGTAGCTATGGGAAAGAGGTTTCTGCCAAAATCAGTGGTGTTTTATTACATGGCTGTTTGAGATTACATTTCTGGGAAGTTCAATTCCTAGTTCTAAGGACCTTGAGGTATGTGAGAACTGGTGAAGTCTGAAGACTGCATCTAAAGATCAAGGTAGATATTTTCTTTATGTAAAAGTATGATTCTTCTAACTTTAGCTCATAGGTTACCATTTTCAGGAGATTTCATACCGGAAGGTTTCCGTTATGCCTTTGAGCATACTGTGTAAGTGTGAAGGCCAATGAGATATGTAAGCTGTAGACTTCAGTGGGGGCAAAACAGAACCCAGATTTTTCACTTAAAATCACTGAACATGCACACATACATACTCCTTAAACCTAAGCTCTAACCTGTTTCCAAACCACCTGCCTTTGGATTATCATTTTAAGAAAATGCAGGACAGATGTGAGAGATGTGTGCCTGTGGTTGAGCAGTAGTTGTGTGGCAGAGACTGGAAGCTGAGATGACCCCTGTAGAGAAGCTAACTGCTTTTTTTAGGTCAGCAGAGGAGGCAAAGCCAAGGTATGTTTACTATATAGGAATTAGGGTTCTGTGGGGAAAGCATATGCTGAGTTTATGGTGGAACTGTTTCTCCATGGTGCAATTCAGCCTTTCCCATGGTACTCAGGTCCCTGAGCAATCCCTGTCAAGAACACCAGGAGTGATGAGGAAGAGTCCTTGCCTAAATGTCTGCTTAGAAATGCAACCAAGATCACAAACCTCCTGGGTTCTGGCCCCTTGAAGCTTTTGACTGGACTTTAACATACCTTGTAGCTTCTGTAGAACAAAAAATGGTGTTTTCAGCTTTTTAGGTGAAAGTTTCAATACTGTACAAGTAATCCAAAGTTGCTAAAATAGTATGGCTGAAGTCCTTCAAAGTGTGGAAATTGCAGTAATTTTCCCAGTGAGCAGAGGTTTGTGCTGTAGTTTGAAAAGTTCATACGACTAGGAACAGGATGGTTGAGGTGTGACAAGTTAGAAGTGGAATGAACTGGTACAGTTTATCTGAGAACAGGGCTTTTTGCACAGCTGTGAGGGAGTAAGTACTTCTTGGGAGTGTGATTGTGAGGGTCCATGGCAGGACAAGGAAAGAAACTGGGTTGTAAGCAGGGAGAAACAGGGAGCAGGACTGAGGAACTTGATTTTAAAGTTGGATTATGGGTTAATACTGTGAATCAGACATGCTTGAGTGGGCAGAGCTGGAGGAGTTTAACATGTGCTGATAAGCTACATGTAGCCCAGATATGCCTTGGGCAATATTTGACTTTGTGGAAACAGATTTTACCTTTTCCAAGGAATAGTCTGATAAATATCTGTTGATAAAATATAAGAAATTTTGCTTTAGGTGCCATCAGCATCACAAAATAGCTTTGATAAAACTAAATACTGTTAGACAAAATGTGAATGTGTGTATGTGTGCACGTGAGTATACAGTATTTCTAGGAAACTTCTTGGAGAAGAATCTTTTACGCAAAGTATCTTGTGCGTCAAAATATCTTGATCCAAAAGAAAAGTTAACTGAGAAGCAATAGGAAAAAGTTATAAAGACTGTGTTAACACCGAAATTCAATACTTTGTTTTCTATTTCTCTCTTACAGTTCAGCCATAGTATAATGGGACAATACAGAATGTTCTTGCAAAATTTCAGTCTAAATGCACTCTCCTGTATAACTAATATCTTTGTAATAGTAGCTGTATACTAATTTGTGACACTCATGGAAATCCAAAACAGAGATATATTTGCAAATAGCAAATTTCAGAGGTTTTCTTGCAGTTCTTAATTTGTTTTGATGTACTTCTGGGTTCTCTATTGTAGTTGTTACTGATCACTTGCTCAGCAGTAGGTCTTCTGCTAAAAGTATTGATCTTGATTCTATATTTCTTTTATAGGAAAATGTAGTTTATGATTTTGTATTGAATGCAGTGCAAACCTCAATTCTGCTGCCTTATGGTATTTTACACTAATAGAGCATTCCTATGACACAAGTGTAAATGACTGTGATATGCAAGAAAACACATTAGAAAGACTTAATGCCTTACATTAAACTAACTTGGCAGCCACCATTCTATCGGGCCTATGAAAATGGCTGGATTTATTTTGCTTTGCTGATACCTAAAAATGTATTTTTAGTTTTGCTAGAACAACTTTCGTCTTAGAGCACTAACTAGAAGGGAAAAGAACTATACTCTTTCCTAGTGGGCATAATACTTCATGTGATGGGAGATAAAAAATAAGTTTTAGAAAAGTCAAATTCTGAAGTTAAAATCCTATGCATGTTCTGGTATATGCTGACAAACAATGAGCTTTAAAATTAATATTATTTAGCCTGGCAAACTTAGTATCATAATCCATTGCTGATCAAGTTTTTCTTCCTCTGCTTTTAACCTTTTGGCTGAGGTTGTGTGCTAAGTCGTCTTACCTTGAAAGATTGCCATACCAGCCTTTTCAGCCCTTTTTCTCAGCAAATGAGCCCTTCATCTCATGTCCTTGTTAGGAAGTAAGACCATCCCTCTAGTTCTGTATCAGTTAAAGCTTTTATTAGCAGTAAGGAAGGTATATCTCTTGTCTGAATCCCTGCTATCTTTTAGCTGCTACTGTGCAGGAGCTAGTACTGGGTTTGTATCCCAGATTAATTAAATGTACAGTGTAAAAAGCTGCTTCTATATACTGTTTCAGCTTTGTGGTCTTAATTATCACAGGAGCTGCTTTTCTTCATGTGACTTTCCAAGGCTCCATCAACTGCTACAGATCATGCCTTGGGTCATTCCTATGTTACTTTCTTTAGCTGGCTGTGAATCTCCAGTGCCATGCGTTTTGTTCTGTTCAGCTGCTGTCTTTTCCTGAGATTTCAGCTTTCAGTCTCTCCCAACTCCACTGTTACAGCACCTGTTACTGGCACCTGTTGCATTTTAAATCTCTAAGTAATTGTTAGGGGCTCTGTTTTCCCCCTTCTCCAGGACAAATAGGAGCCTACCTTATCAGAGGGGTAAATTTTGCCTAGTGGCTGCAAAGTGGCTGCTCTGAAGCCTCTTTCCAATGCTGCTATTGCCCTTTCACTGAAAAATAGGTGGCATACAATATTTTGAAAAGAGCAATTAAGGTGTATTTTTTGTGATTTAAGTGACCCTGGATAATGGTGCATCTAAAGAGATTAAACTGCTTGTTTCTTCTTATTCATCATTAGATCAGAGCACCTACTGTTGCTCAGACATTTTTTTTGTTTGCTTTACTTGAGATGCATATAGACATTTTGACATAACTTTATATTTGAGTCATCTCTCTTACTGACCCCATGCTGGAGCTGGTAGTAGTCAAAATTGCCCTCAGGAAAGCTTAAGACAATTTCAGTTTTCAGAAGAGTCACTTGACAGGCACAAATCAAATTTACCCCCTTACCCCATCCCTGACAACAGTTATGACCAGGCAACAATCTTAGATAGAAATCTGAAAGGGAAGGGAGATAGGAGTGACTTGCAATCTCCCAAAACCTATGTACAGACCTGGAAAAATGAAGGATGGAAGAACCATCATAAGATACAGGTACAAAGAATGCTAGAGGCCGTAGCATATTTGAGGTAAGAATAGTTTGGGAGTTTTGAGCCAGAGCTGACTTATATATGGCAATTGTTTGCATTTGGGCTAAGGTAGACACCAGCAGCTTAGTGCAAGAATCTTGCATGTAAAGACGCTGGTGTTAAAATAAAGATACTAGGTCATTTGTGTTTGTCTTTGGCAATCAGCCATTTCTCCTAAGCTGACCAGGAGGAGGCATAAATGTTGGGTCTATCAGTAGGTCTTCTGAAAAGACTTAACAGCAGATATTTGAAGGGTTTTTTTTTTTTTTTTTAGGACAGTTGAATATTCAAGTACCAAATTATTCAAATGTTCAATTGTTCGAATTGTGTTCAAATAAGATTTTTTTTCATTTTGAAGATGTCAAAGTACTCTAGAACTGCACTAGACACTTCTATGAACATGGGAATTTGAACAGCAGTGTGACAGAAGACTTGGAGGTGATTATGAGATAGCAGTTTTCTCAAAGCATTTGACAGAGGCAAGACAAATAGAATCCAGCTAGCAAGCTGAGGTGGTTTAAAACAAATCAGATTTAAAAACAGAACTGAAATAGAGCTTTTTCCCATGAGGAGAATTTCAGTGTGATTTTTAAGTACTAGTGCTTGCACTGGCACTGTTTGAAATAGTTTCCTGGAAATGCAGTTCATAAGACACTATTGAATTAGTTAATGATCAGTAGTAATTTTGGACAATTCTATTGAATCAGTCTTTCCCAATAGTGATGAAAATATATTATGTGGATAAACCCTTAGAGGAATTCATGAAACTACTGTGAGCAGTAGAACAAGACT
The DNA here is from genome assembly GCF_036370855.1 of Dromaius novaehollandiae. Taxonomy (NCBI): domain Eukaryota; kingdom Metazoa; phylum Chordata; class Aves; order Casuariiformes; family Dromaiidae; genus Dromaius; species Dromaius novaehollandiae. The sequence continues at coordinate 15,167,089 of NC_088107.1, read as the reverse complement.
GTTCATTATTCCTGTTTTTCAGCTGCAGCTCTGCCCCCTCCTTCCTATGGGATCATATCTCTAGATGTCACTTGGTGGCTGAGGATACAGCACTTTGTCCTGGGCCTTACTGCTCTCCATCTCTTTATCCCCTGACCCCACCACCCGTCTTTGTGTTCCAGCCTGACTGTCTTTCTCTCTTTATCCTCCTAGAAACCACAGTTTGGTTTGGTCTGGGTTGTTATGTGTGGTTTTTTTGTTTTTTACTGACTCCCATCCCCTGTGCTCTAGCAGTTTGCTGCTGAGAATGAGTAGCGCTGCTGGCTGGGAGGAGAAGGGGAAGCATGGTATGCTCCACCACCAACCAAAATAGCAAGAAGCTGGAATGAGATGGGCCCAGCAGAGTTAAGACAAATTATGTTGGACAGGACATAAGGCAGCTATTATGCATATTTCAGTATTGTGATGGTGCTGGTGCCTAGTAATTCTGGTATTGTTTGATAGTGTATAGATTTAATATAGTGGCACTAGGGTAGAATTATAGTGGCCCATCACTGAGTCACTGTAAATTTCAGTTTTGAATGGTAGTATATCTATAAATGTATTAGATACTAGCCTCAACTAGAAAATGTTTCAACACCTGTTCTCAACTTCCCTTTGTGGCAGTATCCTGTCACCACCTTTTCAGATGCCGATTAGATCGTGTCTTTTTATATTTCATGCTACTTAGAATCATCTTGACTTGTTTCTGTTTTCAGGTGTTGACTATGAAGGTATCAATACAGGCTGTGGCAGTGTGGGGGAAAATAGCTCCCTCTCATAGCATCACTGCCATTATGATTACAGATGACCAGCAGACAATTGTTACAGGAAGCCAAGAAGGACAAATATGTCTCTGGGATCTTTCATCAGAATTAAAGGTTTGTGCCTGCTGTATTACAGTCTGCCAAGTAGACAGATTGGAGTTTCATCTTTTATTATTAAGAATGGGATTATCTAGGCTATTGTACTTATATTAAATATTAAAGATAGTGTGGGGGATTTTTGTTACAGGAAACTCATGAAGCAAAATAATAAATGTTAAAATGGTAAGCTTATATAAGCAACTAGTTATTTGCAGATGTCAGAAAATGTTTCATGTATAATCACTGAACTGTGGATTACAGTCTGTGTGTGTTGTGATGGCAGCAAGTACACATGTGCAATTATCATGGTTCCTATCCTGAAAACCCCAGCTTTTTTTTTAAAAAAAAAAAAAAAAAAAAAAGTGTGGCCTGTCATTTCAGAACAAATACCCATTTGGAAAACCAGAGCTCTCTACCGGTTTAACAATGGGAACATTTATAGAAAGCTGGAAAAAGTGAGATGAAATATTGAAAAATAAATTGTTGTTATAGTTAATCTGTGACTTCTTTGGTGTATCATTGGTATTCTTTTGATTCAATTTCATTTTGGTTTTCCTAAAAATGGAACAGAGTCAAAGCAATTTGAACTTTCTATTTTGTGTTCCTAGAGCTTTGGTTCTGTTCTTTGTGGATGTGTCTGTGCCATTTGCATGCCAATATAGCTTGAAACTTTATCTTGCACCTTTATCAGGCTGCTTTTTCCCATAAAGATGCACTGTACATGCAGTGAAGCTCATCAGTCAAAAAAGAATTAAACACACACCACTAAACACATGGTTAAGAGCTTTTCTGTATCAGTTCACTGCTTTTCTGCCACTTTTGTTGCACACAGGTAAACAACAAAGATATTCTGTACATTGTCCATTTTATAACACTTGATGCCCCGTAAATCCTGCAGAAGGAGCAGTGTCAAGACTACGGTGGTTACAAAGACTGCTCTTTTTGCTGCCAATGTGAAGACTGCATAATCCCTGCAGGCACATCTTTGTATGTTCCAGAAACATGGCTGAGGAACATAAGAATATAAAGCAGACTGTCAGTTGCTTATAATCACATCTGCAAGTAGTAGTCTCTAGCTTTTAGATATCAATAATTTATACAGAAAATGCTATTTTTAAGATAAACAATTTTATTATTCTCCTAGATTTCATCTAAAGAAATTCTGTTTGGCCATACTGCTTCTGTAACTTGTTTGGCAAAAGCAAGAGACTTTGAGAAACAGCCATATGTAGTAAGTGCTGCTGAAAATGGGTAGGTAACTGAATATTTGATTATTCATTTCTTGAATCATAAAATATATGGCAGGTTTAGATCAGATTCTACATTTGGTAGTAAGTTTTTAATCCACTTCCTCCATGATGTGAAAAGGATAGCGGTTCCTTAGGATAATGACTATTGCTCATGCACAAGAGGCCAACTGAGAGTTCATCTCTTGGACAGCAGAAGGGTGTGGCAGATTCAGATATGCGTGTGGTCGTCAGGAGAATGAATTGTTCAGAGAGTCAGGCCCTGTTCAAATGGAGGTATATTCAGACAGGTTATAGGAAGGAATTGGCAGATTTAGAAGCATTTTAACATCATGATGCTTTTTTTCCTGTTCCTTCCTGAAGTCAGTTTGGAGAACTGAGTCAGTAAAGGAGGTCAACATATCCAGGTTATGCTTGTTCAGTGATCAGATCCGGAAGCAAACAGGCTCCTCAAATGTGGATGTAAAAATGTTGCCTATCTTTGTTTATATCCAGCTTACCATTTTGGAGTATGTCCTTCTGGGAGCTCCCAATCTTGCAGCCTTTCTCTGATATGTTTGTTGTGACTTGGCCCATCGGTTGAGTCAAACTCATTTTGCAGTCCTGGTAGGCTTGTGCTTAAGAACTTCTCTCTTAATATTTGATAATCCTTTTGGCTGTGATCTGAGACATTGTTCATGATTTCAGCCATTGAAAGCAATTAGGGCTAGCTTCTTAGTTCCTTAGAGCTTTTCCTAAACACCTTTGCTTTGCTTCTGGTATTACCCTCTCACTCATCTTGTGTTCACCTTTTCCACTTAACAGGACAGCTCTGTTAAAGCCTGTTACCATGAAGAGCTCCTGTCCTTTTCCTTTCTTCAGGCTACACCTTCCAGACCCTTAAGGCTTTTACTTTCTCACTGTGAAGCTTGTTTATCCTCCTTTCCAACCAGCCCCAGCTGTTAGGATCTCTGTCTCATTCTCTCACTCCATCATGACTATACAAGGGGAAAACTGAACAAACTGGTTCAGGCTTAATCTTCAAAGGTTAGGCTGCCCCACTGAATAGTTACAGGAGTGGTAGTGGTAAACAATTTTGATTATGTGCAGAAAGGAAGGTGAGAAGCCCATGGAATTAGTTTTTGAATTGACCTCTTAAAATTCCACCCAGGAATCAGAGGCAAAACTGCTTTTTATCTTAATTCTGAAGTTCTGTACTGTTTCCACATCATATGGGGAGAAAAGATACTGTGTTTCCAAAATGCTGAGACAAAAAGCATTAAGAAGGAGTATTTTTGCTGTAGGTATATCATACAGAGATGTTCACATTCTGAAGGTTCTACCACTGAACAAACTGCTAAGTTTGGGATGCGTATGGGTAGGAATGCATAGTCTCCTGGCCCCTTTTAATGTTCACTTTTACCAAATAGCTACTGACTTACCTGTATTAAGGGCAAAGCATCCATCACTGATCTTTGGAAGGTTGCAACATGAAGCTGAGGTAACTACAAATAAGATGCCTCATCTTCAGGAAATGCAGGATTTGTTGAACTGTGTTTTCTGGCCTGTGAATCATTTACTTCTCTGCCATTTTCAAGCTTCCATCATCTTGCACTGAGGGTTGAGGAAATTGTATGGAAGAAGATGCGTTCCCCCATCCTACTTCAGAATCTCTTGAGTCTTTGTATAACTGATTTATCCCAGAAGGATGAGTATTTGACAGTATTTTTGTACTTTTTTATATGGAAATCTTGAAATTGTTTTATAATGATTAAAGAGCTTCCGCTGGTATACCATGTGTGTTTATATAGCATGTGTTGTAGGACAGGTTTATCAACATGTAACTTTCATGTTGTTTCACTTTCTCCTTGTTGGTGCAACCAGAGTGAATACTACAGTTCCAGTACAGCATGCAGAAAGTGTTTATATTGTCTCATCTGTGCATGTTTGCATGTATATCACAGTAATGTAGCTGAAGCAGTAGGGTTGATTGTCATATACTCGGATATAAACAAAGAAATTCAATGCCTTTAAACAAAAAGCACAAAAGTCTACTTCGTAGACTTCTGATCTACAAACGAAACTCTGTATACTATAGATGTATAGATTTGATTGCTTCTGCTCACCTGAAAAATACAAAGTCATCTTTTTAGATTATCATAAAATATAAAAGTAAGTACATAGATTAAAATGTAAATCATTAAATAGCATTTCTGACATATTAAAACATTTTTTCTCCAGTGTGTTTAAGTTCTCTTCCAGAAATACCTTAGAATATAGTATCTGAAAAAATCATGAAATGATCTTTTCAACTGTGAAAACAGTTGCTGTTTAAACTTTGTTTTTAAGATTTTAACATTCAGTGCTGAGCTATGACAACATACCTCATGCAACTCCATTTATGACTGTTAACTTGATTGTGTTTCTACTAAACTCTGCCTGGTATGTTGAATATTCTTTAGATGAGGAAGACTGGCTAATGAGTTTTTTTCTCAAGTATTAACCTTAAAGGCAATAAAGTGCAGCTAAAATGCTGTGTAAACATGCATGTGATATAGACAAGTGGTGTATCGATAACAGACTTCACAAACAGCCTCATGATGGCACTGTTTCTTCTTGACAGAAGGTGATAGTTCATATCAGGAACTATGATGCAGCAGAAGATGCATTATGTCTTTCAAAATGTGTGGTTTAAGTTCAGTGAAATGAATCATTTTCAGGAGGATGTAGTTCCAATAAATGATAGTTATAGTGACACATTGACAAGCCATAATGGCAGTATACCTACAATTTGTTGTAGACCAGAGTTGGCCTTAAAGTCAGGTTTGCTGCAAGGCAACAGGGTGTAATTACCAAAACAAAAAGAAACAGATACTGTATGTCATCCCCTGCTAATGACCACAACATTTTCTTACCCAGTAATCTGTAACAAAAAGCCACATAAACGATCAGACTGCACTTAAGTACAGCACTAAAGAAAAACTTGGTGGCGCAAAATTATTCCAGCCAATTGAGTGGAAATGACAGAGAATAATATGAAGTTATCTTTGGCAGGGAGATGTGTGTTTGGAATGTTGCTAGTGGACAGTCCGTTGAGAACGCAAAGCTTCCTTATAGGCATACAGCAATCTGTGTAAGTATAGCAACTTTTCATGAAATATCTCTGTTCATTGCAAGGACAGTTTTGCTTTATTACCATGATATTTTTCAGAAACATATGGTTTTAAATGTATAGCTCATAACATACTTCATAGGAGAAAAAAACTTGTTGCAATATAAGTAGTTTTATATCTGTTTTTTTTTCCTTTTTCACTTCCTCTTAAGAAACGAACTAGAACTTCTGTATTCGTCTGTACTCTCTAATTGAGTCAAACTAATCCTTTTTAAGCTGCAAATGTCTGGAATGTAATACCACTTCATTTGCATCAGGTAGTAGTAGAAATTGAAACTGTCTTGTAATTTTCACTGTTGTCCTGTGTTAAAATTACATGGAAATTAAGTTTAAAGTTGGCTTTTTAGTGATGTATAGTAGGCATATAAGCCATCCAGACAAATATTTTGTAAGGCAATTTAATAAATATCTTATTTTTAAACATACTTGAAAGATTTTGGTTGCCTAACTGCTAACTTCTAGAAGACTGCTGTCCCCTTTTCAAAAATACATTCATTCATTGCAAAAATCCATGGCAGATCACTTATTTTCAGAGCCTAAATTGCTTTAAATCTTTCTTCAGATACTTTCAAGTGTCTGCTTTGAACTGTATCCAGATACACTCTAAGTAGATTTTAGTGTGAGTGTATGTGTGAAATGTGTGTATATGATTTAGGAGCCCAGCATGTGTGGATCTTATTCAGAGACATGGATTATTTCTGGATATATTTGTAGAAGAACAGCTCTGGGCTCCCAGGTTAATTAAAATGCTGTTTTTCTTGAGAGAGGAAGTCTAGATGAAATTAAGCCTCCAAGCAATGGACATTTGAGACCACTTAGAACTCTCTTGTGACTTTTAAACTGTGGACAAATTCAGAATTCAAATATTTCAAAGCTTCCAGAAGTAATAAGGTTTTTCATGACACTGTTTTAGGTGACATGTTTAATTCAAACATGGTTGTTAATGATAGGTAGAGAGAGAAATTAAGTTACCAAATAAAAATTATAGAGGAATTACTTCTTAACAATCCATGTTAATATACATATATGTTTTAATGTAACAGAGACCCAGTATGAGCTGTTCTATGTATTGCTTAATTAGATTTTTATAGTTAGTTATGAAGAAGTTCTACAGACAAATAGAAACAGATCTGGCCTAGGTGACTGTGTGATAATCTTTGTGCATTTTTGTGGACATCAGAGGTGGAGTCTTAATTCTTTAACTGTTCAAGCAGGAGAAGCAAATACTTCTAGTAAAGGGTGCTAGCCCTCCTTTATTAGGAGTTGAAGGCCAAGTCTAGTTTTGGATAGATAATGGTTCTTGATCTATAACTGTAATGCGATGGTTAAAGGAAAATATGAGCATCGAAAGAGCAAAACTTAAGAAAGCAACAGATGTGCTTAGGACAAGAAACTATTCTTAAAATACAAGCTTCAGACTTTTGTGATAAGGGTCTTCTGGTCAAGCAGGGCATACTGCTTGTGGCAGAATAGTATCTGAGAGTATCATTTTCTACAGAACGTTATTGTTTTGGAGGTTTAGCGCATGTGGATTTTGATAGTATAACCATTTAAAAAATGTTGCTTAATTTCTAATTAACAACTCACAAATCTGGTTTGGTAGGTTCCTTCCATTCAGCATATATGATTCAGCTATAAATGGCAGATGTCAGGCAGTGCAAACTGAATGCTTGCCATTTGAAATGAAGTTTAACCCTAGGATCAAAAGGCCTTTTAATCTTTTGTGGTTTAGCAATTGTGGGATCTCCTCCTCTTAGAGGACTGACTGTCCAAATCTTCTAGTTCAAGTTGAAGATTAACAGTAACTACAAATGGTTCCTGTATCTGATCCTGATCATTCACAGCATTTGTGGGGACACTTACCTTTTTCCAGATCATTCTTATGCATCTTCTCATTTTCAGACTTCAATTACCTAACTGTGGTAGACTGAGAACAATTATCTAACTAAAACTAAAAGTAGAGAGTTTGCAGTAATTGAGAGGCATAATTTTGTAGGGCTATCTGATATTTTCCCTTGACTAAATGATCATTCTCCTAAGGATGCTCTTTATTTATAAATTCTACCTGAAGCAGCTGCTTGCACATTTAAAGTGGTTACTTGTACAATTACAGACAAATATTACCCAAAATCCAAATGTTCCAATTTTTACATGCAAGAACACTTACCAGAAAAAGTGTTAAACCACTCCACACCTAGTAATCATCTCTATTCTTAAGTACTTTGCTATGTGTCTGGGTTTCCTTTCTTTATGTGGTTGTTGAGAAAGAATGAATCTTCTGAATACTAGGACGTTTGGTTTCATACTAAAAACTAGCTCATGAAGTAAAATCCCTCCTGGAAAATTCATAATGAATTACCTTAAGTTCCGTGCGCCGCGCCCCCCCCCCCCCCCCCCATTTACATATCTCTTCGGAACTGTGGTAGTATCAAATGCTTGGAAAGAGAAGAGGTCTTTCAGAGAAACAAGTTCCAGATTGTTTAGTAATTTAAAATGAAAGCTAACCCCTTGATCACTTCCAAAAAGGCTAATAGCTAGCCAGAGCAGATGATGCTCTTAGTATGAAGCAGCTCTAAGCTATATGCCTGTGTTAAATTGTTATAAATGTATGTGGAGCATGTATTATTAGCAAAATTATATACAAGTATTCTCACATATGCAATTTCATATAGGTTTTAGTAATGTTACTAGTGTTAATACCATTCAAAGTGCGATATGCTGCAAGGTGAAAAATAACATGCATGCACATTTTTGTAGTTCTGTATGCTGACTATCTTCTTTCCACTTGTACAGTATTACCATTGCTCATTCCGAATGACAGGTGACGGCTGGCTTCTTTGTTGTGGAGAATATCAAGATGTTCTTATTATTGATGCTAAGACTTTGAGTGTTCTTCACACTTTAACATCTTCTCAGTCTTCTGATTGGATCAGTTGTATGTGTATTGTTCACTCTGCAAGAATTCAAGGTATAAATTGTGCATATATTCATGTAGGCCAATCAGTTAAGACATGTAATAAAATATTTCCTTATAGATAGTGTAGTCCTACTGGACTTAGAAATATTCATGATTTACAGAGTTGTTAAATACCGGATATAAATATTTCCGTGTCAGTGCCTGAGGATGTGTTTATATCTTTAATGTTAGTCAGGTTTCACTTCAATATGTTAAAAGAAAAATACGAGCAGCTCCTACACTGGTTGTAAGCAGTTCAGTGCTTGGATACGAGTACAAAATAATCTTGTTTGTAATGCCAGGGAAATTGTGTGTGAAATCGCTATTTTTTATAGTATTCTAGTCAAATGTAGACAATTAGATGAAATACAGCTACTCAGAATTTGCTGACATATTTTGTATTCCTATATACAAAATCTTCTGCGTAAACTTAATATTTCATCTAAACAGTGCTCTGCAGAATCCATCAATTTTAGTGCCGCACAGAACAGTGTCTATGCGAAGATTGTGTTTTGGCTGTAGGCACAGTGTCTCAGCTTGGTTTCAAATTGACTGTCTCTCTGTTACCTTTTCGCAGAAGACTCATTGGTTGCAGTGTCTATAGCTGGAGAGCTTAAAGTATGGGACCTATCTTCATCATTGGGCAGTATACAGGTAAGTTTGCATGAGGTGTGGAACAGCTGTTAGAACAATAATGTGAAGTATAGGACATGGTGATGTTATCAAGTACACTGGAGCAGAATATGAATGATTGAGAATCTTCTGAATATGTATTACACAGACTTGGTTAATTCTGTGTATGTCCTCGCTGAAGAAGCTAGAGTCCTTGCTAAGCTTCCACAAAACTCTGAAAATGCACCCTGATAGCACCCTACTGAAAATTAATTGGGCCATTGCACAGCTTTTGCCTTGATAACTGCAGTGTCTTTCATCCAAATTTCATACCTCCCATGTTCCATGATGCTGAAGTTAGAATGGTTTCCTATGGCCCTGACCGTGTCACTCATTCTTTGAACCTCTTCAGTTCCTTTCTTTAAACTTAAAGCTCCTTAAAAGTCGACCTTTGTACTCCCTCTTGATCCTTGTTTCTGTCTTCAAAACAGTCTTTTAGACTTTGCCTCCCATTGTCTGCCTTTCACAATGCTATCTTCATTCAGAAAAGCTGCTTGCGCTGTCAAGTATGCTATTTTTCCATCTTCAAGCCCACGTATTCTGTGTAACTTTTCTGTGTTAATATTCTCAGCAGCCATCTGTAGATGTATACGAGTGCTAGAATTGGAATACATTTTGTGCTTGAATTAGACTTTAAGAGCTGGATTCACAAAGGGACTTTGGTATTACAGTTGAGCACTGTGAATTATCATCAGAAATGGCAAAATGTCAGCAATGTTCTTCTCTAGAACATCCATAATACATAACTGCCTTATTAAACAAACTGCGGAGCACATCATAGCAGTATTTGTTAATTGATAGGATCAGGCCCCTCAGGAGGTACTGTCAAGTTTGATGCCTTATGAGTGTTCACATGTATTTTTGGCTGATTTGCCATGTTCTGGGGACTTTTTTTTAGCATTCCTAGGAGGTGAAAAAATAAAAGTACTATTATACTATTGATATTCTGGGAACCGTAGCAACTGATTACAAACAGACATAGCAGAAGCATGTGCTATCCCTTTATTGCTTGGGGTATTCTTTTCTGAGGGGAGGACTGCGCAGTTGGTGATAATCTGATTGCTTCATATGGTTAGGGACCAGTATTTTAATTTTGTATTTAATTGGAATTAATTGAATTTACAAGGTTGGGTGAGAGGATGGCATGGAAATTCTGTTTGCACTTTTAACCTAACAGCCAGGATTCTGTGACCAATGTAGCCATTCTTTGAGATGTTTTGATACTGGAGGTATCTTTCAGAACAGAAAATGTCAGCTTTCAGTGGTGAAGTCAATAATAAAAATAATTCCAATATAATAATTTTGAGCAGGACAGACTTGATATGTCTTTGATATTCACACAAAAAGGGAAAAAATAGATATATATTTAACAATCTGTACATGCAGAAATGAAAGGTTAAGAAAATGGATTTATTTCCCACTACTCTTAGAGATACTATGTTTAGAGCAAGATCATATGAGACAGCATGCGTCTCGGACAGTGTCATGGTTGCTATGAGGACAGAGCGGGAAAGCAGAATGTTCATTAGCCATTTTGAATCTGATACTGGCAGCCTATAGACTGTTGTAGCTCTTTTTGCTTAGACTGAAGAATGTTTAGTGGATGTGCGTAGTAGTAGATGCTATCCATGACCTGCCTCCAGTTGTTCTCCACATTTCGTTATCACTTCAAGTGAGATCAAGAATCAGAGGCATGCTGAATGTCCTCTGTCTATACAGTACTTGCAGATCTGACTGTTTTCCTATCTCACTTTTAATAAAATACATGTTGCTTTGCATTTTGAAAAAAGTATGCTAACCAAATGATTTTCAATGGTGTGTTTCTCTCCTAAAATTAAAAGCTCAGATTTCTAGAATGAATCACATGTTTCTTTTCTCTGTGCTGTAAAGGAGAGACAGAGTGTGTGTGAGAAGGAATCCAAATCTCTGGACTGTATAAACTGCCAAGCAATACGGTTTTGCACTTACACAGAAAGGCTTCTTCTAGTTGTGTCCTCCATGTGCTGGCAGGTATATCACTGAACATTGCACTTGTTTAATTTTGTAAATAATTTGATAACACTTGAAAAAGCTGATGTGATTGATTCTTACATGTAAATACCTGTTTTTCTCCTTAATTTAAAAGAAACAGCACTCAACTAATTATCAGTGATAACTGCTCTGTGTCTTCACTGGTTACCTTAATTGTCTGACTGAGATGAAGTGTTTTGGTTTTTTTTTTTCCCCTCAATGTATTTCTGCTTTAAAAGAATTTGACATGAAGTTGGTTGAAAAGGGAAATATTTTAATTATTACTCAATTTTATAGTACCAAGGGCCTTATAGCCCTCTCTGCATTGCACTGGAAAAGGAAACGAACATGCACAAAAACTGTCCAAGTATGACAAAGGTGATCACCATCTGAGCCCTCTATAATGAGGGGCCTTTGTTCCATCAAGGCCAAAAGCCTGGGTTCTGCTAATAGAAGTCAGCAAAGCCAAAGAGCCTGGATGTTGTCACTTTTTCCTCGTAGCTCTAAGAAAACAAATGCACTGTGTAATTGCTGAAACTGTTTTAAGTTGTTAAGAGGTTTGGGGTTGGGGAATTTGTTTTTAGTTCTTAAGCTGAATGTAGTTGTAACAGTTCTGTATTTCTTTTTCCCAGTGCTCTGCCATTCTACTAAGATAATCTTGAGCTATTAGTGCAACATAGGGACCTGATCCAAAGGCCACTGCTGTTGAATGAAATACTTGCATAGGTCCAAGTCAACTTTGAGTAATGCCTAGTAGGGTATCCTTGACATAGGGTATCCTATTACGCTACTTGAATGCTTCCATACAGATTTTTTATAAACAAAATCCATGTACAGAATGTATATATTTTTCACAGAAAACCTGCGTAACATGTTTTCTATTAACTTCTGTAATATTTTCCTCAAAAGATGCCCATTTTTGTAATGCTCCACTATGCATTTGAGCAGTTATATTTTACTGGTCAAAGTAGTGGCATAGATACATAAATTGCTCTGGATTTTCAATATTTATGTTTTAATGAGTATGCAGAACTGAAGATCATCGTTATCTGTTCTGTTTTTTCTCCTAAATTAGAAGGATATGTGAGATGTACCATGGGGGGAGAGATTTACATGTGTGTTTAGAGTAGATACGTAACCCCCTACTATAATGAAAATATAGAGCAAATTAGTTCTATATTCTGTCTGAAAAATCCATAGGAATTCTTTCTGAAATCTATTTCTTCACACTATTGGAATAGATTATACAATGTGGCTATGAATTCACTCTCTCTCCATGAGGCCACTAGGAATATGGATATGCAGACCATATTCTAGGTTGCTCTAGTCATATATCCCATTTCAGTTTAAAAAGAGGTCCCATGAAACAAAAAATTCCAATGATTTTTTTATAGACCCTAGAAGTGGAAGAGCTAGAAGCATTCTTGCAAGCAAATGGAGTTATGTATTTTTGTTTGCTTTTAATTCATTTAATTTGTGAAGAAGAAAAAGAATCTGTTCCATCCCCCCAAAGACAAAACAGAAGAATCTGCTTTGCCAAGAGATATATGCTGTGATTATGCCAGTAGCTTGTTATCTTTTAAAGAGTACTTAATACGAACAGAATCATTTTAAACTGCTCTCAAGAAGTCTTCAGTGTCACACTTATGCTAAATTTATTGTTGAACTACACGCAAAAAATGAATTTTGTCCAGTAAATGTTAATAATGAATGCAAAGCAAAACAAAGTAAATCCTTTATCTCATTGAAAATCCCCTAATATAGCTACTTATTTTTTTTTATTGGCAGTTTCTTTATCTTAGAAGTATATGGTTTGATTCTGTGTTTATAGTAGTTTGGTGGTACAAGAATATTTTTGACTTTAAAAGAGGTCATCAAACTACCAAGAGTCAAGCTAATGTTCTGTTTATTGATCCTTTGCTGCTAAAACTGTTTGAATTAAAATTAATGTGTCAATACTGTTTTGGATTTTTTCACCATTTCTCTGAGCTTAGGTCTACGATTATTGTGACTTTTCTTTGCTGTGTACTGAGTTCTGCAAAAGTGGTCAGTGCTTTGCTGGTGGTGAAGTACTAGCAGCTTACAGGCTTATCATCTGGACAGAAGATGGTCACAGTTACATCTACCAGCTGCTGAACAGGTGGGCTCAGATGGGAAATTCACATAAAAAGTTCAGGTACAAGATGAACTTTGGGAGGTTTATTATGGAAAATCTCTGCATGTTGCAAATGATCAAAAACCAGAACAAAAACACTTTGGCACTCAAAGATTTACCCTGAGTTTGACAGCTCTCAGTCTTTGTTTGACACAGCGGGGGACACAGGAATAAGATTAGCCATGTAGAACTTGGGCAGCTGGTGCTGTGATTTCAAAAAGAAGTCACTTGTAATTACTTACTCAGTAACTTTTAACTGAACTTGTGAATCTTGGACGTTGCCGTTCTGCTTTTTTAAGAAGATGAATTTCTAAAGCTTTTTTTTATTATGCAGTGGGCTTTCTAAAAGCATATATCCTGCTGATGGAAAAGTGCTGAAAGAAACTGTTTATCCTCATTTACTCTGCTCTACTGGTGTGAAAGAAAATAAGGTAATATCAGAAAAGTTTAAAGTGAGCTTCAAAAGCTACTTCCTGTTTTGTTTGTAATTTACCAGAATGATCCACAGAAAACTGTTTAAAACAGATTTAATCATTAATATGATGAATAAGGCTTATTCTTCTATTTTAAAGTTTTTACTTGGGGATGTTCCTAGTGTATTTTGCCTTAAATTCTGACATTACTTAAATTTTCTGCCAGAAAAGAAGAAACAATATGTTCAGCTGTGGATTGTTGCAGTGATTTTGTTGTTGTTTTTCTAGTCTTGGGGGGAAAAAAAGGCAGAGCTTATTTTAAGTTAAAGGTGGTCTAGAATAGTTTTAAAGCCTTTATTTTCAAATCTGTAAAAAGACAAAATTTATGCAAGTTACTTAATTTTTGTTCTGTTGGAAAATGTATGCCTGTTTCATCAGACCTATGTGAATAGGCTCAGATGCCCATGTGCATTAATGTTTGAACCTGAAAGATCTTTTACTTGTAAAATGCATCCATTCTAACTCTGGATTTTAATCTGTGACACTTTATCCAGAATACTGCTGTTGTGAGCCTTCAGAGGCATACTCACATGCCTAACTTTCTCACGTTGTGAGCAGACTGGCAGTGTTCACAGGGCATAAAAATATCAAAACTATTGCCTGCGCCTTGAAAGAGCTTCTATTTTTAAGAAAAAAAAAAAGGAAGCTGGAAAAGTAGATGGTAAAGTACTTAGTACTTCTGGTTAAGAATTCATGTTTAGGAAGACATGTCACACATTTCAAATTTAGTTACTGACTAGACAAAAAGTGGGTCAAGTAGACTCATCTGTGTTGGAAAGCCTGCATCTGAATGACTTTTTAATCTTGACTAGTGCTTTGTGTGACCACAGAGGTGGATGAGGAAAAACAGCTGATTAAAAATGGATTAAAATTAGAAAGCAGATAATCAACTGTAGCAGGGGGTTCTTACTTTGGTAAAAATCCAACTGCAACAAATTAAGTGCAGCTGAGATTTTATCACTGCGTAGCATCAAAAACTAGAGCCAAGGCTGTGAATCTTATTACTGACACTGTTTTTATGAAATAGCAATTGTTAGAAGACATGGAGTTCAATCCTGCCTGTAACTAAATTAGTTTTTGATGTGTATTACATGAGAACTTAAGTCATTAAGCTGTTTCTGAAGATAAGCAAGAGGGCCATAATTTTGATTGTTTGACCAGAAACGTTATCAAATGTGTAGATGACTTTGAGATTTTTATTGCTTTTTACCTTTTTGTTGGCAAGTATAGGCTTTTATAAAACATTTTTGCTGCATATTCTTCCTAAGCCTGACAGATTTTAATTTTCAGTTGAAGGGCAATAGAGCAAGCCATTCAGTTTTTCCCCCTAAACATGTGCAATCTAAAATCAGATAGGATAACTGCCGAAGGCTGCCAAAAGGTCAGACATGAAGGAAAAGAAATGGCCAAAATGCATGGCCTAACAAATAACTGGGCTACGCTGGTGGTAGGAACCTAGTAGATAATTTTTTCCCAAAAATGTATGCATTTTTTAATGTCTCTGACACTCCTACAATTTACACTTAAATATTTACCTTCCTGCCTGATTCATTTTTTGATAGCAGTTTAGTGTGACACAACAAAACTGCCTGTGTGACAGTATTTTGATTGAAGCCACATTACAGTACAGTTGCTTATTGTGTAATTCACTGACAAATTTCAGTGTTGTAAATGAAATATCCATCAGAGGAATGTTATTAAAATACCTTAAAGGTACAAATAGATTTAAGCCATGTCTACATTATCAAGTAGTAAAGTTGTGTACAGCAGATCAGTTTGTGCTGATGACCTTTCATGCACACTCTCCATGCCAGAGGGTGGTGGGATTTTTGTTTTTTTTCCTTCAGGCTAGTTGTTGTCTGGTCTTTGCCCATTTGTGCCTGGAATGCAGTAGATGTGTTCCTGGAGACATCTTCCAATTTAGTTTCATCCAAAACGATTTGTTCTCTAAGAGAGTTCAACAATGCAAACCAAAGCATTCACTTCCAAAGTACGCTCCTGATTCTGAAGTAAAACATGCTAATGTAGACCTACCCAGATGTTTGTAATTTTCTTGACTTTCAAGAGTGGGTAGTCCTTTAGTTTCGAGCCACTGAAAGTTTCCAGTTAGGCACATTTCATGTTTTCAGCAGTTTGACGTTTGGGAATGAAGCTTACGTAACCACCAAACAATGTTGCTGGCAAGTCATCTGTAGATTATCATACAGAGTTTGGGTGCTACTTGCATGTGATATAGAATTTACCTGTGTTATACCTACAGGCAAAGAAAACTTCCAGATTTCTAGTCCTCATGGGAGGATACAAATGTAGCTTTTTTTTATGTGAGAGAAATACACTGCTATAAGCTTTAGCAGTGAGTGAATGAAACTAGGTAGATGTCAGTAATAAGTCTGTTTATCAATGATACTATACCTCTGCAGTCTCAAACTCTTTGCAGATAAGTGAATGGTGATACTATAGATTACCTATCCATGTAAAAACCTATTCCTTACCTTTTATTAGTTGTAGTAATTTAAACTACCATGAATGAAGCTTTATTGAATTTGTTTTGATGTGAAGGTTATCAAAGCTATATTTCACTGGAATTTTTCACTCTTATTTTGGTGCTCATCCTGCTGTTTTCTGTAAGCTGCTGATACTACTGATAAATTCTCCTTATAGAGACAGTAAACCCCAGGAGCGTGCTCATTCCAGTTTTCTGTTTGGGATGTAGATTGAACCAAGGATACTAGTAAAGCAGAGCTGATCTTTGAGGGATTTGCACCAGCAGAGTAGACCTGGGCTGAGCAGAGCTTAGCCACAGCTGAGGATTCAACTGTTATTTGTCTTGCATTTCTACAGCTTTTGATGTCAAAATCTTCTTCTTGC
The DNA here is from genome assembly GCF_036370855.1 of Dromaius novaehollandiae. Classification (NCBI taxonomy): domain Eukaryota; kingdom Metazoa; phylum Chordata; class Aves; order Casuariiformes; family Dromaiidae; genus Dromaius; species Dromaius novaehollandiae. Next base: position 15,150,673 of record NC_088107.1, on the reverse strand, counting down.
CATTAAGAATTAAACTATTTTGTCAGGTTTTTTGTATCAAAATACTAATTAACTGTTATTTTTTGGCAGAGTTTCCCATTTGTTATGGGCTTTATGAATGAAAGGAAAGAGCCTTTCTATAAGGTTCTTTTTTCTGGTGAAGCTTCAGGAAGAATCACTCTGTGGCATGTTCCTGATGTCCCTGTTTCAACATTTGATGGTTCACCAAAAGGTTTGGCAATTTTGTACTCTAGTTGCATATTTTTTAATTGTTTGGTAGGTCAGTTTTAATGAAAACTTACTCATGAAAATGTTTTTCACACTAGAAAGGTGCTTATGCATCCATTCAGTATGATGATTACCTGTAGATAGAGCAAGACTGACAAAAATGAGAGAAAAATGGACATTATTTTTTTTCACAGGACTGCATGAATAAATGTTCTTATTTCCTTTCCATTTGCCCACAAACACTTCAACTGAATGTCATGAAAATTTGCTTAGTTGGTCCTGCTTATGGCTGTTCATAGAGAGGTACAAAAGTAGGGATTTTTAGTGAGAAGCCATGTGATCTAATATGGAAATTCAGCAGCTGCTATTCCAACTCTTAGGCTGCAGAAAGGATAAGATAGGGGAAATGGCAAAGAGACAAAAGTGTGTATTTCATTTTGTTTGGGTTTTGGTTCTCTTTTGAGTTAAAACTGATGATATTCTTCACTCTTATTTCCCTTCTAGAGATCCCAATTACAGCAACTTGGACTCTTCAGGATAATTTTGATAAACACCATTCAATGTCAGAGGGCATTATTGATCATCTCTGTGCATCTGAAGATGGGAATGAAAGTGCAGTCATCAGTTCCTCTGTATATATACCCAGTCTCGATAAGCTGGTTTGTGGATGTGAAAATGGGAAAATTTTTGTAACTCTCGCTTTAAAAACTGCAAGAGCAAGACTTTTAGAAAACATATCCTTGTTGAAAGGTAAGTTTTAACACATTTTTGCCTAATTTCATCTGCATCAAGCATAGAAGACTGCATACTTTTGATATCCCTTTGAATCAAAGTAAATTTGAAAAAAATAATAGAATAAAGGTGATGGTCAGGGACTGAATAAGGAAAATGGAAGATTATCTTTTTCTTTGGAGCTGGTTTATCAAATCAGTTTAGTACTACCAAGGCTCTTTGCATAGTTAGGAGTTCTTGCTATAGAATAGCTGCAGGGATACAGTCACCTGAAACTCAGATGTAGGATGTCATGCTATGGGCAGTAGTCTTAGTTATTTTCCCTCTCAAAGATGATTCCACAGAAGAAAAAAATATAAAGATGTGCTTCAGTAGACAAAGCTCAGAACACAGGACTTTGTCCTCTGTTTCTGGAACAAATATATCCCAAATTCTCTGATCTCATGTAAGGTATGTCTTGGCCTAAAACTCTCTGGATGAAAACGTTTAGGTGTATTTCATCTTCTGAATTTCCTAACTTTTAGCAAATGTACTATAAAATCTGAAACCTCTATTTTTAAAGGACAGAACTAATTTATTTAACACCTTGTTGTTTCAGATAATCTACCTTACAAAGTTCTGAATGGTCATAGTAGCAGAGTCACATGTTTACTTTATCCACATGATAAATCGGCAAGGTTTGATCCAAGCTGGTTGTTATCAGGAGGTCAGGATTCTGTTGTGATCTGCTGGGATATATTTACTGGAGAAATTTTACACCAGTTTACTCTGCAATCTGGTCCAGTGACAGAGTTGTTGCGACCTCCGGAAAACTACAGAGTAAGTAAAAGCACAGTAAATGATGTCTAAATACATATGTGTGTGTGTGTGTGTGTGTGTATATATATATATATAAAAAAAAATAGGTACATTTATATACTTATTTACATATATATGTGTGTGTGTATATACATAAAAATTGTCTGTCAGTATTGTTGTTCTGCAGCGCCTTTTCTTTGTTTTCCATTCACTAATCACTTAATTGTGGCTTGTTTGAACGCTACTTATAATTTCGGAGGGTTGATTTCTTGTTAGTTTGCTGTAATTTCAGTGATTCAGAAAAATGATCCTAAAACAGTGCCATATTTAAAGTCCTTAATGACATTAAAATGGTGAATGGAATATTATTATCAAGATATGTTAGTTCTAACTCGCTTCTGAATTTAAAAAGTGTAATCAGTAAAGCTAGGGATTTAAATGTGGTAAGAGAAGACTTGGACCAACAGTATTTATGTAATTCTAAATATTCTTGGTTCTGGTTTCGAACACATTTGTGTGGTCCTTTTGTATATGCTTATGTTTTACATAATATTTGAAGAGCTTTAGAATGTTTCAATTTGTTTTTCTTTAATTGAATTCCGAAGTAAAAATTCAGAGTTCAGTACAGTAAATCTTTCTTCTATGAAAAGTTCCTGGGCAAATTCTGGTGCCATTGCATTCCATGGGCCTGGGTTCTCAGTTGTTTCCTCTTAAAAAGCCTACAAGGACATATTCAATACTTATGGTTGACTTACAGTTCACTTAGGTGGAAATACTAAGTAGTCTAAAGGGTCTTTTGCTGCTTCTCTGCTTTGGCATGATTAACTATTTTGTAGAGGGCCAGCACAAGTTTTAATGCTGGTAAGGCTCTCTTTAGCCCTTTTTCTGTAATCTAAATAGGATTTAATATGTGTTTGGACTGTGTTCCAGTTCTCTTTACAGAGCTGATTTTTTCCATAGGCTGAATTCCTTTGTGTGTCACCAAAAATTACTTGCAGAGAGAGAAGGCTTTGCAGGATCAGATCCATATATTGTGAAATTAAATTGTAACATACCCAATTTTTCACTAGAAATACATTGCCCTTGGCTTTTGTGTCATAAGACCTGATGTACAATTTCATATTGAATAGCATTTTGGTTTAAGGTAACTCTTTACTACTTTCTCTTCTGGGACAAATGTTACTGTATATTTGATTGTATAATTACTGCTTTGATGGGCAATATTTGATTGTGGATGAATATGACTTATTTTTAAAACATTTGAAAAAGCAGAGAAGATTGTATCTTTCCTTGTATGGAGATTGAATTTATAGCTAACCTTTTAAAAACAATTTGGAGATGTAGCCTGAAATACAGCCACATTTTCCAAAATAAGTGTGTTTTGGGAAAGAAACTATCTGGCTACATTTTCCAGGTTCATTACAATGTGGTTGAATGTGGCTGCAGTACAGATACTAAAGCTCTTAATCTGTTTTTGCAGTTAAAAGATCACAGCATTGTGTGTTGCGTGTGCAGGGATCATTCAGTAGCAATTCTACATCTTCAGGAGGGAGTGTGTCTCTTACATGCCAGAAAGCATCTGTTTCCTGTGAATAGGATAAAATTCGACCCTGTTGAGAATCTGCTAATTGTTGGATGTGAAGATGATTCAGTTTATATTTGGGAAATTGAAACAGGTAATACCATGTAGGGGTTTTTGATCACTTTCCTTAAGTCTTGTTTGTTGTGTTGGGTTATATAAATACAATTTACAGAGGGCCAAAGCAGAAATTCTAATGCACTGAATGTATTATAAACTTAATTTTTATGTAAATAAACAAGAAATAAGTTCCATGTAATTCAAGGTATGTCACTAATAAAATCCAGTAGCTTAAGTCAGATCCTGACAAGCAGATGATTAGCTGAGATTGCATTGCAGTGAAATGAGTTGAATATTTCTGGAAGCTATAAATAAAAACATAACTTATGTCCTTTAATTATTAACGAGAGAAATTTACTGTCCTAACAATCTCAAATTATAGCATTAAGTTCTGCCTTCTTCAGCACAATCACAATCTCAGCAACCTTTTGAGTTAATTGATAATCAGTAATAATGGAGCACAATTAATTGCAAAGCTAACAAATGTGTAGTCAGGAAAACTAAAGCAAAGTATTTCAGCTTAAATTGTAGACTCTGAGGTGGTTTGATAGTGTAATGCTGATTCACAAGAATAGTAAATGTAGTTATTTAACTTTGACAGACAGAACTATTAGAAGTTATAATGGTACTAAGATGCTGCAATACAGTGTTTCCCTTCAGTCCAGAGCCATGTGTCTTGGGGAGAAAAAAGTGCATACTGAGCCTAGAACCATTTAAATCTATGAAATATTAATACTGCATGAAAACAATCTTACTAAATGCCCTGTGCAAAACTGAAATTATAGTGCTTTACAAACTCTGCTCAGTCAGTGTCTATGCCGAGTTTGTATTTCAGACAAAGAAGTTCCCTGTTTTGAAGTACAGAATACCAGTATTTAATGAAAGACTTGGCAAAAGGATACTGCATAAATTACAAGCTTCTGGTGTTAGTAAGTTATTTAGTATCACTGAATTACTGGCATCAGAAATGCCAAGGCTTAGGGCACTTCCTTTCCTAATACACTGAATCATGTCTCTAATTTAAGTAAGGTTTAGAATAAAATAAAATTGAATTAACTGTAGTCAGTTAAAAACACTTTTAACTGAGTTTTTCATATGACTACCCAAAAACATTAAGTTTTCATTTTTGTATTGTATTTTGAGTTTTGAAAATTCTTATTTTCAAAAGTGTCAGTAAAAAATTGTTAACAAGATCTGGCCTTAAGAGAAAGTTCATTTGTATATAGTGCTGTACTTATTCTTTGCCGTTTTGCTGTGTGACTGTAAGGCATGAAATTTTTTCTTAAAATTTTAGATTTTATTGCACTGCAGAGAGAAGCAAATACAAGGTCAAACTTAGTTTACAGAATTATTTTAGGATACTCTGAATTTGTTACCCTACCTCTATTGTCTTCTGCATAATTTTAAAACCTGTTTCCTGGTAAATATGTAAGAGTCCTCTTGTGTTGTCCGCTGTGTATGTAGATGCGTGGTAAAGGGCTTCAAATGCTTTTTTTTTTTTTTTTTTCTAGTCAGGCTTACATCCTAGGGCATTGGTTCTGCTCTTCTGCTTGACCCGTCTTCTGGAGGCTTTATGGAACAGTTCTGTCTCAGGATCCTTCTTCCTATCTTGTTATTCCTTTAATCCCTCCTTCATTCTACTAGTCTCTGTCAGCAGATCTACAGTATTGCAAATTGTGTTACTTCCCTCTTTTCTTCTTCCCTGTAAGCAGAATGTTTCCTTAAGAATGTGTTCCTTTCTCCTCTTAAAGATACTACTGGATCTCTTTACCTTCTATAAAGACAGTATGTGTTTTATCTGTGCAAATAGTTTTTCTGTTAACAATAAAAAAAATTGTAAACTACACCTGCCCTATACTTTGGTGTAAAGTAAATAAAATGGCAAAAATGAGAAATCAAGTTGATTTTTCATGTTGACCAATTGCTTGTATTGTAGCTTTGACTAGTAATAAAGTGTTAAAGGTTAAATGGAAGATACCATGCTAGATTCCCGTTATAGCTAGAGGAAAAAAGAGCAGGCATCTAACAGTTTGGTAATCATTAATAAATGCAAGCATTTTCTTGTAGATTATACACTGGAGATGCTTGCTTTCTTGTTCTTTTAAAATTGACACTGAAAATGGTGAGAGGTTTAGAGGGGAAATTTGTAATACGGAATGTTTTGCTTATTTCACAGCTGCAAAGGATGCATCCCAAAAACACGTAACTGTAGGTAGATTGTTTCCTGAGTGTATAGTGATTTGAGACTGACAAATCCTAATAAAGGACATTATACTGAAGTGTTTATTAACATTTCCTGTAGAATCATGTTGTAACCAAAGAATTCTGTGCATTTGAAACTCTGAAACAAAACTGAGAAAATAAATCACAGAATCACAGAATGGCTGAGGTTAGAAAGGACCTTTAGAAATCATCTAGTCCCACCCCACTGCCCAAGCAGGGTCACCTGGAGCAGGCTGCCCAAGATTGTGTCCGGAGGGCTTTTGAACACATTGCCCAGAGAGGTTATGCAGTCTCCATCCTTGGAGATATTCGAGTGCTTTGTCACCCTCACAGCAAAAATATTTTTCCTCATGTTCAGATGGAACTGTCTGTCTTTCAGTTTGTGCCTGTTGCTGGGCACCACTGAAAAGTCTGGTCCCATCCTCTTTACACCCTCCCTTCAGATACTTATCCACATTGGTGAGGTCCCTGTCTCAGTCTTCTCTTCTCCAGGCTGAACAGTCCCAGCTCTTTCAGCCTTTCCTCATATGAAAGATGCTCCATCCCTTAATCATCTTAGTAGCCCTCCACTGGACTTGCTCCAGTAGCTCCGTGTCTCTCTTGTACTGGGGAGCAAAGCACTGGATCCAGCACTCTAGGTGTGGCCTCACTAGGGCTGAGTAGAAGGGGAGGATCACCTCCCTTGATCTGGCAATGCTTTACCTCATGCAGCCCAGGATACCCTTGGCCTTCTTGGCCACAAGGGCACATTGCTGGCTCATGGTCAACTTGTTGTCCACCAGGACCCCCAGGTCCTTTTCCACAGAGCTCCTTTCCAGCTCCTCAGCCCCCAGCCTGTACTGGTGTATGGGGTTATTCCTCCCTAGGTGCAGGACCCTGCACTTGCCTTTGTTGAACTTCACGAGGTTCCCCTCTGCCCATCTCTCCAGCCTGTCGAGGTCCCTCTGAATGGCAGCACAGCCCTCTGGGGTATCGGCCACTCCTCCCAGTTTCATATCATCAGCAAACTTGCTGAGGGTGCACTCTGTCCCTTCATCCAGGTCACTGATGAATATGTTGAGCAATACTGGACCCAGTACTGACCCCTGGGGGACACTGCTAACTACAGGCCTCCAACTAGACTTTGCACCACTGAGCACAAGCCTCTGAGCTCTTTCAGCCAGTTCTCAATCCACCTCAATGTGTCAAAGGACTGCAGAACATACATTTTCTGTGTATTCTCTTCCTGTTCTTATCGTAGCTACCATATTTTTAATGCATGACAACTTTAGGTTTTAAAAATGTAATGGGTGAGACATTAAAGCTCTGAAACACTGATGTTGAGTATGCATTGATTACTCTTTGTATACATTTTCACTATGCATTTGTTATTTCTTGATCCATAATATGCAATCTGTGCTGTGGCTAGTACATTTTTGCAGGATATACTGTAATAGCTCCTCAGGTGCTCCTATGGTGTAGACCATGATTGTGAATTAAGGCTCAAACTCACAAGGTAGCAAAATCTTAATGGGCCTATTGACAAGAAATTGGATTCCAAGGAGGCTCAGACACCATGGCATGTTGATGAAATGCTTAAAGTATTCTTTTTTTTTTTTTAAAAGAAGGAAATTAAGTCAAAACAATTATGTTAAGGATGTGATAGAGTATAATCTATCATAGTACAAAAAGTTGAAAACTTAAGTTGAAGTTATTGACAAAACTTATTTGTACAGGTGTAAAGGGATCTTGCAGAAACAGACACTCATTCGTATGAGGGCCTGTCTTTAGTAGGGCTTGTGTTGTACGCTGAAGCGCCAGCAGGAGTATAGCAGAATGTAGAACAGAGTTGTTCCCATGTGTTCTGTTGTATCATGTGCACTGAGAAGGAGGCTTATGTTTCACAGTTAATTATTTCACGCTGTTCAAATAACCATAGTATTGTTAGTATTTTCTTTCTTTTAGATTCTGTAAGGAAAGTGTATATTTGTAATGATAAATTAAGTCTTCAGAATTTTTGATGTCCTATTTTAAGAAAAAATGGTGCAAGTTAGCTCGCAGAGGCTTTTTAGCCTCTGGTAGTTTTATTATTACTTCATGGAATATCTGCTCTTAAGTAGAAATAGTGTTGACAGATCATAGATATTACAAACTTGTGGGGCAAAGTAATTAAGTACTGAATAATTCACTCTTGTATTTGAGTTGAAACTTTGGGCTGTTGATTTAAAGAACTCCCTCTGTGTGGGCCTGAGTGAAGAGAATGGCAGTCTTGTGTGTGTTGGTAGAGAAGGCCAGCTCTGTGCACTGTTCGAAAGGTATCTTGCAGGATTAAATGCTACTTGCACAGCTTAGGGGCTTTGAAGTCACTCTTGACAGTAGGGATACTTTCACCTTCAGAGTGTGGACCAGGGAGGTGGTTCTTCAGTAAATACCAATCATTTGTATCCTCGGTTCATGGAAAGTAAATACTGTGGAGTGAATCCAACACTGCTGCTGCTGCTTGTGCTTAGCAACAAGGAAAATGATTTAAATGTGACGAGTTCTGTAGAGATGCCTGGCCAAAATGCAGATTGCTGCACTCAGTGATACAAGCTCTAATCCTTTCTGTTGCCATATAATGGCCAAGACAACCCAAAGAAGTTAAGAGGATTGGAAAGGAGACAGAATCACATCTCAGATCAAGCTTTATTCTGGTACAGCTAGATAGCATCATGGTAAAGTATAGTGATTTCTTTGTAAGCCAGGGTGATTGAATAGCATAGGATTGTAATGGTACCACAGAGACAAAAAAAATCAGAGGATACTTTTAGCTGTCTCTTTTTGCCCCCTGACCCCAGCCTATTCCAAGAGGTGGAAGTAAAGTGGATACTACTGCACATGTATATTACAGATTCAAAAATGATGAAAAATATCTTTAACACTTGCTAGTGTCAAGAAGCAGGAATGAGAGCTACAGTCTCTAGCTTTAAAGAGTGGCTGGAACATAAGGGCTGCAGTTACTTGCTGCATTAGTGACTAGCAATTTAGTTTTTTGCCTTGTTCATGTTCTGCATTGGTAATTGAAAGATGCCATGTAGGAGGAATACCTGGGAAATCCTACTGGTTATACTTTAGTTAGTTTGAAGTCAATTACATCTGTACTGTAGCAGAACATGAGAGGTCATGGCATTGATCCTTGAAATTGGCCTGACCTAGATCAAGAGCTATATGGATACTTGAGTGCCAGGCAGACAGAGCAGTGTCCAGGCTCTCTCTCAGATATATGGGAAAGACATATACAGCATCACAGTCTTAAGAGGTCTCTGTAGAAACAAAGGAGTGTTTCGTTGTGATTGAGTGAGCGGAAACTTGCATAGTACCCCTTGCCTACAGTTACCTGCGAGCCTGTTCCCTGGTGGGATAAAGTCCAAGTGATGGGCTTGTGCTTGATTTCCATTATGGCATTATGGTTTTCATTATGGTTTTTATGGTCAAAAATGTGTATTTCTTTGTTTTTCTTCTGGCTGTACAGTTAGTTTCATGACCTCATTACCTCTTTAAGTGAAATTCATTGGAAGACCTGATTTTATGTCATATTCTTATATCACTGTTTGCAGTTTTTAAAAGTCTGAACAGTGTTACTGTACTAGAGTTAACAGATAACTGGGAAAACAGCTAGTCTGTTTATATTTCAGGATGTGGATTAAGGAATTTCTGTAAATATCTCAGTATTTACACTAGTGTAGAGTCAGCAGTAATTCTGTTGAATCTGACAGATGACTTGAAAAAGTTCAGGGGCACCTAGTCCCTATGACTGTCTTTCGGTTGTACCTGTTTAGCTCCCAAACCGTCCTTTCCCCTGGTAATTAAGAGGATGGCCCCTCAAACAAGTGAAAGATTGTTGTGCATAGTAGTTTACCTTCTAGTTTCCTGTGACAGAAGTTGAAGTATTTTTTTCAAAAGGTGTTCTGAAGTTTTTGAAGTATTTAAGATTCCTTTTAGCTAGCTTTCATGGTAGGTTTTTGCATTTGACAGAACAACCGGTTAAAAAAATATAACTGGGATGGAAGAAACACTGTTATACAGATGAAAAATCTAAGTCAGTGTTTCTCCCTGTGCAACACATTGTAGCTTCTCTTCATTAGATTGCCAAAGATGCTTTATCTTACATGGTAAGCAGGAGGTTACCTCCGAGTATGATAGATTGCCTTTCTTCCAAATGATTAGGCATTTTTAATATTGCTATTAGTGTACTTTTTGCTGAAATTTATTAAACACCAAGAATATAGTTGGCTTCAAGTGGAACCTTATCTAAATTAAGACATCTACTCCTGAACCTAGTTATCTGGGCTGTTTTTGTAGTGAACAGAAGGAAGCAGAAATAGGCAGAAGTGCTTATTTTTTCCCTATTGACTACAAGGGAAGTTTTAAGCAATACAGAGACAATTGCCTGCTGCTAGTACAAGTCCAGAATAAGATGAATTGAATCCCATCCTTTTAGTCTTTTGGTTTACAGAACAAAGTAAAGTTATTTTATACAAAGTTAAATGATGCTGTTACATATATGTATGGGTAGTGATACACAAAACAGTATAGAAGCTATGAACTAATATCTGTGTAATTTAATGCATTTTATCTAGATTGTAAGGAGCATGGCTACTTTCCATTACAGCAGAATCTTTCTATGATAATAAATGTAATAACATAATAATACATTTGGAATATTAGCGTAGCATATATACAGGATATGTTCCAAATCTCTGTGCTGGAAGACAAATATGAAAATCAATAACAAATTTTATTCTAATTTAAGTGCAGAATATCTCTTCAAATATTGTCACCACTTAAAATTCGCCTCAATAAAGAAATTAGTTCAGTTATCTATACCGCTTTCATTGTTTCCTGAGTAGTTGGCATCTTTGTTTTTTCTTAAAGAAAAGGTAAATATCAGTATGAGAAGAACTGCAGTAATCAGTGATTTGTTTGTTTTTCTTGGTGTGTACAAAATATAGCAACATGTCTGCAGAGCCATCGTTCTATCTAATACATATTGAGAGTGGGGGAAGAACAGGGGCAGACATTAAAGCAGTGTTCCTTGCTGCCATTTATTAGAGGTAGATAACAAACATAGTTTAATCAAACTTTTTATTCCAGTAGTAATATTAAAAGTTAATTTTACTTTGGCTGTGCTTTTTTTGTTTATCCAGGAAATGTAATTTTGGGGGACTTTGTTCCATGGCAAAACTACTGTTGTTGCTTATGCTATATTGGGATTAATTCAAGTACAGATACAGCTCATTTGTATTCATGATTTCAGTGTAGATAGAACCCAGTGTGATCAGAGAAATCTCTCCAAAATGCAAAACCGCAGCCGCCTTGGACTACTTTCAGAGCTGATTGGTCAGTGTGCTTTCATGTGTTATTGAAACAGTGTCACTGTAATTTTTTTACTACTTAGAAATTGTTTTATACAAGTGGTTTGGTGCTTTGTGATGTCTATAAACTTTGTGTCATTTCATAAGCCTCTAGCCTGATCTTGCTTTTTATGTATGAGACCAGATTTCTTAACCTTGCAAAAGCATTGAATAATCTGAAGGATGATCCAGTCCTTCAGGATCAAGAAACTCAATTTATCTGGTGACTGAAAATATTAAAAGTGTTTTAAAATATACTGTAATTGAATTATTCATCATTTTCAAATTTTAAAAATAACATTTTCTACATTGTACTACTAATCTCTATAGGAGTTGTGGTGATCATAGTTATTTTGGTATATAATCTGTTTCTGTTGATAGCACTGATTTTTACTGTATCTACTTGAAATATGTATTGCTAGCAAATACAGTTCCTGAGATAATATTTAATTATGTTATAATGTGCTTTCTATTAAGTACCCATTTTTGTTTGGTTTTTTTTTTTTTTGAGTGTCCTCACCTCTGAATTGTTTATGGGTCCTTATCTTTTACTTATTGATGTGCAGTACCACTTCATTACATGCAGGGCAATTAAATGAATTAAAATAACATAGGAAATAGCTATAGTTTTCCATATAAAATTGAGTTATAGAAGAAAAAGAGAAATACATAAAGAGATTTTAATAAATTATAGTTATGTGACTACACCTAAGATGAGTTTTTAAAGTGAAGCTTTGAAAAGCTCTGAGATGCTGAAGTTAAGACCACTGGTGCAAATTTAATTCATGCTGCTTCTGCATTTACCTTACGTTTTTCATGCATCTCTACTCTTGTAGGTAATTAGTAAATAAATGTCTATATGGTATTTTGGTTTATCGACACTGTTCCGGTGTGTGCTCCCTTCCCTGTTTGTGCCATGTTATTCAAATCCTGTTCTGAATATAAAACTTAACTTTTTTATGTGTTTTTCCATTTAGATTATCACAGTGTCAGTATTTTTGCAATGACCCTGTCACGTGCATTATGATTGTTTCTGCTTCTAGCTTCTGCATCTAAGCAGGAAGAATCCTACAAGTGACAAATTGTTCTATTATGTGCTCTGGGATCATTCTTAGTGCACTCCAGATGTTATGTACTTTGAAAGCTAAGTTTTTAACATATAATGCACTAGAGACTTGCATAAAACAGTACTAGTTACCTTAATTCACAGATTTTCTGTTTTTTTTCCCTGACTTTGCAACCTTAGCATTATGTTGCTGTATAATTTTCTACATGTGTGTAGTTGGATTTTTTTTTTATAGAGCAAAGTGAAAGAGTATCACTTTTCACAATAATGAGATTGATTCTGTCATCATATAGCCTGGACTCTGTATGCAACTGTGTTGTGTGAGCAAACAGGTGGCACTGCTGGTATATTAGTCCTGCTCTAGTTAAAACTGCTGCTGTGGTGGGAAAGGCATCAGCATTGACAGTGTACTTCATGGAAGTGTTAGGTTCAGTTCTGAGTCCATGCTTCAAGTTATGAAGATTTTATGGATGTTTCATGACTCTTAACATGGTTTGAGCCATTTCTGCTGAAAAATGAAAAAATACAACGTATGCTAGCTGTCAAGTATAGAAAACTTTAGCTCAAATAGTTAAAAACTTTTAAAAAAAATTGTCAGTAAGTTAAAAGAGAGATTTTTTAATTAATTTGGCAGCACTAAAATGTTCAGTGCCTTCCTTTAGTTAAATCCATCTGCATGATCATTTTTCATCACAAAAAATTTATAAAAGAGAAATGACTTGAGAAATACTCTGAATATATTTTCTGCAATGTTAGTGCCACATTCATTAATTCAAACTGTTATATAAAAGCTCTTCTATTTCAGAAGCATCCTTGCTGTGGAGAAAATGAAATTACTCTTACACTTAGTGGTATTATAGATCAAACCTTTGATCACATTGGCAGCCAAACATGCTGGAACATTTTCAAACACTGAGATAATTTTTAGGTGGTTATATATGCACCAATATTTTTATAATTGGTGCCAACAAAAAATGTTTCCTAAGCCTGTGATAAATTCTAAAACAGTGTCAAATGTAGTTGCAGAATTTGTGTGTTTAACTGGGGAGTTTACTCATTTGTCCTAGCATTAAAACATCGAAGTTGAAGCAATAAACTGGTTGAATTTCAGTAAAAAGAAATATATTGTGTGATTGTCTTGCTAGTACGATATGATGATGGTTTGGTGTAATCAGAAATGTAGTCGGTCTTGCACCCCAACTGGAAGAAGGAAAATGTTCTGTATCATCTTAGTGAAATCCATTTTTTTATGGTGCAGGTGATCCAGTGGTAAGGGAAGTCACCAAGAAGTGACTGACCTAGTCTTTATTGGTTAGAGTAAAATGTTACGAACACAGGTCTCAAACTGCAGTCTATTGAAAAACTCTGATATGTCTTGGTTTGTAAGGTTCTTACAGCACTAATTTTGCTTTCTAGTGGCTATCAATATGTGAAGGCGGTACATTCTAGGAAAATGGGAAAGAAATTATTGTCAAGTAATGTTGCAATCACTTCTTTTAATGGTTTTGTAAGACACTTATTTTAAAAAGTGTCATTAACCTTGATATTCTGCAATGTAATAAAAATGATGCAGCATTTTTTTGATACCCTTATTTAGTATGACTGACAGCTTTTCTGGTTTGGAAAGAAATCAATGATTTAACTATTTAGAAAACTAAACTTTAGATCCCATCCAGTGGCTTTGAGGAACTGATTTGTATTTTGCAGCTTTAATAAAACCATCAGAACAGTATCAAAGTAAACTTGGTCATTAACTTAATATACACTTGTGCCTAGGTAATTGTAGAAGCAATCGTAATTGCACCCCTGTGACCCTTTAGTCCTTGAAAAATTTAATGGTTTAGTCTCTTTCAGTGTCTTTCATTTTCCCTTTCTCTCCATCTCTCCATCTTTCTTTTTCTCTCTCTTCAGGTCATCAGTCAGAATTAGATTTGAGTGGGTGAGTATGGCCTAGCTGATAAATCCTGTGGTTGCTTTTTGTATGCTGGAGGCTGTGGTGTAGCTAGGGTCAAGGTCATAGTGATCACTACTGTTTTTTCAAATGCAGTCTGCATAGCCTAAAGATGTGGGCTGGTGCAAAACTCAGTTTTAGATTTCCTGCTATTTCTGTAACTCTTATGAGACATCCTATATAAGTACAGAAAAATATTCTTTTTACAAGTTTGTGAGAAGTCTATTTATTCATTCACTTCTCCCTGGCTAACAAACTTTGCCTCCAGGGTCCCATGCCCCTTATCAGAAATCCACATCATTTCTGTATTTGCAGGAGCAAGATGCAGTAACTGTGAAATGGTTTTGTTAGGAAGGGGGCACCAGGTCGATCTCTATGCTGTTCATGTGAGCAAGGCGATGAACTTCGTCTCTACTGATGATAAACCGTAAATCTTCAAAAGTGCCAAGTGGCCAAATTCCATAATAGATGTTACTTGATAGAAATGCCTATGCAATTGTTTTAGTCAACCCTTGTTAGACTTTTCAATAATAAAATTAAACTTGTGATAAAATTGCTATAATTTATGTTAATGGAAACAGTGAAATGGTAGAAGGCTTTCAGAGAGATGCCAGGTTTTCAGGAAAATATATGACATCACCTGATTAATTTTTGTTTTTATTTCTAAAATGCTCTCAAGTTTGAGTAAAATTTCTGTCCTGTTTCAGTCTAACCCTATGCTTCAGAAAATGTATGCTAACAGTCTTTTCCCCTTCTCCTATCATTCAGTCTTGTACACACACTCACAAAGTCCACACATACATTCACACCCACAGAATATCTTTGCTTCCTTCATTTTAGAATTACACAAAGTAATATTGGTAAGCACTTTTTTTAAGAGATTTGTTGAGTCAGGTACATGTCCATGAATGCACCCAGAATATGGGCTCAAATATATGCTTGCTCATAAAAAACCCCACACTTGTGGTTTATTTCATGCTTTTTCTGATAATAGCCCAAATCTGTCTCATTTGATCTTCCTAACAGTGATCTTTCTAAAACAGTTATGTTGCACATAATTTCATCATCCGTGTGAAACTAAAGAACTGCCCTTACAAAAGTATGGCTTAAATATTAAGTACCCTGTTGCATTACTCCAAGGAGATAATTGAAGACTGTGAAAGGCTTATCTCCCCTGAAGGGAGCTTTTCATATTTGGAAAAAGGCTCTAGTGATTTAGCTGTTTTGTTCTTAGGTCGTGGTCTGACCTTCAGCATTAATAGTCAGGGCAGACACCACGTGGGCTTCGGCCTTCTGGATTTCTCCTCCCCTGCTCTCCCTTTGCATTAAGGTGCCCTTAGAGAAAGGGAGAACTTGCAGGAGTGAGTTAACCCGGCTGTGCACTTTTGAGCTGAGACAACATGTTGAGCCAGGAGTACTGTAGCTCTAGGAAGGAGCAGTGCAATGTTAGACAAGTTTTTTCTGCTTTAGACAGTCTTTCTCTAAGAAAACAGTTCTCTGTGGAAATACAAAGCGTATTAAAGGTAACACAATGCAAGTGATAAGATATGCACGTGATAACATGCGTTGAATGATGTGGTATGATTGAAAGTTGCCATCTTACTGCAGTTTCTCTGAACATCTTATGCTATTGCCTAAATCCATTTCTAAAATAAAAAGGAAACCTATTTCTTGGTTGGCCTATGTTGAAAATGTGAATAATTGAAAATAAGTCATAAATAAGAACATATATATTTTGTTGTAGAAGCTTTTTAATTTGTCAGCATTTTGATTAAGATTTAATTTCTTGCCTTTTACACTTGTAAGCCTCAGGTCAGTCCAGCTTGCACTGACTAATTCATATTGTTTTCTTTCTATGTAAATTTGAGCCATTGTTCAGTAAATACTTAGTGATGTATAATAATAAAAGGTAGAGGAGCTTGGGTGAGTCCTTGAGTCTCAGAAGCAAAAAGCAATGTCACCTTTTTCCAGAACTATGGAAGTTAAGGACATATGTTTTTATGAAGAGAATGGCCTGATATTTTTATGTATACTTGAGTTACTAGATGGAATATAAATGGTATTTAGCTGTATGTGTCCATGCTTAAAAGGATGCATGTCTTAAAGACAGGTGATAGTTGATCTTTATTCTTGCTTTGTTATTAATAATACAAAGTATGATATATGAAAAGAGACAGTGGCATTGAGAACTTACTGAACATGGTATGTGCAGTCAGAAAGAAGATTTTATTGATCTCATGGAGGGATGTCATTCTGGACATTAAGGGTTGTGTCTTCTTCCTTGCTCTGGCTCTCAAATGGTAAGACAAACTGTCCACATCTCTTCCTGAGTTCAGAACTTGCCACTTCCACTCAGCCCAAATGAGCACACTTACTCTATCTCAACAGTTCCTGTTAGAGGATTATTGTCCTTTGTTTAAGACAGCTCAGATGGAGCCAGAGAAAACTGGGGAGCTGTAATGGCCCTTCTCCTCTAGGCCTGCCACAGAAATTGAGCCACGTGCTGGAGAACTGCTCTTTCTACCTACATATCTATAACTGTGTTATATGTGATATTCCAGAAGTTTTCTTTATATTGTTCTTCATCGCTTTAACTAAAGCAGGCAGTAATAAGATATTCTGACAGTAGTTTGCGAACGATATTTTGAGAATATCTTCAGGTGAAGATATCAGTAACGTTTAGTGGCTGGACTCCCTGCAAAAATCTCCAAATGGAAAAATCACTATAGTTTGTCTGCCAAATCTGTTTTGCTAATGGGTTACTACTGTACATGCTTTTGTATATATATGTGTATATAACTCTAGTTACAGTGTGCCTAAATTGTTAATCTGTTGCTATATGTAAAACATCTTGAGGATTTCAGACAGAAGTGGCTTTTTGTAGGCAGGTTTTGGTTGATCCATCCCATCTATATTTGTAGGTTGCATTTAAATTTGTGTCTTGATGTGGATGGAACAGTATATGCTTATTTAATGCAATGTTTGCTCCATCTGGTTTGGGCCATTTGGTGTTAGTGGTAGAACTAGCAGTTAAAATATTTTCAGGCAAAATGCTTGAGCACTGTCTTGAAACCGTAGTGTAGACTTGTAAAATTCTAGTATCTTCTAACAGGGAACGTGAAGTTTCTGTTTGTGTGACTCTACCTGTATAGAAAAGAAGTGGATGAGAGACTCTTTTCAGATGAAACGTAGATATGGAAAGAAAGATCTTGATAGAAAATGAAAGTCCAGGAGATGGCTAATATTAAGGATGAACTTTGGTCTGGAAGATGTTTATTTTGCTTACTAGTAAATTTGAAGAAAAGGATTTGTTTTTAACCAGATGCTCTTTTTAAAGTAAAATTAATTCTGAAACAATTTTTTGTTTGCACAGATCACTCTAACACTATAAGATTCAGCTGAGTTACTAGGTCACAGCAGCTTTGCAGTATTAAGGATGTCTTTTCAATACTTTGCTTTCTGCTTGCTGCAACAGCTACTGGACCCTGGTGATATGACAAGTCATATGATGTAAGTGAATACCTTGTCTTGAGGCATGATAAGATGCATGACCTCCTCTGGTAAAATTGCATCGTTCAGTAAGAACGCAGAGAACTGCATGGACAGCTCTAACACCAAGAGACCCAATTTGTAGTACTTGGTCCAGAAGAGGAATAAGATGTTGTAACAGTCTCTAGCCAGTCACATCTGGTGGTCCAAAGCTGCCCAGAGAGTGAAATACTCCAGTCTTGACTGTTTTTGAGACTTGGTTGCCATGGTCACAGCTTTAGAGAGATAAAGACTTTCTTTTTGTGTATTTTGTATGTGTAGTAGGGGGTCATAGTTGTTGTATTGCTGCTCTGTGGAAAACCAAATCTATTCCCCTTGATCAACTGTTATTTTATGCTCCCCAATCAAAAGCTTTGGGGCTCACTTGCTTTTAAAACACTGCAGGCTGGAGCTGTCTCTTTCTGTCCTCTTTCTTAATCCCATGCACAGTCTGCATCTTTTATAATTCTTTTTATTTTCTCTTAGGAATATGTTGTCTCTCTTAAAAAAGATAAGTGTTTCCGGAACAATAATCACCCCTGCCCCAGTATTCCTTTGATTGTTTGCATTAGAATGTTTTTGTCAAATAAACAGTTCTTTTCACTATATTTTTCTTTTAAAGATGTTCATCCTGCAATGTATTTAGGAGTCAAAATCATGATGTCTTCCTTTACTTTGTATCTGCCACATACTTTGCAATTGAGTTATATACTTTCATTTTGGTCTCCATCTCCTGAAGTACACTGCATAAAATAAATGCCTTGTAATATTTTCTTCAATACCAACCCCCTTCCATCATCACACTCATATCCCTGTGCAATTTGTGCAGTTTTATTGCAACTCCAGATGTATACACAACGCTGCATATACACACATGCAAAAAGCTATGATTAACTAGTGTATGGAAGCAAGCGTATTTTTTAGGGAAGGAACCATCTTCCAGAAAGTGCTACTTATGATCCGAAGGAATTTGAGATAGCTATTATAAATGACACAAATGATTTTAAGAGGGAGCTAAATACATTTTTGAAATTGATTGTGTGATGTCGTCTTTGGTTTGTAAGAATCTGAGTTGGTTGTCCAAGGAATTCTGTTCTATCCAGTGTTTGTCTATAAATATGTTTAAAAAAAGGGGGGGGGGGGACTTGGATTATGACTCCTATATCCGTGAATCCTTGAAAATTCCTTGCCTAGTATGAACCTAGAAGGGTTTGGGGTTGATAAGCAGCTACTGTTTCTAGTTTGGAGAGGAGAAAGTGAAGTGATGTACTTGCTATGGCATCATCCTGCCATTGACAGAAAAGAATTTGGTAAATAACAGAAGTGATCACTAACACCCTTTCATTGGTTTCTCAGTTTGTGTCCGTAAGTCTGTAAGATGTAGAAACACACCTGCCAGTATTTGAAAATTGTCTATACGTATATGTGTACATATTTTTGTATATATGTGTAAAAAGTTGCATTCATCTACATGAAAACAGCCTGTTCATTCCATTCAGGCCATGGTCTCCAATGGTGAATTGCTACTGTCACCGTCTCCAGCAATTGTTACCGTTCCTTCCAGTCTCTGTCTTTTTCCATCAACAAAAAATTAAATTTTCAGGGGAAGGGACTTGATCTTTCCCTCAACCAGGAGTTGAAAACTTTTCCCTGAGCCTGTTGCCAGAGCCCTAATGTATGTAAAATAATGCAAATGTTAAATACATATTTTTACCCCTGTATGTATATATGGGAAGGTAAAAAAAATTGGAGAACTCTGATTACAGTTTTTTTTGGAAATATGGTTTTATCCTGTTCTGCGAGTACAATGGTCTTTAAATGATCATATCCTGTTATTTCCACAAGATTCTTCAACAGGGTGTTCTGCCTCTGGGGATGATTTGGGATTATGTAGTGAAGGAGGCTGTTACCTGCAATCTTGTTCTTATTTGTTGCATAAGACGAAGGGTGAGGAGTGAATGAGTTAGGGAATTTCAGAGAGAATAAGAATATTCTCCGTGATGGTAATGTAGCTGACTTCTGCTTGGGAGCCTAGATTCTATCTCTGCGTTTGCCACACGTGATGTTAGGCAAGTCACTTGTGACCAAATGATGAAGTTTGGTTTTAATTGTTCATTTTTCATTTTTGGAATACCTGATCTGTGACCAGGATATTTGATGGGGAAGTTTTGAATATTTCAAATTCTGTCTAATGTTAAATAGTATGTAAAGTCAGGTCTTTATGATATAATACAGGGTCCCCAAAATTAGTTGATTTATTAAGATTTTATTGCAGTCTTGTGCCTTAGCTCCTTGCCTGTAAAGTAAAGATAACCTGTAATTTCACAGGCTTATTATAACAGCCTTTCTGAGGCACCTGAGTACTCTTGTGATGAATTGCACAGGCAAAAGCAATACAGACAACAATGATGTATACATTCTCTGCATAGTGGACTTGCAGCAATATGTTGTAGAAAAAGTTTAGTTATTCGCACTTCTTCATGACTTTTATTCATCTTGTGTCCTGGATGTTGCAGGAAGACCTGTGGAGGAATAGGATATGTTTATAGTCCTAAAGGGTACACTCCATACATAGTCCAAAATAGTACTGAATGATCAGCTGTGGAATTTCCATACTTAATGGTTAGCTTTGCAACCATCATAATGCTCTTAAGAATGTGCGAACACATTCCATGCATACACCTAGTACAGATTGTATGATTCTTTCCTTGTAGGCTTTCATTAATATAGCAATTTTCATGCTTATGAAATATTTAAATGTTGCAGTGGTGGGAGCTTTGTGGCTAGTTTTATTTGAAGTGCTTATAGGCAGCCTGACTGTAGAGTTGCAGTTCTTGGGCAACTTGCTAGCCTTCCAGTTAATACTGAGTTCTGTAACTATCTGACACTGGCTGCAAATCCTGGATATGGGAGAAGAAAATTATGTCTTAAACATCTGGGCCTGATCCTTACGTTTCAGTGCTATATTATAGCAGTCTATGGCATTCAACTGAGTTGTAGGAGATGAAAAGCATCACTTGGATTGCTTGCTTCTGCTCAGAGTGTGGACTCTTGGCCGTTGAAGTAATGGAGGTAATACTAAAGTGAACACAGGGATGAATTTCAAAGAAAAAACTTCAGATAAAGAGATTTGATACACGCACACACACACGCATGCACACATATATCGTATGAGATCCCTCAATCCCAGTCCAATATTTTTAGCAGTTTGTTACATGCTTTTTTCTGGTAGCAATGAAAGGGAAAATTTGTGTTGGATTACTTGAGGCTACAAAGATTTCAAACTTAAGGGAGAAAACATCACATCATTACATCAGATATTTAATTCTTTCTAAATCCTTTACATGTCCTTTATCTCTGATATTTATTTATTAAAAAAAAAAAAAAGCAATTTCAGCCATGTTTCTTATGAATTAAATTCCTGTAGGAAATGTGTGGTGTATACCAGGAGTTCGTTTAAAATATATTCAAGCTCATTTTAGAGCTCTTTAGTACTTGTAAATAAAGTACTATTATCAAAATAACATAAGCTTCAGGTCATGAACAATCCTTCTAATAAAAAGTTGGTGGTTTTAATTTTTTTCAGTAGAAATAGTTGAATTATATCATGCAGAAAAGCCAAACTCAGAGGTTCATGGTGTCTACCTTATACTGCTTTGTAATTAAAAGATGCAGCAGCTCAGTATATATTGTGGTGCTTAGCTTTATAATGACTGTCAAAAGACTGCTACAATGCAGCAAATGATGAATCTGAATATTTTATGCCAGTAAAGTTGATTGCTTCAGTTTTTCTGAGTTAAATATCCTGCACATTTGAAGTATTTGAGTCCTATTTCCGTTCTCTAAAGTTTTGCCTCTGGAGTGCTATGGAAAAGGTGAGGGGAAAAAATGAAGCTTTGCCAAGTGTAGGAGAAAAAACTTTTCTGGCTCCAGTGAGGTCAATACCCCATAGAAAAAAAAATACAGTGCCTATGTAGAACATATGACGGGAAGGAAAGAAAAATCTGATTGAAGTGTCCCCTCTGAAGGTGAGGGGAGCAGAACAGATCAATAGGTTCTTCTTTCTATCTGACCCATGAACAGCCCAGAGATCCTGGAAAAGAGGAGGTGTCCCACCAAGTCTTCAAATAGGAGCTCCCTCCTTTGGGGCTGTCAAACCGAGGGTCTAGCCCAGCCTCCCACTCCATGAGGCAAGTGGGTGGCATCACATCTACCTTTCTTGACTATTTCTTTATGCTTGGTAGGTGCTGCTTTATGTGTGAAAGAATAAATCCTTTAGTAAGAAGGAGGTGCAAAGAATTAAAGTGGTCATCCATCAGAAATGGATCATTTCTAGGCCCCGCAATTTTTAATTAGGGCTAGCATAGCAAAAGCTGAAGATAAAGAGCAGGCATGAAGCAAATGTGCCACTTCTGCTGATTTTTTTTTTCTCTAGGAGGTAGAAAAGAGGTTACAGTAAAAAATGAAAAGTGAAAGTGGGAAAGAAAATAGAGAAAGGAAAAGCAAAAGGGAGGGAAAACTGTTACTTGGAGTTACTTGGAATAGCACTCCAATCGGTGCATACTCTGGATATAACACTTAAAGGAAGCCATTTTCCTAGAGCCACAGAAGTGGTAAAACAAAGTCCCTTAAACATTGTGTTAATATTCTTGACTATTAACCTATATGTAATATTTTCATGTGTTTAAAAAGTTTCAAAGGTAAAGATGGTTGTTGAGAATGGAAGGAAAACTGTTTCCCTTGCTATTTGTAATCGAGAACACTAGAGGACAGCACTAAAATATTACATAAATGTGTTATTGTTCACAGTATTAATGAGATATATTTATATATAAAAAATGATGTATATGTGTGTTTGAAGGCTTTGAGAAGAAAACAAATGATGCTCTGATGATTTGAAAAGAGGGCAAGTGGTGTTTTCCTTCATTTCTTTTGTTGCACATTTTGAAAATTGCCTCTGAATTCACACATTTCACAAGATATCCTAAGTTTCTTGCAGTCTATCTGATATATTTGCTGCTGTGATTTCTTTAGAAGAAATTAAGCTTTTATTTTTTTAATGTAGTAATGCTGTGGAATAGACCCTTATGTTAAATTACATTTTCAGTGTTTAGAGAGTAAGGAACTGGTTCGTCTGTAAACATAGCATCATGGTTTGTCTGCTCACATGAAATGTATTATTGTACATATATATGTATTGTAATACTGTGATATTTACAGTGAAATAAATGTGAAGTAGTGTAGTTCTGTGAAAAAAATCAGTTTCTGTTATGTTTCTCTAGGTACACTAGAACGGCATGAAACAGGTGAAACAGCAAAAGCAATTCTTACTTCCATTGAAGATTCAGAATATTTAATGGCAGGTGCTCTACTTCCTGTATCTCAAGATTCAAAAAGGCATAAAGATACTGTATACAAACCCTCTAGCTCTTACAAGCATGGCATGGTCTCTTACAATCTTACTCATACAGAGAAAACTTCTGATAAGGTAAGAATGACGAGTAGAGAGTTTAAGAGCAATGGGTTGTGATCCAAATTCTTCACCCTTTCACCTTTATTGATATGTAAACCTGTGTAAAAGGTGGGGAGACTTGATTTTAAATTTGTAAAGCCTTGGTCCTGTTGGCTCAATTTTTATGGCTTCAACTCCATTTCAAAACAAATGAGGAAGATGGGGGAATGCCTTAAGGCTATCACTAGATTATCTTAGAAGACTTTTCTCAAGGACTTGGCACCTGTAGTTAGACCCCACTTCCTTTTGCTGCTGGCCTATGACTGCAGGCCTATGACTGCCATTAGATTCTGCATCTCTCACCCAGCACCTTCAGAAAAATTAAACCCATCAGCTGAGTTGGAAAGGTCTTTAGAAAAGGCACATTACAGCACAAAGCCATTGGCCTTTTCCCTATTGCATTTCTGCAAAAGCGCAGGTTTCTGCTGTAATTCAATGCTAGTTTTTATTGGGTGTTTGTTTTCTCTGGACATCATTGCAGAACAGTGTGCGTGTCTGTCTTCATTTATACTAGTGCAATTACATTTGGCAATTCACTGGTCAAAAGGAGGATGGTGCTGTTTCTTATAAGATACTGTGCCGCAAATAGGTATCACAGTCTTCAGGAGAGCTTTGGAACCAGAGTGCTAGCTTTATCTAAGGTTTTCACAGAGGTAATCAAGGCAAATAATAACTGATGAAGATGATGATTTTGGGGGAGGGAGGGGAAGTTGAAGTAAATTCCGTACTGAAACTAGTATTAATATACTATTAAAGCTGAAAAAACAAGTGCAGAGATACTAGATAATGAGAAGTAGGGTTGAAAATGCAATCGTCATTTTATTTGTTTGTGCCTTAAATATACCTATACATCTGTCAATTATTTGTTGATATATAAAAAGCTGCATTCATTACATGTAAAACCAATTATTAAAACTGTCACAATTTTAATAAAATCTCAAATTCAATAAGGTATGTATTACCTTATTCAGGCTGGAGGATAATGATATATGCCTTTTTCTAACACCTGGTTTGCCCATCAGGAGTGAGTGTATTCATTGAGTTCTTGATATAAAAGTATCTTAAGAATGGGACTTCATTGTTTGTTCATGTTTATCACTTTTTATTGATGAACTTTGGGAATTCTGTTCTTTGCAATAGACCAGCGGAAGTCATATCCATTGATTCTCAACACTGTAGATCATAAATACCTTCTTGCAAGTATGGGATAATAAAAAATGTCTCCTTCAACTCACAAGTGCATGAAAAACAGCCTTCGAATGGTCTCTGGCCTTTTAACTTCTTGGCTTTATTAACTGTAGTGCCTGAAAAACTGTTTTTCCAAAATTTTGTGTGATGCAAAGGACAGCTTAATCCAAGTCCTGGTTCTGAATTTCCTAGTCATCTTTATTGTACTTGCAAATTTAAATATACCTTTGAGTTCAAACTGATGGTTGTTTAACTCTTTATATTTGTCTTTGACCTTTGACTAACCTTAGTCTGATTTCTAAAGTTCTTTATGATGCCATTTGCTGAAAAGTCTTATTAGAGCATAATCCTGCTGAGCATCTTGTGGGGCAGATGGTGCACGAATTGGTCATTGACACAGAATCTGATCACACTGTTAGTTTACTAAAAGGAATAGTTTCTTGCGTTTTAAAAGAGGAACAACAGAAAAAGTTGTCTTTGCAACATAGTTTTGGTAATCTCTTTTAAATTGAAAATTGTATGAATTTAATGAAGTGATTGGAAAGAAAGTTTGCTACCCATGAAATACGAGGAACGAGGTTTTCGTTGATTGTGAAATGGGAAGTTTAATATGCTTTGTGGATTACTATGATTTTAATTTGGAAGCAATGTCACAATAGTGTGGCAGGAGAGTCATAATAACATTTGTAGTACATTACTTGATCAGACATATCTCAGCTGTTCTGATTTTGCAGTAAGATATCCATTTTCATGTTTAAACTTTGTTCATAAATTATCTCGTCCAGATAAAGATTTTTATTAAAAGAAAATGATAGCCATAGGAAAGTCTAAAAGTAACTACCAAAAGAGCTTTTCTTTCTTTCACCTTCTCTTTTTACTTTTTCTTTTTTATCATTGTTGTAGTCACATTATTTTAGTCTAATACCCTAATAAATATTTAATTTTGTGTCTCCATATGAAGATCTGCACCTGGAAAACCACTTCTGATCAAAAAATCCTTGATCCTTTACAAGCTGGCACTTTTTCCCACTTCCATCGCTGTTAGAGCATGCTTTGTAGATTGGGCTGGGAGAGGCCAAAGGCTATACATATAATGTGTAGGTGAACCTGGTAAAACTGTGACAATGGAGGGCTCCCTTATAATGCTATTCCAGTAAGCAAGCATGCACTGCACCAAGGGAGTGTGGAGCTCTAGGACTTTTTATAGTTGGCACTAGGAAAGACTTGTAATGAAGTCCACCATTTTTCTTAGTTCTTATTCAGGATACATTTTAACTTTTTTAGAAGTACTGTATTGACTCTTTCTGGTTATTGTATTAAAACATTTTGAGAGAGTCTCCTGAAATCCAATTGCATGAAATTAGTGGGAGTTCTATGGATATCGGTAGATTCAATGTCATGCTATATTTTTGTGAATAATGACCACACTGATCTAACTAACACAGAACTTTTAGATTAACAAAAGATTTTATGTATGTATGTGTTCAGTATTTCGTTATCAATTTGTTTCTTTGGAAAATTGTGCTTTAGAAATTTAACAACATACTGTATTGTTTAAAATATTTCTATTTTACTAAAAAATAATTGGGGCACGTTTGACTTTTCCTTTTTTCTAAAGCATTGCATATCAGTTTTTTTCCCTTTTCTTCATTTAACTCCTGACTTAACATTAAAGCATGGAATGTTTAAGAAGATTTCAATTTTAAAAGATTTATGTAATAGAGAAAGTCAAAAGTAGGTATTCTGTCCTGTGGGTTTTTCATTTGTAAGTGATCCTTATTTTGTACAATGAGGCAATCCACTTGAAGATGGCAAGCAAGATTCAGCACTGTATTTTTAATATTACTTTTATTACTTTATTTTTTATTATTATTGCTGTATTTAAGACAAAAGTGTCTAACAGGTAATAGTCTCTTTATCCTTAGAAGAAAAGAGGAAAAATATCCTCACGTAACAGTCCAGCTTCAAAGGCTTTCTTTCAAAACATTTGTCATCATGTAAATCACAGATACAAAAGCAGAATGCTTTGATTTCATGGTGTTTTGGCCATTTTAATTCTTTTATTGTGCTGCACGTGCCAGTGGGAGTACCAATAACGGACGAGTGTGACAAATGCAGTTAACACAAGATCCATATTAATGTTGTCAAATTCCCTTGATATATTTAAGCAGATTTTAATTATTTTCAACACCGAAAGACCTGAAATACATAGCTTAATAGTTCTTCAAGAAAGCTTTACTTAATATGTGAATGTAAAACCTCTCATAAAAATGAAACTTTTATATTGGCCTTAGTCATTGACATAGGGTATTCATCAAGTCAGCAATTTGTGTGGCAAAGTGCCATTTGAATAGTGTATTGTTAGAATACTTATGGTCCACTTGACAAGGGCTCTTGCTGTAAATAGTGCAATTTGACTCCAGCTGTTAAAGAGTGGCTTTGACAGCAGCCAAATAGAATGGAGATGCTTTACTGCACCGCAGAAAAATCAATATTAGGTTCTTGTTCATAGTAACCTGTTTTTTCTTTTTTGCAGATTTATACAAGACTATCCAGAGTTTATGTATGAAATTTAAATATTATTTTAAAAGTTGCTCTGTTTTATTTTCAGGTTAATACAGGTGACAAATGTTGCACGTGTTTTAGTAAACAATAAGACAGTATTTTGTGGATATACATAAACACTGGCAATGCAGCGTTATTTCAACTCTCTAGTTTATATGGATGGGTATTAGGATGTGGATGTAGAAGTTATGTGACTAATGACAAAAAATGATCTTTCCTTCCTATCAGTATTTCTTTTTCTTTTTATAGTGCTCCTGTAGTATCCCTGTCAATTTTTTAAGCAGTTTTTTTAAAAGCAGTTTTCTTTGTTGTTTTCCCTATAACAGCCCCCACAGATGTTGACAATCTGTAGTGCTATTGTAGATTTTCCTGAAGCATAGTCTTGCTGGTGCTGAACAGCTTTCCAGCAGTATTCACTGACACAAGGTTGCTATGATACCTGGCCAGTAGCAATAGGTATTGAATCACTGGTCTTAATTACAATAGACTACACACTAGATTGTGTGCTTATGCTGGTTTTTTGAACTAGCTCTCATTATATTTTTAAGTCATAGTTATTTTTTGAAAATTGGGGCTGTGTAAAAGACTGCTTTAAAAAAAAAATTAAATGCTTCAGCAGTTCATATGAAGATTTCATTGATCCACATAAAAAGCAAGTGTTTTCCTGATGCTCTAGAAGCCTTTCCCATTAGAAAGTTTCCCAGCATTTTAGTTTAAATAATTTGGATGTGAATGCGTTTATCATGCACTGATATTTTCTGTGATTTAATGTGATTAAACCTTCTGTATAAAGAAGATTGAGGAAGAGCAGCTTATAAAATTTGTGCAATTAATGCTAGACCAAATGATCTATATTGAAGTCCTTGGTCTGTTGAATTATCCTACTGAGAAGCTGGACCAGAAAAAGGAATTCATTGCTGTTTTTCATATCTGTGTGGGTAAGACAAGACAAAGATGAAAGGGAAAAGTATATTTATTTGCATATGAACAATTATGGGAATCTTAGCTATGTTTATTGCTTGATACTTCACCTTCCAATTTTTTAGAATGTTGATCATTGAATATTGAAATATAATGGAGCATTAACATATGGTACAAAAAGTAGTGTCAAAATACCTGAACAGCAGTTTACAGATCTGTAGGAGGTTGTTTCAGTTTGAGTAGTCATTACAAATAATCATGACCAGCGTAGTTGAGTACCTGTTACTCTAACACTTTATTAAATACATTTAAACATTTTAAATTGACATAACTAGTGTTGTTTGTTCTAAACCACTACTTATTTGCTTATGTAACAACATATATACTCCTCTCTAAACAAAATCTGCATAGGCAGGAGGCTTCTGAAATGGAGATCCTTGTTCAATGTAAAGCCAGAGTTTGTTTTTATAATTGCTTAAAGCAAGAAACAAGCAGATATGCAATAAAATATAAATAAAATTAATATCAACTTTGTTAGGCTGTAATGTTGCTGCACAAAATAAGCAAAATATAAATGCAGACTGTAGGACAACAGAAGTTATTTGTTTCAGTGAGGTAAAGGATGTAATTTAAAAATAAAATTCTGAATGGAAGCCTGGAAAAAAATATTACTAGTTAAATCTTACTGATGAAAAACTAATAGCATAATAGAAATGAGGTAAAAGTACAAATAACAAATAATGCTTATCAGTAAGAAATCAGGAGCAGTACCATAAACCATGAGGATATTTCTCCTGCACATTGGTAATCTTTATGGTGGTGTTTCCAGGGTATTTCTGTGCTTTTACTGGGATTGGTGCTTAGAAGCTATGTTGAATAGGGTGATAATAAAGTGTAATAGGAAAATGAGCAACGAAACAAAGACCTCAACATGTATCTCCCATGACTTGGAGATAAAAAACAATTCAATAGTATGTTTTCTGTGGAATTTAACAGTTATGTATTTTGTCAAGGAACCAACATGGTAACATGACTACATTGAAGTAGTTGCCTTATGAGATTAATTTGGTGCCAGTTAAAAGGCCTGATCCTGAGAGATATTGATAGCATGAACTACATATCATCTTTGCTGAAAGTCAGTGTAGCTTTCTGAATCAGTCCCTCGGGAATTTCTGTTGACTTCAGCGCTCTCTCCGTTCATTTCGCCAATTGAAAGTGAAAGGAGGAAGCTGCTGTTGTGATCTCATAGCACAATTTACTTGTGCAGATATAAACTAACACAGGTTGCGAGACATCTGAGTAAGACCTACCTGTTTGTTGTAACACTTCAGACAGTTTTTATATATATTTCTGCAGTTTTTTCTATGACATTATATTGAAGATGGCTTAAAATATTCATTTTTCCTTGTCTAGACAACTAATTAGATCCCATGTTAAAGCCACAGGACTGCTACAGGAGCCTTTTACCAGAAATAATTCTGAAGTCACTATCAGTAGTCCCCGTGAAGTATTTTACATTGAAGAGCCATTTGTTGAAGCTAACAGCTGTTACTAACTTCTTTACCTTCTCACATACCTGAACTGTCATGCTGCAATTCCCTCCTGTTTCTGTGACTTTTTAAAGCATCATTCAGTCATTCATGTCTGATACTCAGATCTTCCTTATATTGAGGGTGTCGTCAAATCTTGTGCCATTATTAAGTTCCTCTATGACACCTGTATCTTTTTATACCAAGGATGTTAATAAAAATAATAGACTGGCACAAGACTGAATATTGGGGAACTCTGCAGACAACATTCTACAGCCAATTTCCACTGAAACACAGCACATTTTCTTTTAGCATTTTTCTTACACAGTTTACACTTGTCTTTATTCTGTTTTCTTTCTTAACTAATATTTCTTATGTATCAAATGTGCAAAAATGATCAGGCTTGTAATACTGTATTTCTTCTGTCTAAGCTAATCAGTAGTCTGATAAAGAACAGCATCAGGTTAACTTCCTTCCCTTGAAAACTGTAGCAAAGTTTCATTTGTTTCTTAGTGCTTTATCTTCAGTTTTTACCCTATTGAAGTACTTATTATCCTCCTTGTTCTTCTCCATTTGTGACTATTTCTTTTTATTTTCTTTGTGTAAAATCCTATGCAGTTTGAATTTTACGATCTTTTATTTTACCTTTACAACTTTCTAATCTCCAAGATGTAGTTTCCTCTGCAGATCAGCCTAATTACTATTCCTTGTAAGTGCTCTACTTCTGGTATTTCTAAAATTACTTATGACAAAGAGAAGGATGCAATTTTGACTCTGTATCTTTGCTGTATGTGCAGGGATGTTTTTGAGGATTCTTCACCACTCATGACAGGAAGATGGTGGAGTCTTTACACTTGTGATAACAATGTTCTTTTGTATTGTAAACATTTCAGCTTCCTGACGTTTTATATATAGTTTCTGATTCATGTTATTTTAGTGAAGAAAAAAATATCAGTAGACTATAAGAACCTTAAGCTTATGCCCTCACACCTATTCAAAACAAAAAGGGTAGTGGCTTTTGCAGAAATACACTGGCAGTTTACAAGCAGTTATAGAATTGAGACTTGCAGGGCTTGCAAAAGGGTTTCTTCTGAAGTTGATACTGAAACTTAGTCTGAAAAAGAAAGACTACTGTCTGCCAGTTTCCTTCTGGTAACTATTTAATTGAATCTGTCACCACAGCAAAATATCAGAAATATAATACTAAGCTAAACCCTGGTCAAGCATAGCAAATACAGCAGCTTCATGTGTTTTTCAAAGTATTAATACTCAAAACTTACTGTTTTCTGCTGGTCAGGTTTGGTTCTCGCGCTACTTCTGGGAGAGACAAATCAGCCCACCAGATATGTCTGAGAATATTCATTATCTTCAAATATTGTCGTCTCTGAAACCCAGGCAGTTTTACTGCCTTGAATAAGATTACACAACCATTAAGGAAAGCATAGTATGATGAAAACAATGGGTTCCACAGGCTCAGCCGCTGTCCTGATCCATCCTAGACAAGTTCTATTAAAGAAGTTGGAGAAAACTTAGCTTGCCTATTCCTGAGATTGCAAGAATGGAATTTGCTAGGACAGCAGTTTATTAATATTTAAGAATTAATTGATTCGGGAGTGATTTACACTGAAAAGGAATCCCACATTTGTTGTCATTTAAGAGAAAGCCACTTGATTTCTAGTAGTTTTAATCTGGTCTAGCAGTTTTTATATTTTTATGTAGTATAGGTGGGATCCTTGTAATCCAATGTGAGAAATGCACTACTAGAGCAGCCCAGGACAAATATGTTGTTTCAGTTGGAGTCAGCAGCCAGTCATGTTTTGGTAACTTAATTTTTATGTCCACCAAACTTTTTTTATCACAAAGCAATGTTTCCATGCTTTTAACCTCCTTTAATGGTCATGTTGGCAATATCTCTAAGTAGTTCAACATTATTCTCACAGATACTCAGATGTTCATTCGTCCTGTAAGCTGTTGACTATAAAGTTCCCAAATCCATGAGACAGTTCTGTACTCTGTGGATTGCTGTGGTATTTTTTGTCCAGCTTATGATCTGAGAAACGTGAGAGATTTCAGCTTATGGCATTTCTTCCTAAGTGCTCAGTCAGGCTGGAAGCTTTTGCTAAGTGATTGAAGATTCACCTACTATTTATTTTGGCTGTCACTGACCTCTGCATACTATATATCCTAGAGATGTGTCTTTTCTGGTTAGAGAATTTACTCCAACTTTCCAGATAAGTTAGTGTAAAAAGAAGTAGAAATAGTATTCAAATATATAAATTAATAAGACTTTATATAGGTGCTTTTATATAAAAACACCTACACTTTCTTTCCCTCTGCGGTTTTCATAGTGCAGAGGCTGTCCATAATGTAGAAGGCAGGTCTGGTTTGAGATGAATGGATCCACAGTTCATTTTGATACTCCTTTTTTAATAAAATTAGAGAGAAGAGACTTTGTCAAAGGCATTGTATTGAGGTTCACCTTTCAGATAGGGTGTGCCCAGACAGTAAGTTGAATTCTAGAGCAAAGCAAAAGTTCATGCTGTTATATATTCAAATATTTTTGTGGAAAACAAAATGTAGATTTGTTACCTGGCATTGAAAATTAATCTGAAGAATATTCTTTGATATCAGTAGTGTTACGGTATGACTCCAGAAACACTTGTCTATGTACCCTTACATTTAATCCAATAAAAAGTTAAAGTTCAGCATTTTTGATGGAGAGAGAGCTAGTGTGAACATCAAAACAAAGGATGAGAAACTTTACAGTTTTCATATCAGTCTTCATTAAGCAATGTGTGCTAACAATTTTCCCTAAACGATTATCAATTTCTTGAGCCCAATAGATCCATCTGGCCTACAGTCTGCCTGTCCACTGGTCTTCCATTCTTGATAAAACGGTGGATTTATTCAGTTGATTGGTCCATTGTACTACTTGTACTTACTTTCATCACACAGCTTGAGCGTGAAGACTCCTTCTTGGCCTAATTACTTTCATTTTGCCACAGACTTATCAAAAGTGATGCTGTGATTACTGGTCAAAGTGCTGTGAAGAGACTAGTGTTCTCCACTGGGATAAGAAAATTAGTGGTGCTAGGGAAGAGGTTGCCTCTATTTATGTTGCAGTTAAATTGATGGACAAACATTGATGCAAGGTTAAAAAATATTGTAGGCATTTCTGTGTGGGAGGTGGATTCCAGTTCTGACCTGGACATCTTCAGTAATACAGAGTTATTGTAATGAACAGTGTAATGAAGGAAATGTAAGTTCAGTGCACTTTCTTTAAACCAATTCATATGGAAAAATTCATCATGAGTTGGAATTTCTTTGTGACTGCATTGTACAAATGATGAGGGTTCAGGCCAGGTGTGAACTGGCCTGTGAAAGTAAACTGGGACACCAATGTTGACTCCAGGCATTTGACACTTAGTTTTTTGTTTTGCCAGTACTGATGTTTATAAAGGGCAGATGAATGTGAGAAGTCATTCATTTACTTGCTCTGAAAAAAGAAAAGCACAGAGAATGTTGACTTGAAAGAAAACTCCTGTTGAACTGAAGAAAACTTATAGTGAAAGGGCTATGGGACAATTATTTGCAGGATATGGATGTAGACCACAGACAGGAACAATGAGGAGTATTCAGAGTTACTAAACGGTAAGCACCATCCTTGCTGCCTAACAGCAGGTGAGGCCCAGGTTATTCCTACCTTTGCTACCAAAAGTTAAGGCCATGCAAAAATTTAAACGAACATTTGGAGATGCTAGTCTGCTGCTACTGACTCTAGAGAAAGCCTGTGGCATGTGTGGCCCATGAGATTGCCTCAAGAGGTGCATAAAGTTATCTGGAATTAATCTGAATCCTTTTTAGTTAATGAAGAAAAATGCCTCTTCAGCAATTAAGAGAAAGATTTAGACACCCTCTATTCCCCCCCCACACACACACACCCTTAAAGAGATCTTATCTCTCTCCTTTGGCTAGTAAGAAAACTAAGTAAGTTCCTGAAGTTAAGCAATATGAATGTCTCCCACTATGGGAACACCTTGACTCTATATGATCCTCGTACTATGCATAAGGCCAGCATTGCTTTAGAAGGGGTAGGCCTTTAACCTTTTCCTGTCTGTGCCAACTTTGGGAGGCTATAGCTACTTTTAGTGTTAGAAGCTATGTGCTCCCTAAATTCATGAAGCTGAAGCTCCAGGAGATAGGCTGGGGCAGATAGGGGAAAGTGAGTGTGGGATTTGTCTGTAGAGAACTCTATTGGATGAGAAGGTGCTTCTGGTCTTTATGTGACCATAGCTGATAACTTGCATCCTTTCTCCCTATGCAGAATCTTTAAGAGATGGTGTTTATGTTGAAGAGCTGTTTCAGTTGTATCCCTACGGTTTGTAACTATTTGTTTATTAACCAAATGCCTTTTTGCCCATATTCTGAATTGTTTTTCATTTCAGATGGGCAAGAAAATGAGCTATGCATTTGCAAATAATGGTGAGTTTATTGTCAGCGAGACTACTGTGAATGTTTGATTGAATTGAGGTGGTATTAGAATGAAGGACTAGAGAAAGTCTTGGGATGGTATTGCTATGAAATGTCCATTGCCTTCTGCAAAAAGGACTTTACATCTTGAGGTCTTATTCTGCTGAATGCTGAGCCAGGCTTAAAAAAAAAATAAAGTTTTATCCCATTCATTCATCCAATTTGTTCAGGTATTTTTAACCCTAAACTTTATTAAGCCTGTGTAACATTTGTTACTTACGGTTTTGAACTTAACCAGGCAGGTCTGCTGATGTGATTTAGCTCATACAAAAGGCCATTCAGTGTTATTGTTGAACAATAAGAGATTGTTTTTCAGTTGTAAGTGCATAAATATGATGGTATGACCACATTTATATCTAATTATTACCAGTTTTTCAAAGCTTCACCCAGGGAATATGACACTTGCTGTTTATTAAATGTAGTAGGAGTAATATCTTGGTGCAGTATTTTAAAGAGTAAGGGATTCCACCCTCCCCCCCCCCAAAAAAATTAAGATCAGAGAAATTTGAAATGAAGATCAGAGCCTTCTCTGAATGCTTTATGGTATCTAATGGTTTATTCCTCCACTGAATGATTTGTCTGACCATGTGCAGTATGCTTCACTACTTTTTGTGAGCATCATGGTGAAAGGTTGGATTATGTTTTCTTGCTCTTTTTTTTTTTTTTACCAGTTAAAATAATTAATTTAGGTTTTCTATTATTCAGAAGTGACTTTGTGATAACTAGCCGTGTAAATTAAATCAAATTTTTATATTTTTAGTTTCTACAAAAAACTACAATTTACCAGTAGATGAAGAGGTGCTGTATTCATAGGATAGATTTAAGATGTGCTATTTGAAAACAGAGATTTTTGTGGAACTTGCCAGCAATATTTTATGCTCATAAACCAGTTTGAAGCCCAAAACACAATTTCATTTATCTTTATATTCTAAGCTTTATAGAGTCAGCAAAAGTGTCCATCTGTTCAGCCGAGATTGCTTCAAATAGTGAGTGGTCAGAGAGACTTAGCTGATACAGGTCAAAGGAGCCTCTTGACCCTGTGATACTTGCCAAAGCAATTGGAGCATAGGGACTGATATACAGTTAGATATGGCTTGCTAACGCGATCTCCACTTTAATTGGTAATGATAGCAGGAATACACAGTAAAGTCATTGCTGAAAGAAAACAAAAAGTATCCAATATAGTAATTTATTACCAGTCAGTGGGTTTCACGCACGGGGTTGTTTTACCCCTGCAGTGGTCAGAGAAAGCAAAAAGGTACTCTAACACTTAACTGAAAATGGATGCCCTGCTGCTATCAGAGATGCATGGTGGTCAAATGATTGCCTGTGCCATTAGCTTGGTAATGTTTTCTCTATTGTAAACTCAGCTCCCCATGTTCTTCCTGTGCATCAGCTGCAGATTGAAGGCTTTCTCGTTTGTCTTCTATTTGTGCTGCCAATCATCAAGCTGCTGTCCACCAAGCACATTTCAAGGAGGCAATCTTTTTTTTTTTTTTTTTTTTAAACTACTATTGACTACCATCTCCAGCAACGCAGGGCTCAGAGGATTTAGAAATAAATTTAATGCTTTAATTTCCACTGTGCCATCCATTTTGTGCATTGTTTATGTATTTGTTTTGTGAGACAATTTCATGAGACAATTACAAGTTTCTTATTTGTGCAACATATATGTCCTGCAAACATGTCCCCTAACATAATTGTTTCTCACATTTTGTATAATATATGTAATGTTACTATATTTGTTACAGGGGCTAAAGAGAAAAAGGTCTGTGCAGATAAAGCCATTTACAGAGCTATTCCATATATTTGTTCAGAATCAAAAAATATTTATCGCTTCCTGCCAGCAAGGACAAAGCATCATGGGGAATAGAAATGAGCTGTCTTTAGAAATGTAAGTTCATGTTTAAGACCCCTAGATAAGGTAGCCATGTTGCTGTTTCAGTTAAAGCAATTTTTCCAGCTTCTTGAAGTAAATATAAGAAATGGGATGGGGTAGCTGACAAGCTTTTACAAGGAGCCGTGTGTGACATCATGTTTATTTTTAGAAGCCTAGAGCCAGCAAAATGATGGGACCTGATTCAGAGGGAAGCTAGGAGCTCTGAACCTCCACTGACATCCCAGCGACAGCCATGATGGAAACTTAGAAAATTCCTAGCCCTCAATAAATTTTGAGTGGTAAATTCTACCACCCCACCCCCTTCATTTCTATGACTGAGGTTCTTCAGCTTTTTGTTTAAAAAACAAAAAACAAACGAAAAACACTATTATGGATGTTGATTGCTGCAGAGGTACAGACAAGTAAATGATGCAAACATAAAAATTTTACAGAATTTGTCATCTTTGTATTGTAATTAAAGGTCAGGTTACAGAAATGACATATGAGAAGTTGAAAGCAAATGCATGTTAATTTCATTGAAATAAATATAGTGATCTTGTATTCTAAAAAAGTTCATTGTAGTATTTCAGAAATTATGATATAAAGAAACTTCTAAAGACAGACTATAAGTTGCAGTGGTGTTAATGACTACATTGTTTTTTGCTTAAAAATAGTTGTGTGAAAGGGTGATGTGTCCTTTGTTCACAGGTCTTCATTGAATATGCATACCTATGTGCAGACCCAATAGGATGGCGATATTTAACTGATCAGTTAGCAGATTCCTTTGTTATGTGTATATTTAATAATGAACTAAGTCTAAGATTGAAGGTCTACTGCTTGTGTCAAACTGACTTCTATTGTGTACTTGAATGCTGTCTTCCATTGGACATATATTAAGGTGACCTGTTAGGGGCCTATATTCTATTCTATTCAGTCAAATTAGAAAACTACAAAGCTGCCAAAAATCTCAGATGAATATGAAGAGACAGAACTTTAAGGGAAAAAAAAAAAACAGAACACTTACATGATGTTAATGAATGCATCTTCCAGTCTCCTTTGACAGTGCTTTGATTAAGCTCACCCCCTGCCAAAATCTGATCAAAATTTCACTCAAGAATAAGCTATTCAATTTTTGTCTTTTTATTGTGCCTTTTGGGGTGGGAGGCTAGGGAGTGGAGAAAGGAGAGGACTCATCTTTTTTCCGACTTAAGAGTTTCCTGTTAATGGAGCAAATCATGCTATCAGCAGAGAATATAAAGATAGGCAGTTGAAACCCATGAATTTTTACAAAAGTAAAGAAAATAACTAAAATCAGCAGAATAATTAGTGTATGCTGTATATAGCATGATGCATGCTGCAGGCACTGGGAACTTTCAGGCCAATTTTTTGTTTACTTTTTACACTATTGTTATGTTTGTGGTAAAGTGAGTGCACAATACATAAAGAAAGCAAAAAGTCTGTGAGAGAGTCACATCTCATACTTCAGGGCTTGTTTTACATACAAATTCATACTGCCCACGCAGTGAAAACTGAGCCTCTTCTTTTCAGTGGTATCAGAGTGAACTCTAAATATATTTTGAGACTGGTTTTTCTTCTAAAATCAACCGTGTGATTCTGCCACTTTGTTTCCTTTATGTAAAATGAACGTCAAGACCATTCTTGTCAAATCCATTTTTAGCACAAAACCAACAATAGAATGCATCTAGTAAAGAAAGTTGGTGTGCGGAGAAAGTACGTATATAGAGGAGTTCAAAAAATATGGGAATCCCTGCCAACTAATGGAAGTGTATATTTTAAATGGAATAGAGTTCCCAGAAAAAGTTAGATCCCAGTGGAAAAGGGTCTTTAGAGACGAGAAGGCAGCTAGGTAAGATAGCATTTGAATTGTACTTCCCATGAAATTTTTATGTGGTATGTCTGTCTAAAACCTGTTAAAGATAATAGCATGTATTGATGTATTTGGGGGCCAAAGCAAGGAGAGGATGCATCTATTTTTTTCCTCTTCTCCTCTCCCCTATAGAAAAGGGATTATTTTCTTTGGGTGCTAATGTGGTTTGATAAAGATTTGTAAAGGGTGAAGATCAGACTTGCAAATTACAAAGCAGGAATGGATTGCATGCCTGAAGGACTCAGTTAAAGTGTGTCTGCAAAGTTTGTTGCACTGGATTTTGTCTTGTCCTGGCTCAAACACCTTCGGTAGCAAAGCAGGGAGCTGTTACAGAAATGGAATTTGCCATGCATGGAGTGGAGTGTAGCCTGCCCTTTCTGAGTCTCCCTGATCCTGTTCTTCCCTGGATTTAGAAGGCCTGTTCTGCTCTGGTTCAATCACAGGTCATGCACAAGAGGTTCATGAGTCTCGGGATCTGACACTAATTTATGGCTGTAACTAGACTTCTTGCTTTTTTTATGAAGCTTACAGGCGAAAGCCTCAAAGGGAGCATTATCAAGCAATGCAGATCTCTCCAAGCAGTATAAATATTTTGAGTTTGAATTGTTAACAGGAATGGTACCAGCACACAAATGGCAGTATTTTGAACATAGGAGGTCTAGTCTCATTACTGAACTATTCAGCTTCAAATGGTGTTTTGTTAGTTGATTCTAAAAATAGTAAGCTATTTTACTCTGGGCTTTGCAAAAGCTTAAATTAAAAAGTTAAATATCAAATCCTTGTGAGATCATCAGTGTCTGTTGGGGACTAGCCAATACTTTAACTAAAATGGCTGACATTGCTATTGGGTTAATTTTGAAACAATGCATAAGTATTCAAAATAAAATTAAAGAGTAATTCCTGCTGACTTTCAAACAAAAAAAGTGGTAAGCTATATTACGACAATGAAAATCTGTTTCTAGTTCTGAGCGTGGCAATATTTACATTTTAATACAACTTTTCTTATTAACAAAGTTAAGCTTTCTTGGCTACCATAGACATCCTTCTGAGTGGTTCCTCGTTAGACTTATTGCTTGTGATGCACAAGAATGAGGTAGCACATTCAGCTTATTTTTACAACTGAAGTACATTGGGGCTTTAACCTGTATTGACAGTTCAGATTCCTATGCTTGTACAATGGCAAAGAGCACAAAGATCGGTTTTCCAAAATCTGGTTAAAATTACTAAACCAGTGAACATTTGAAGCTATGAAGGAGGATCAGGATGGAAGTCGTGTGACTAAGAATGGTCATACAGTTTGCTGTTTGTCTTCATAATAGCTTGCAGAAGCTGTATTAAAAATAAACAAAAACCTTCTTGATTGCTCAGCTAAATAATAGCAGTAGATGGAATATTGGTGATCGGGGAGGTCTATCAATGGGAAATCAGAACATCTGTTGTCTTATCAGCGATAACACTGAAGACTGACAATGGTAAATTAGGAAAAGAGCATGCCTCTTTATTATCTTCTGAAATGGTGATCATCAAAATCCGTAGGTTGTGCTGAATACACTGTAGTATGGTCATTCAACTTGCAGGATTGAAGGAAGCATTTGTGTATATTGTAATTGATTCACTTTTGACATGCACAATTTGAAAGTTACTGGACTAATGTAAAGGTTTGAATGGCTTGATATTTGGATACGTACAGTACTATCAGACAGCAATTTGGATTGGAAAAATAACCCCATGATAGCTGAGACTGAGTTGAGCAAAAATGGTCAGAAAAGGAAGAAAGTAGAATCTTGCGCCAAGTGAAGCCAGTGTGTCGACAAGAGGCCTCAGAGTTGGATCACGTGGTTGAGACAGGTCTTGCTTTGTTGCTGCTACTGGTATTAGCCTGATTTTTGAGACTGAGTTACTAAATTCTTTGTGTCCATTTCTCTATCAGGAAATGGAAGGTAACACTTATCCGTATATAGTGAGATGTTGTTTTTGTAAAGTACTTCTGGGAAAACACTGTTCAGAATGTAAATAATTTTTTAGCCACTTCTCAATATCCGTTGTCAGACAGTGTTCTGAGCTCTCTTTCAGTTTTATGGATTTCCTTCTTTTTCTGTCATCTTCTGTTACACAGAATAGTTTGTCTGTATTTCCTAAATAGTGTTTTATGTGTAAAGGTTTAGATGTCCACCTTCTTTCATTGGAATGAAATGCCTATGGCAGAAAGCTCAGATAACTTGGTAGCTGCTTTTAGGATCAATGTCAATAAGCTTTCATATCGCCAATAAACATTTATTGTGACTTCAGACACAGTAGTATCACCAGATGCATCGACAGATTGACATTGTCACAGTCTTTTCCTTTATCTGGATGCTGATTTTCCTAAGGGTTTACTAAATGTTAATCAACCAAATAAAAATGTATTGAACAGAGAAAATGAAAATGGTAGGCCAAATCATAACAATGGCTTCTGTTCATGTGAAAAGTAGCTTGTGACTTCCAGTGTCTGCATTCCATGGGCTCCTTCCTATGGGTTAGGAAACAGCATAATTGAAGATTAAAATAATCCTACTGCTTAGCTGCAATATATTATTAAAAAAAAAAGAAAAGAAAAAGAAAGGAATAGAAAGAAAACCTGAACAAGCAGTTATAATCTCTTACTTATGCCTCCCTATGGAGATTTTTAAAGAAGATGTATTTAGAGTGCATCCTCATCTGGTAGGAACATTATTCTCTAAATAACGTAAGGTCAAATTATATAATTACCCCAAATTAAATAGGCCAAATAACTTAGTCTATAGAAGGGCAAAATTTTTTCAATGTTATGTTATTTGTAACCACAATATTAACATTTGAAGGATAGTTAATCCTATAAAATCAGTTCCTAATGTAAAAGGAGTTAGGTAAGGAGTGTTCTTAAGAAAACTTGAATGCAGTCTTGACTAGTTCATCTAAATCCAGCTGTTATCCTGTTTACCACTATTTGCTGATGGCTTCTTTTAAAGATTGGCTCTTATTCAGCAGAAGCAGTTCCTACTTCATATTAGTGAAATATTTCTAATGAAGTTATCACAAGGAAAAATTAAAACTAGCAATGATCTAGCAAAGTCCGTAATTTCATGATGTGGAAGTTGGCACTGTTGCCTTATTGCAAAAGCACCACTGGGCTGAAAATTTGCTCCTTGATGCTATATTCCTACTGACATGTTCTTGCCTGTAAAGGTGAAATGGCTAGAATGAACAAAGTGCTGAGAGCATGGGCTTGTGCAGGACAAAGCATATGATTCCTAAGTGCTTTAGGATAAGGGCATAAGCATCCAAGAGGAATGTCTGCTTTGTGTCCTCTTTGAAGGGTACAGCAGGATTCTTATATAAGATGTTGTATCACCATCTCATGACTTAACATTACTGTTGGATGATTCTCATAGGGCCTTCATGGAGTGCCCCTTGGTAGTAAGGTGTGATTGTTGCAGTGAAAGAAGGTAGCTGCTCTTCTGCAAGCTTGTTTAGATGGCTTTTGTCTTTGCAATGGAAATTTATTAGAGTATTCTTAAACTCACTTTCATTTCGTTCAGTTTCGGATACATTTCTTTAGTTGCATGCAGAAGTATTAAGGTTTTTGCTCCAGATAGAATTGTACATTTTTCATGTTTTTTCATACCAACAGTGTCATAAAAGTATCGGTGACATGAATGTGTGTCAAGAAGAAGGTGTGAGATGACATCCAGAGGTTCCTTCTAGTAAACAGTTCTGTGATTTCTGTGATTCTGTCTAATATTTCCTATAGTAAAACAAAATTTTGAAAAATTCATCAAGCCCAGGGTTAACACTTATAAAGTATTTCAACTTTTTGCTTTGAAGTGATTATTTCAAACCTTCTTTTTATTTTATATTTTAAAATAATTCATCTTGAGCATTATTATTGCAGTCTCTTCATTAGGTGGTAGGTAGGTTTGTTACCGTAAAAAAAAAAAAAAAAAAAAAAAAAAAAAAGAAAAAAGGCTGATATTTTACAGGGCTCTTATTAATATAAGATCTTTCAGCTTTCGTAAGCCTACTAACTAATTCTGTGTTGCTGGGAATATGCAGGCACAGAGTGTTATATGGGGAGAAAGGTAGCAGGAATGTGCAATGTTCTTCTGAACTCGCAGACTTGTAGGAAGTTGGGTACTGAAATGGATCCGGACTGGAATACAGGATCTGAGGGAACATGCTGTGCATTTCCTCCCTGTAGAGAGTCTCAGAACTTGGCTGGCGCACAAGGCCAAAACAGAGTGTGGGTCCTGAAGAAATCGTGCTAAATTGGAAATGAGGGTAAAAGGAAGTATGCAGCGGTTTCCATGTATAGGGAAATATCCTGAGGGCTACAAGATATACTTTGGAATTTCGTTATCTTTACAGTGTGTTCATCCTTAGGATCTTGTTCCCACTTGCATGTGTCCTGCATTTATTCAGATGGTTTTATGTGAATATTTTTATTCATTCTTGTATTCTTGCTCTTTCCTTCTTTCTACAAGTTCTGCTTAAATTTTATAGATCGGTCATTCTCTATGTCCTAATAGAGACTATAATTCTGTCTGTCTTAATCTTCTCAAATATTGTATTCTTTCTGTATACTTAGATGAAATTGTCTCAGGTTCTCATGTCAAGCATAGATGTTTTCGACAGGCATTTTCGGGGGTAAGATCTGTGATATCTGTAAAGGGAGTTGATTTTCAAGGTGTCTAAACAGATTTCCTCCTCACGCTTAATCTACCTTATGCCTGGGATGTTGATCAAATCAAAATGGGTTCTAACCTTAAAAGGTATATACTCTTATTCTTAATGACGGTTGATCATTTAGAGAATGAAACTACAAGAATAAAACTAGGTAAAAAAATATATATATATAATTTTGAACTTGATTTGCAACTACTGATCCTGTACTGTAGTTCATCATGATTAGGTTACTATTGTCATACTTTAATCTATCGGTCCAAAGTTGTGAGTAACTGTAGCTGTTCTCAGATCTGCAGTTCTGCCAGATTCTATGAGGATTTGTAAACAGTTTTGTTTGGGTGTTTGTTAACAGCAGTAATGGTGGACATTTGTATTTATTCCAGTGCAGTTATCACTTCAGGGTGTGGAACTGAAATGCAAATCTGTTGCCTTGAATGGACTTTAAAATGGGTGAAGTAGTATGGGGAGTTTTAGAAAGATTCAGGTTGCAAATACAGTAGCACAGGCTCGAGTCAGATGATCACAATGGTTGTAGTAGATCTGTTGTTTTTCTCTCAGCTCTTTTCATTTAAGCAACATAACTCTATAACTGGAGATCTAATTATGTAAGTTCCCTATTGATGCTGACAAAGCGTATGTGACTTAACTCATAAGTTAGTAATTTTAGAATAGTTATGTATATTTTGAGGTGGCAAAAGGCATAGTCCTTATCTTAGACATATTTCGAATTGCTGCTGTAAGGCATATAGATTCTCAAAGTTTACAAAAATTTTCCATCACTGGAGACTTTGTATTTTTCAAAACAGCAGAATTCTTCTTTAAAACTTTCCTAAGAGCCCTTCAGTGACCTAGCAGAAGAAATATTTGCCTGGGTTTTGGCAAAGATGTAGGCAACTTATAGCATGGCTGTATAATCAAAGATATTAGGGAAACTGGATCCTAGTATTTAAATGTGTATGTGTCTGCCCTTATCTGATGTTAGGACCAAAAACCTGTTTCCTTACTATCTGAGAAATGAATAAAGATAATTAAATTGAAGTTAATGGAATTAATGGATTTGGCCTTTTTGGTATGCCACTCTCTAGAAAATTAGAAAATACTATGTGTTTATATTTGGATACATTATATATTATGTTTTTCTTTCAGCTGTCTGATACTGGCCACATGCAACAGTCCTTTACTGTTTTACCAGTTAAAACAAAATGGAACAATGTGAACTTTCATGTTCTCTTATTTGATCTGGGAAGACTTGTCGAACTTCTGCTGTCATCTCAACTCAATGGATTAAAGTCATCAAATTCATTCCACGACTTTGACACTCTACAAAGAGCCAAAAGTACTGCTGAAAAAAGGTCACTGACATTAAAAAGAAATAAAACTGCCGGCTCCATATGTCTAGTGGATGGACAAGTAAATACTGTTTGTGCAAACCAGGTCCATAGAGATAATAATGCAGTTAGGCCTTCGGAAGAAAGTAGTGGCATGAAAAAACAGAAGAAGATGAAGAGTTCAAGAAAAAATAGAATGCAGCCACCAGGAAACATTGATGTGAACATCACTGATACAGCTAAACTGCTTTTGTCGTGTCTCTTACCATGGGGTGTAGATAAGGAAATAGACAATCTTTGTGTTAGCTACTTAGATATCTTGAGGCTTCAGTGTCCAGTCTCTTTTGGACTTGTGTCAAAAGAAAATCACATATCACTAATGTTGCCAGGACGGAATTGTACTGATTGTGGTGTGCTAGAGGAACATGCAGTAATCAACTTGTTTTCAAAAAGAGTGCTTGATTTATCAAACAAGTACCTTTCTGCAACTGAAGGACAAACTGGAAAGAAGGATGGACCAGGCAATAATATTCATGGATCACAGGGATCAGAAACTGTATTCTTATTAAGCAGAATAGCTTTAATCAACAGGATAATTAACATGCCTTTGGAAGTCACAAATGAAATGGAAAGGTAAGAACCATTTTCTTATGAGTCTTTTCCTCCTTAATAGTGGTCAAAAATGGAAAAATATGAAAAATACTCATATTCTTAAATATGGGCTTATGCAGTGGAGTCTACATTCATTCTCTGGAATTTTCTTATAGGATGTTCTTTGCATGAATGGAGCTATAGCAGAAAGTTAAGTACTCTTCTGCTCTCCTAC
This sequence comes from Dromaius novaehollandiae, assembly GCF_036370855.1. Taxonomy (NCBI): domain Eukaryota; kingdom Metazoa; phylum Chordata; class Aves; order Casuariiformes; family Dromaiidae; genus Dromaius; species Dromaius novaehollandiae. The sequence continues at coordinate 15,106,290 of NC_088107.1, read as the reverse complement.
TTAACAGATGAGTAAACAGATGCAAGAAACTTTTTCAACAGAACTAGACTTGAATTGTCCAACTTCACACCCTGTTTTTCCAAAAATCAGTCTTTTCCTCTCTGTTGAAACTAAGTAGAATACCAAGGTCTCTTCAGGCACATTTTGAGATGTGCATAACACATTTGTGCTGTTTTAGCTTCTACTCCCTGTAAGCAGTATACTTCCTTTACCATGCAAACCCCAGGCTCCACAGATAAATAAAACATGACAGACAAGAACAATCTGTCCTAGTTCCGTTATCTGAAGTACAAAAAAACCCAATAATAATGACAGCTACTGGGAATGAATGCCTCATCAACCCCTGTATTGTGAGAACCATCCCAAATAATACTTACATTACTCAAAACATACTTCTTGACCGAATGCTTTTTCAGTATTAAGGAAAAAATAGCATGTTCAACATTATTTGACCAAGCCAAATAGAGCATACTAATCAGGCAATGGATATTGTCCATAGACTGTTGTTGTTCAGCAAACCCAAGTTGGTCTCTGTTTAGTATTTCAGTAATTCAGTGTTGTTGATGCTATGGCTTAGAGGCAAGAAGAGGTACAGAAGATATTGATCCTGATGATGCAAAAGGCTATGCATCTCCCATAAAGCTCTAGAAATTCAAGATATCTTAGGAGATGTGCAGAATCCTGCAGGGCAAACAAGTATTTCTCCATTACTTTTATTGCTAATCATGTTGCCTATTGGTCCATATGCTCTTATACCAAAGGATGTTTCTAAGATGCCATCTTGAATGTGAATTCCAAGGGAATGAACTTCAGTTGTCTTCAGACATCAGTATTTAAAAAAAAAAAAAAAAAGAAAAGAAAAAGAAAAAGCTATTCCAAGCCTCCTAGTAAGTCTAGGAAACAAAAAGGCGTGATGTACTTTCATGAGCTAGTTCTTTGTGTCTGAGTATTGAAGGCGTAGTTTCGCTAACTGAAATTTTTTTTGACGTCTTAAATTAAGACTGTTTTATCCATTGATTCATTCTGAATACTAATCAGTCACAGCTGCACAAAGTTGTACAAAGATCTGGCACATGATGTTGTGCAGGATGCAGTGACGCAGATGCTGATGGAGATGCAAAATTCTGTTGGCATCAGAAGCTACAATAATTCATAATGACCAGCCCAGCCACTTAGTGACTTAATTTTATAAACCAGTTATATATAAACAAAGGTATCTCACTCTCTACAGCTGGGGATAAAAGCTTTTCATATGAAGTTCCTTTTTTCCTTTTTTCCCCTAGGAATAAACATAGCATGAATAGGATTTTGCCTGTTCTCCACAATTTTGGAATTCAGCCTTCATTTCACCTCTTTCTCGTGCAAGTAATTGAGGCCTGAGAGTGAATTCTCACAGTCTACATTCATCTTTTCTTTAAATCTTTCTGTGTGTCTTGTCCTTATTCATTCCTTACTCTGTGTTCAGGGTTGGAATGAGTTTTGTTCATTGCAATAATGAATACTATAGTGTACTTTGTCAGATTAAAGGTTCAAAGAAACCACGCAGGTGCTGTTTTGTGCAGTTTGCCATCTAAAAGTAGAAGCATGTAGCCATGGCAATTTGCTGGATAGCTGGCATAAGTGAAACTGCTGCATGCTCAAGGGAAAAACTAAGTACTGAATGACAATTTGCTGCACCATTTGTGGAAGGAGTTAGTGAGACAGAGAGTGGAGGAGAATTTTTTTTTTTTTTTCCTGCCCCAGCAAGGATGCTTACAGCCCTCCTTCCAGTGTGAGGAAAAGTGAGAGGAGATCCAGCAATGAGCTGGAGAAATTGGAAGTCTGTGTGACAACTTCAGAACAGTCACTGTAAAAGCCAAGCAGATTACTTAATTTACAAGATTTAGGGGAGAAGGGCTGTTTGATCTGTGTTTTTATGACTTCCAAGGGTCCTGGCCCATTACTGGCCTCCTGAGTATTACTGCAGTACAAATAGCTCTTACTACTTTGGTTCCTAACATGAAAGATAAATGCATTCTGATCTCCTTTCAGTAGTTTATCTGTCAGCAGAGCTGTGCGAGTTTCTCAGTCCTGTGAAGGTTTACTTTCTATTGTCATGTTGGCACAAACCCGGGAAGCGTGAAGCTTTTAAACTTTTAAATGAAAACAGGAGAAAGAAGAACATCTGAACAGATTGTCCAGTGACTAGGACACTGAATATGTTTTTGGCTGATAGTCAAATCCCTGGCCACTTTGATGTTAGAGAATGGACTTGCATGTTTATTCCCTGCAACCCAGCACAGTGTCCTAACTACTGGTTTATAGTAATTTTGGGATTCCAACTTTCTTCTATTAGTGCTGGTCTACTTTGCATATAATACCTTGGGCTGTAGGGAGACATTGTCAATTGACTATAGCCTTGACCTGGGAAATGAAATAATAAAGTGTAAATCCCTGTTTGCTGGCATATCTTGATATGATTTTGCTATTACAGGAGGTTGAAAGGCTCTTTTGTAAATATTTATTTATTTATATATTAAAAAAATATATATGTATATGTAAAAATATATTTAAAAAAACCTGGAGAATCAGAACTGGAAAAATGCATTTGTCAGTTCATAGTCTGTTGGGCATTCTGAGATGAGTCTGGTATTTTCATTCTGACCAGAAGTTCTGTCCTTGTCAGAATGGGTACATATGTTTCTGCTTAAAGCATAGGGTTGACAGATCAGTGTTCCCTGGTGAAAAACATTTGGTTGGAGAACTTTTGACCAGCTCTTACAAGTTTTAAGCTAGTGGTTTTGATCAGCAGGTTTCAGGGTATTGTTTGTCTGTGAACTATTAGCTACCTGAGTAGATGAATTAATCTGTGGAATGGGAAATAGTGAACAGTGAATGACATGCTTTGACCAGATTATCAGATTACAAATCTGTCTCTAAAAACAAAAACAAACAACCCTCTCTCTCTCCCCCCCCCGCAAAAAAAACCCTAAAGCAAGTGGTTTTTTACAAGATTAAATATTTCACAAAAATCTGTTTGTTATCCAAAAAAGAATAAAGTATGAAAAACCTGACCCTAGAAACACCAGGAGTTGAGTTTCTGTGCTGTTCTTCATAAAAATGTTTGTAAATCTGTTATTTTTTGCAAATTGACCTGATCTTTAAAAGTAAAGGAAAATTGCAGTAAAATGTCAGATTATAAATGTGGCACAGAGTAGTTAAGGTATCCTTGTTGGCAAGAGCATCAGTACACGTTTCTGTAGTATTTATTTCATGGTCCAGACCTTTTTTACTGACATACCTTATTCCTTATCAATTTGTTCATGAAAAAACTGGAAGAAGCTAGCAGGAATAGAGCTTCAAAAAATTAGTTTTCTCCTGCTGCATTTTGAGATGTGTCTGTAACATTCCTTAAAGCTCTCAAGCTGAAAGCTTTCAGAGATATTTAGAATCTTAAAGCTTTTAAAATATTCTGAATTACTGTTGTTTGTAGTGAATTTGAAAGATGAAACATATTGTTTTAAAATGACAACTTACATATTTTTTTCAGGGTCACTATGGTGTAGTATTTAAAACAAATGTATTTATTTGAAATAGTACAAGGGTTTGAGGAGATTTTCCACTTCCTTTCCCTCCTCCCATATTCTTTCTTTGTCTTCAAGAGCTTGGCTCCTGAATGAGTCCCCAAAATTGCAGCCATTTGTTGAAGTCCCAAGTATTGCAATATTTTTTTTAAATGATTTGTCATCAAACTATCACAAATGCTTTGCAAATATGGTATTTTGCTTCAATTCATTGCATATGATTTTGTTTCTTTAATACAATATGAAAGTTAGCTATAATGAATTCTGGGCTAAATGCTAAAGCTCCTGCATAGGGACGGTACTGTTCAGCATTTGTGTATGTGTGCAGGTTTCAATGGTGAGGTGAATTTCAAGGGTGAAACCGTACAAGTGATTTTTGAGAAGAGACTAAATTAAGGTTCTTAGTAATTGATAGCAGTCACTATCTTAAAACAGATACAACTTTGTTGTAAGTATGTTCATTATTTATTTAATAGTTTAATATTCTTTTAGTCCACAGAAATCAGAGTCCGTACATAACAAGTGGCGAAATGTGGAAGCAGTCAGCTCTTCGTTCCCCAGTTTTTATGCAGACTTACCAAGCAGTGAGTATATGGAAGAGTGGTGATATTAGCTTTTTATGCTGTTACATTTTTGCACACATTTTGTTGATAAAGCACTCTTAAGCAATAGAAAAAACCTTGCAACTTACATTCTTTAGTTTGGAGGAGTTTCAATTATCAAATACTGAGACTAGACTAGTCCATTACATTTATCTGTAAATATCACAAAAGCATGTAAACAAAACGTTGAATGTAAAGTAATACTGGAATCAAAGACGCACTTTGTGTGATGGGAAAATACTTGGTTGCATTTCAAAAGACATTTTCTAGCCATCTGAAAAAAACAAATGTAATAAGACAAACATTGTCTTCTTTCTCCACCGTGTCTCCCTCAACATCATTACATGCCTGCCCGACAATATATACAATCCTTCAAGCAAACTGTTGCCTTAGTAATGCAGGAGTTATCTTGACTTTTCAATAACGCCCTTAGAGTTTTGGCTTAGGGCAGAATAAAGTAATCTCTTCACATTAACATCCCACAGGGATGTTCACCAGTCTTGGCCTGAAAGCCAGTCAATATATTTGTTTTTACAACATGCAACTAACCAAAAAATGTTTAAATAAAAAGCTAAACAGAATATGGATATTTGTCAGTATGCATTACCTAGCAAATATAGTATGTTCATATTGTAGTCTAAGTCCTCTCTAGACTGATGATACAAATTCTTTCAAGTCAAATCTTGACCCTGTACTATGTGAGGAAAAAAAGGTTATGTGCAAATAAGCCTTAAAACACCTATCTAAACCCAGCTTTTAGCATACCTTTCCTTCTTCATCTCTCCGTAATTGTAGAAGCTATGATGACATGGCAAAAATGCCTGTCAGAGGACGGAGATGGAACAGGAAATTAAAGGATTATAGACGCTGACTAGGTGAATGGCGTGGGGATGGTATAGAGGTGACTTAAAACATTGATGACACAAAAGTAGTTTTACTGGGATATGAGTTATACTACCTTAGATGCTTTAGGTCGTTCGATCCCATCTCCTAGTTCACGCAGTTTTCTTTTGGATTTACAAATTAAAATTGTATCTGAGCCATGCAGATCTCACAGTTACTGTAGGAATGAACACTTCAGCATTGAGGATGCACTGGGTGGCAAAGCGAAAAATGTTAGATCTTGATTCTCCTGACCTTTCTGGTCCTTCCATATAGAATTACACCTGTGGAAAAGTGATGGGAACACAACCAAATTAGAAGAGTAGCTTTTAATATTTTTTTGCATACATGGGACACAAAACTGAAGTCAAGCTGCCTTGTACCTGAACAAAGGATTAGGCTAGATAGTTACCGTCTTCGCTGCACTGTTCCTCATCACTGGGGGTACTTGCTGAAAGATCATTTTATGTTTAAAGTAGCCTCAGATTAGCTCTTGTGTCAGTTAGTAACAATCAAAAAGGTCATTATTTCACATCAGCATTGCTTCAATGATTCAGTCTGCCTTTATTAACATTTATATAGTCATTTACTGAATAGCATACCAAGCCCATTCAGACTACACTAGTGTATATCATTGGCTTCTTAATATGCAGATATCTGTGTAATTCTTTCAAACTTGAGTCTCCACTCCGGGAATCTTAAGTGGAGGACAATGTATTACGTGGTCAGAATACTTGTGAACTTGTTACTGAAACGCTTACAGCTGCCACTAACAATTCAGCTTCCTGTTTTCAAGATATGACATGACACTGGCATTCAGAGATTGTGTGAATTCAAAAGATCATACAACCAGTTTATGCAGCTTATGTCTGGCATCAAACCTTTTAGGCAAAGTACTAAAGTCTTATTAGTCTATTGAAGCACAGATGAGGAAGAAATGGACTAAACTAGCACAGCTGCCAGTTCAAAACCTTGCTTTTGAAAATCATCTGAAAAGTCAGGATAGGTAGTAATAAAAATCATATACAAATCTATCCATAAATAGAATTTATTTCATATCCACAAGCATAACCAGTGAGCCATTTTGACCATATGCTAATATCAGTAAGAGCAGAAAAGTAAATCATGCAGAGCTGTAACCGTGCAAGATGTTGTTCAGTGGGTTTTTGTACGGGCTGTACTGTTTTGAAGGTTAAAAAAACAAACAAAACCCACATATTCAGATAGTTTCAGAACTTGCATAACAATACCTATAGTTACACAATTGAAATTTGAATGTATTCTTAAAAGAAGAAAAATGTAATGTAATAGCTTCTGTAGCAGAAATATGCTCAACAGTTCCACTTGGATAGAGATGGACAGAACTTCAGATGCAGGGATTGGAGAGAGGGCAGTACCACATGAAGATGACTTCCTGATCTTGCGATTAAAAAAAGGTCCCTTTAAAAAGTGAAAGATAAATAATTTCATAGATCTTAAGGCAGAGGAGCCTGTTATGATAATGGATTCTTATCTGATGTATTGCAGGCTAAAATATTATTTCTAGATTCTTCATCAAATTGTGTTCCAACTGCAGGGTACCCAGCATCTCGCAGTAGCACATTTGACAGAAAACCTCAATGGTCTGCTTGATGTTTTATATGTACAGAATTTTAAAACTTCAGAACTCTAAAATTCAGCATGTTTGACCTGCTTATTTTATGAATGTACTTCATCACACCCTGTAGATACAGTTTTCATTAAAATCATGTAAATTCACTGCAAGCTAAGGCAGGAAACTTATGCAGAGCAGAAGTTTGCTTTTTTCATTTGAGTCTGTTTCTCTTTCCTCTTTTGTTGTTCTTAAAATGATCAAACAAGGGGCATTGCACTTTTATGTATTAAATATGGGAGAGGTAGCCATGGTTCTCTTTGTTCTAAACTGATTTGATTTCAAGTTGTTTTCAAAATGAGTATTTTTTAAAAAAGTTAATTATGCTTTCATACTTTGTTTTTTCATAAAACATGTCTTAGAAACTTCAGGTGTACCTTGTTTGGAAGATCTTGGTGAAGGATAGTGCAGAGAATCGATTCTGAAATGCCAGAAGACTTAGGCACAAAGCATAAATTTCTACATGTTTGCATAAATCTGCATGTTTACATAAATTTCTATGAAAGAAGCTACCTTTCTGAGGTACAGACCATAGCCAGTATCTATAGAAAATTATGATGAAAACAGAACCCCTCTGGTTTTGATATCAACCCAAAAGGTATCAAAGGTGCAGAGATATAAAATGTCTGTAAATGAATGGACTAATCTGATGTAGGAGAGGAATAACTATTCAGACAGTAATAAACAGTATGAACATCTATCTGCATCAGATGAAATCACATTCTGCAAAATGATTTTCAGATCTTTTTCACTATGTTGCTGAAATGAAAATTAGAACTATTTTCTATTTATGTACTTGTATGTATAGCTTGAGTTCATAAATTATGCATGTTTTTCAGATAAAAGTAGATCTCATTCCTCTGATTTTGGGAATATTTCACTGATGAAACTCATTTTTTGTTGGAGTGATCAATCTATAAAGGTAGGAAATAGTCTGTGTCAATTGTTACAATTGTGACATTGGCTTTAAGTGACATTGACTGCAATTTGGTATTTTGGATTTGTAATGTAACGTGATGTTTAAGGATCTATGGTGAAATTATTACATAAATCCTGCCATTTATATGATCTGTGAAAAGTATATGACTATTTCAGTGTGAGATATGTTAATCACAAAACTATTTGGCTTTAAGTACATGTCTAAATATGGGAAAATAACTGTCCTCATAGGGTTTAATCTAGGTGATATAATGTAGCAAAAATAATTATGAAGTAAGGTGTGCTTGCTAATTTTTTTATTGTTCATAGCCTGTGTTAAAAAATACAGGTTAACTTTTCTCTAATGATCAGATGTACTTACATTACAAATGCTTTTTTGTGCTCCAGGAAAATAAGGGGCCTATAATGTTATATCAATAATAATGTATTATAGAAGAAACAGAGAATGCCTACTTAAATGCATGTAGAAGTAATCCTAAATCCTTACTCATTAGAATACCTTTCAAGACCCATTAGAGAAGTTAGTAAATTATAGGTTCCCAGGTCAGATTAAGCTTGTACCTAGTGCTGGTGAAGATTCTGATCTGTGGGGAGATTAATTACTGTTTCTTTAGGGTCATCAGGTAACTGTGAGATAGTCTGTTAAATAGTGAAATGTAGAAATCATTTTTCATTTTGGAAATATGTATTTAAATAAACTTGCATGGTAGCTTGGTCTAGTTAATGTTCAGGAGTATGAAACTGAAGACAGGAGCACTTGGTCTGCAAGAGATTTAATCCCCACCCCCCCCTCCACTCCCCCAGTTTGTTTTATGATGTTACTTGTTAAAGTGAATACAGCTCTCTGCATTTGACGTGAGAATATTTTCCGGGGCTGAGAAGCATGCAGGGGTATCACTGTGATGATCCCCTGCTCTATTAGACAGAGGCAGTAATGATCTGCAAATATTCACATCCAGTTTAATTCAGCATTTTATCTTGAACTTCTCAGTTGTTTATTTTCCCCAATGTCTGCACATCTTCCATGTTATTTCAATGTTCTCCTTCCTTCACAGACTGCCTCACTTTCTCTCATAATATTCTTTTCCTTTTTGGAATCCTTTTAATGAAATAATCAAATATAGGAGCTCAGTTTCAATAGCTGCAGTTGTCAAGTGAAATCCATATAATCCCCTGCTGACCTGGCCACTGCTGAAACTATAGAGTTGTATAGTTGCAAAACTTGTATTTGTGATATAACTGATTATGTGAGATCTATATATTAGTTTCCAATGAATGTAGCAACTCATACGATGAGAAAGGTCTTATCTACCAAAGGAGGTCAGTGTGCAGGAGGAGGAGGTGTGGAACAAGCTACCTCACACTTCTTTCATCTGAAAAGAATTTAAATTTAACTTGACACTGATATTGTCAAGTACTGCAAATATGCATATCAGCTCGACTCAAATTCTGTCATTGTTTTGACAGCTTTGTAGTTGTAATGAGCTTTGTTAACCAGCTTTGTATTTTTTTCTGTTTGCAGCCAAACTGCTGTAAGTAATGTAACATTCAAAATCATTTTTGATGTTGGCAATAGGTTGTGGTCATCAGCTGCCAACAACCTTGAATGCTTTGTTTATAGTAGGATGGCTCTGTAACCCTTTCTTTCTACAAGCAAAGATTCATGGCCAACATACGAAGCCTGAGCAGCATGATTAAGCAGTTGGATATGTTAATCCGAAATACCACTAATTACCCTGCTCTTAAAAACTTTTTGTATGGGTATCCTCAGTGAGGCATACTGACTCTCAGACGTGATTCAAAGGACTCACTATTTTTTGATTCCTCATCTTTTTACAGTACTGTAACAAATTCTGTGCAAATAAGCAAACTGAAAGAACCTGCTGCAAATGATTGATTTGGACTTCAGTGCCCTATAACCAACTTACTAAAGTTGAAGGGCTTTGGGAGGTCTTTTTCTGTCTGAAATTTCAAAAACCTACCTATTTTTGAAATATTTTTCCAGGGTTTTTTTTCTCCTCTCAGAAAATTTTAAAGGAAAAGTCTTTTTGTGCATTTTACTGTTTTTTCAGGTAAAATATAGCTGCTTGATACCATGCTCCCACCCCACCCCAAAATTAGTTAAGTGTACTGCTTTTTTCAGAGATATGTATGAAAAGAATTGCTTGCCCTAAAACACTTAATATGAGGGAAAAGTGGTTTTACTTTTGCCATTAATTGTACTTATTTCATATTTAAAATAATCTGTTCCTCAGTTATCTCTGATAGCTTAAATGTATAACTTTTAGGGCCTGATTTGGAAGCCCAGCCCCACCACCCAATCCTGATCTTGTAGTATTTGTTTTCAGTACAAGAAAATTTATATTCCCTACTATCAGCTGGCTACTTAGCACAGTCTATGCCCTTGGGAGAACTATTAATGCCGTATTTAGATCTCTGACATAAGCATCTACATGAGGAGAGTAGTTGCTTTAGCCTCCTTCTTTCATCAGGGGGAAAAAGATAGATGCTGTGGCAGGACTGTTCAGATTTTAGGAGGAATGAATCATCTCTGGAGTTGCTCATCTCTTGCTATTGATTCCTGCAGTGCATCTGTAATTTTTTTCACTTCAGTTTTTTCATTTCCATTAAATATCGAAAATAAGGTGGGATGAGTCTAAGACATATTACAAAGGATCTTATTTTGAAAGCGTAGGCCACTTCACATAAAGGATGTCTCTGTGAGCTGGGAGTAGTTGAGAGAAGCTAATATTTTCTTTATTTATGCCCATGTTACTTTAAAGTGAAATAAACTCTAAATGAATTTGTTTTTACAGTGTTTGGCTCTTTACTGGAAGCCAAGTGACTTCAGTATCAGTGTCTAGAGAATTCTCCTGACAGTTGCAAGCCTGTGGATCCCCTCTGCAGCCATGCCTTGTTTAGGCTGATCTTCAGAATGAAAAAAGTTAATTTATGCTCAAAAACTGCTCAATAATCATCTGGACCAGTGCACTGCAGACTTCGCTTCCTTCCTGCCACCTCTGTATTTCTGTCTGTTTCTGTAGTAGGGGGCAGCTGTCAGAATTGGAGAAAAGCGTCCTGGGTACTACAAGTCTGATGTTTTTGATCTGTAGTTCCTTTTTGCTCCCTGATGTGGCTGTGTTATGGAGGCAGCTAGTAGGCAGCTTCAGGAAGCTTCAGCCCTGGGGGGGTTATGGCCTGGGCAGCTGCAGAAGCTGTATCTAGTGCCTTCTCTCCTCAGAGCCAGTCATTATAAAGACAATAGCTATCCTTGGAATTGGTGGATGAAGTGTAGAAAGGACAGCCAATATAATTTAGTATAGATATAACAATTCTGCTTGCCTTCGCTCTTCGCTTACCTTCTGAATTGTTCCCTAGTATTGCTGCTGCAGATCCTTGTAGTCAAACAATTACCTTTCACTTTTTCATGTCTGTATTTATAGTTGGACATGTACTATTTATACTTTGTCAGGCATACACTTAGAAGAGACATAGTTTCTGTTGTATTTCATAATCCCATCTCAAAAGCAGCCAGTATTTACGACAGTGTTATGGAGAGAAAAAATGAGCACATACGTTAGTAGCCAAAAAGATAGCCAATGTAAATGTCCAGATGGATGCTAAAGGATACTGGAAACTCTCAGAGAAAATGAAGGATGCTCATGGGAAATTGTGAAGACTGTTTTGTGGTAGAAATAGGTGAGGTCTCTGCAGATTTTTTTTTGTAAACTCTGTGATAATGTTAGATGAGGTACTTGAATTGTTGAGGAGGACAGAGGGCAAAACTAATGACGTGAAACCACACTGAGCACTGTGGAAATGTGGATTCAACAAAGTGATAGACAAGTAGCACACGAGATTTACAGGTGCCTCCACAATATCATGTTGTACCATTTGCAAAACTTTCTTATTCCATTCTAAGATGTTGGAGGAAATTGAATATTACAAATGCTGCCTGGCTGGCATACACAGCAGTGATACAGGTAATGAATATCTGATCCAGATTAGTGACAGGGTCTTAGCATATCAGAAAACCATACCAAAGGATAATTTTGTAGGCTTCACGCAGCATGTCTCCCAACAAAAGGGACATTTTCTGAAAAATATGCACAATTCTTTTGCATGCAGTTGTCAGAATTGCTTTTTTTTTTTTTTTTTTTTTGCCAGAAATTTTCTAGGACAGCCAATGCATGCCTCTGTTTCCTTCTCTTTCTTAATTGTTGTAGATTTATTGTAAGAGTTGGGTGTGAAGTTGGGATCTGTAATCCCCAAAGCTCAGGGCTGCATGGATGTGAGGAAATGGAAGATGTCTTTTGTTTCCCTTGTAAAATAAAGCACCATTATAATAAGATGATAGACTTGTGCTATGTCAGAATGCATAGGGCTCGGTTCACTTGCTGTGAATTTTCACACTGGACCTGGCCACAGTATGTTTGTTTACAATAAGGGATTTTGTCACAAAGGACATCTACAGTCTTTGTTCTGTTTAACGATTTGAATTTGCAACAGCAGCTAGAAATGTGTGTGAACAGTCCAGGAATTAACCATACTTGATTAGTGAGATGAAGTTGTGTCTCTTCCAGGAAGTTCAAGGGAGACTGCATATCAGTTTAAATTTGTATTTAAGCTGATGTGTGGTACACTGTCCTGAAAGCTTTAGAATCTCTGTCCTTTATGAAATTTCTTGCACTTGAGAATAACTGCCCTCTTGCGGAAGGGAAAATAGTATTTCTTTTCTGTAGGACATACAAAATTAGGAGAAGGTATGCAGGCTATTGTTTGCCCTGCACTGAAGTTTACTCAGGACTGCAAGAGATTACGTTCCTCATGAGAGGTCTGTATGTGCTTTAGGGCTTTGAACTTTCCTGGTCCTCCTTGTGCTTCTCCTGTAAAGAGAAGAGAAGGGAAAATAACAATCCTGTCACACTACACTGTCTTAACACCTCTATGTTTTACAACAGGTATTGCAAGTGCTGTTTATAAGCTACTCATAATTCCAGCAGATGTTCCTTGTGGATAAGAGGAGTTTTTGGAATGGTTTCTTCTCCTTATATTAGACAAAAAATGCAGTATTAGCATGGTGGAGTTGGAGGAATGGGAGATCACCACTAATAGGAAAATGTTAATCAAGCTTTATAGAGGCAGACTAGACCTACAAAGCTCTAAGAAAAAAGTCAAATTATGAGGTCTTTACTCAGAGTATACACCTTATTGCTGCACACATTATGAAGCAATTGGAGATATTTCTGACTAGCTGATCTCACTGTCAATGCTTCACTAACATATTTTGGCATGACCCCTTGATATCAAATAGGCAGTAGACTACTGATTCAGATTTTGAAATTAATGAAAATGAATGTTCAATTAGTGGACAGCAGTCACCATTGACAACTTGTATGATTTTTTGCTATCCAGTTAGCATTTATTTCTAGTATTTGTATAGAGACAAATGATTATCACTGCACAGAAGCTATTGGTAAATGTTGTCTTTCTAATGATGTCCACTGGAACAGTCTTAAACTCGTTCCTATTTAAGCATTTGATAATTTCAAATAAATAATTGAAATACTGATATCATCCAGTAATAATCTGCCTCCATGACAGATCATTGAGGCAATACAAGCGGTTCTGCTGGCAGAAGTTCAGAGGACTGTGAAGACCTTGAGAAAGACAGCAATCTGCAGAGAGCCGCTGCCCGTACTAGAGAATGGAAATGGTAAGTTACAGATGCTGCCAAAAATGGAGAAGGTAAAGCAGATAGATTTGCAATACATTAAAACATCCCTTTGCTATGCAAGTGGAAAGTTTATTGGTGTATTCTTTTAGCAGAACTTGTAGTGCTCAAAACAAGTTAGGAATATGAGTTCATAATACATTATTTCTGTGCAAGACAAGCCAGGTGGCCTATTTCTGACCTTATCAGGCTATCAGTTTTCTTGTGTGATTGTCAAGTGCTTAAAGGATTTTTATACTCTTTCATCATCTCTCAGCATTAAAGAAGAAAAGGTAGAATTTGTTTGCTTGTTCAATATTTTGTACAAATATAGCTCTGGTAGTTTAAATACATTTGAAAATAAAGCAAGCAGTGCCATTGAGATAGAATCAGTAAATCACTGAAATGTAGAGAAATTTTAGAAATTTATCTTTTCAATGACATCAGACTTGCACAGCACTAAAAATTAATTGCTTAAATTTTATAACTTCATAATGTAATACAGAATTTTTTTTTTTTTTTAGAAATAACCTCTCTGCAAGGAGAACTCAAATGTATTTTACAATTAGATCATTTCATTTTACATGAAACTTACTCTTTGCAACTTTACAATGGTGCTAATGTTTATGGTAGAAAAGATTGAATCTGAATTTATGTTATGAAGTTCTACTCATTTTTTTATCCCATTAGCTGAGTCTTAAAATAAGTGACCTAAATTTTAAATCCAATCTTATTAGTGAGCCTTCTCTTGGGAAACTAATTTATAATCTCATTGAGTGTGTGTCTGTCATGAAAATTTGTTACCTATCTTCTTGTTCCAGGATACTAAAAATGATCAGTGATACTTGTTTCAGGCCACAAAACAAAATGTCTCTATAACTTGGACTCTTGTAATATGGCAGAACTCAGCTTTGGATAATTGTCATATGTGAATTTATGTATTGCTTACACTGGAGATTGCTTTGAATCATATTAGTTTAAGTGGTTTGGGACAATATGCATTGTAACTAAAATATCCCCAGCTACAGTGTTCAGATCTGGATTTGATTCAAAATTTCCTGAATTTTCAGAGTGTATTTCAATGTGGTGTTTTGATATCGATGGACTACAACAGAAATTGGGACTAATTGGAAGTCACAAATGCAAATGCATGCATCTGTAAACTTCAGCTCTGTTTAGGTCTTTGGATTTGTTTTAAATCCTTCTTTAACAGATGAAAATTAATTTCTGTTATCTAACATGTGCAGAAATGATTGCACAAGTCTAGTTGCCTTGTATATTGATTGTTACTTAATTCTAATCAAGTATCAAGGCGCAAAAAAGTTATGAATTCAGTGGAGTTACTGTAGCTTTCCATCCTCTGAAAGGGGGATTTGTTTTTTTGCATGTCTGGTAATATTTACTATCATTTTGATAGTATTTGATAATACATTATGAGTATATAATACCATGTTAACTTTCTTTTTATTCTCATTTCTATTCATGTTTTAGCTTGTATTATTTTGTCACAGTATGTAAATAGCTCAAATATTTTTCCTTTAGTTTGTATGTTTTTGCAATATGCATTGCAGAACTGAACAAACTTTCAGATTTGTAATATGTTAAGGGGCAGAACTATTTGTGGCAGGTAATGGAATGTAGAAATCAAAAAAATCCAAGAGTAAGTCCACAGGCTATATAGTTATTCAGACAAGTAATTGTCTGCTTTTAATCATTCATCTAAAATGTCTTCCTGTATTTTACTAAATACTAAGTATTTGTGGGTTACACAATAGCTGTCACCTTGTATGACATCAAGGTAGAGGCTAAATATTGTTTCAGGTTTTTAACTCAACAAACTTTCACTGAAGTTAATAGGTGTCTTTAAAAAGATTAGTAAAATTTCCATATTTGACCTTCAGTCCTTATTATCTTTAAAGTTTGTAACATATTATGTAGTCATTTTTCAGAAAGCTCTTACGCCTTTGGAGATTCCTGTATCCTTATTTGATGTATATGAGTGATAACATATAGAAAACTATTTCACTTACTGAATAAGTTAAAATGTCATATTTTCCTCTGTGGTTCCATACAGAGAGAATTGTTTGTTAATTGAATAAAGAAACCAATACTATAATGCATTATTATCAGAAATAAGGAGTTAAAAGATATTCATGTAAAACATGCCAGAGAAAGGGATAATTGTGTTCTCTCCTAGTACATTCTTCCATTGTTGCTAAAAGGAAATTAAAATGCAAAGAGTTGCAATTTCTTTATGCTAGTGCCAGAGATGATCATTTTGGGCCTGTTCCAAACATACTGATAGCAATCTTGGCGTTGATTTCTGTGGGCTTGGTACTTCAAAGAAGCTGAGATTTTCCCTAGTTTTGACATTTGTCATAATTCTAAAAAGTGTATTTCACTTATTCCTCCTTGTTTTTTTCCTAAACACTGGTAATCTCACCTTAACAGTATTATTTAGGTTGTCAGTGGGGCACTGTTTTCCACTGCCATGTGGGTCAGAGGCAACACATTTAAAATCTTAGCAATCTAGTTATCTACATTTTATTTGTATAAGCTATAGAACTAGGTTTTCTGTCATTCTTCCTTCATTTTTCATTTGTAGCAGTTGATCTTATGGCATGCATCCCTAGTGCATACCAAACCACGGGCAAAACTTGTTTGGGAGAGGAAGGATGGTAGTACAACCCCTGTTCTCATCAAGTAGCCCAGTGATTAGATGCAAAGAAATTGGATAGTCCCTCCTGTAGTTGATTTGAACCTGTGTCTTCCTCAAGAGTAATTTCCTGCTTATCTTCAAGGCATTCTGCAGTGAATTCTCTCAAATTCATCTACAGAAATTGTTCCACTTTTCATGAAGATCTCAAGATATTTACAAGGGTAAGAGTTAGAAAGTAGATTCCCTCACCTCCAGGTGAGTGTTCTGTGTGGACTGTTCTCTCCATTCAGCTAGTTCACCGAAGTAGTTTCACACAGGCCGTTCTCGGATGCCTGTTCTTCTAATGCACAGCGAGCCAAAACTATCTTATTGTAGACAGTGGTGCAGTGCGTAAATTCTTCTGGCATTGTGTCCCACAGGTCTTTGTAAAATACAAATAATTGGACTTAATTGCCTTTTAGGAAAACCGTGAGGATAAGTATTTAAGACTGTGGTGTTCATGCTCAGTTATTAAATTAAGGAATGAATATATTTGATATTGTAGGAATGGCAAGAATTGGAAAAGGGAAAGGAATGTACAAAGTACAGGCTTTATTCCTAAATATGTAACGTTATTATAATAGCCTTCATTTACTTTCTGTCTCTGAAACAAATGAGGCTACAATTCAGATTTGTGAGAAGTTTAAATATGAAAGAATACACCACTAAGGTTAACTTGCAACAACTTCTGTTTTGTACTTCAAAATTCTTAGTTTAAGAAAATGCTAATGATTCAAGCTCTTAAGTATATTTGAAAGCTATTAGCTATAACCTCATCTTTTATATGTGGTTTTGGAGCTCTTTATTCAATTAAAGAAATTGGTTTTTGCAGAAAAAATGCTTCTGATAATAAATACAAGAGTGAAATTAACAGTGGAGTTTAAGATTAATGTAAAGAATCATCAAAGGCTTATCTACAATATAACAATGTTTTGTTAAAATAAGGAATCGTATCCAGATAGTAATGGTAAATCAATGAAAGGCTAGATATAACAGCTTCTGTTCCCTGGAATAGTGACCTGCAGCAGAAGGTCTCGAAGACTTCTATTGTCTGAATTTTTCAGAAGGGAATCTGTCCATTTGCAAGGCAACTTTTTATGTCTGCTTTATGCACATCTCTCCTAGGAAGTCATTCTGTGACAGTGTCTTTCTGTGTAGCAAATGAATCTGCTTTCCCACCTGCGAAGTCTTAATGTTTTGTCAAGAAAGTGCAGATAAGGACAGGGCTTGTGCTTTGTTTGTGATGCTTTCTTTTGAACTGTCTTGTTACAATCTACTGCCTTTTCATATTAAGCCATATATATGTTCTGTCTCTGTGTATTTAAACAAAAAAATCCAAAAGACAATGCCAAGTCTTGGCTTTAGTCTGTTTGGTCCATTGCTACCACCAAGGTCACATGTGCTTTAAATGGAAACTTGGCAATATTTGCCTGATTGCTGGGGAAATATTTTTTATTGGTATCAAAGGCATATGATAGTCTTATTTACCATAGTGTATTAATGTAATTGGCATTGTTTGTTTCCTGACAAAATTCTAAACAGCCAGAAAATTTGAACAATGTGTTAGGAATCAATTTCTTGCATAACATTGCGCATTCAGATAAATGTACACTTCTATCCTCATATCCTAACATTTTTCCCATGCTCTGTTAGTTTCAAGTTTGGTTTCAGGCTTGTGACATATGTAGCATTCATTCTTTGAAACTTTCTTTGTCTTGCTGTAGCTAAGTTCCATATCAAGTATGAATCAAGTAATCAGGCAAGTGGAAAAAGGTGTCCAGATATAACATGAGGGACTCTTAGAAATGGGCATAACCTGAAAATAAAAGCTGCTGGTGCAGCTCTGTGCAGATCTGTCTTCTCTTGAGGATTGACTTCTTGTACAATCAGTGATTAGGGCAGTGAAAAAGACAGAACTCACAGGAGGAATTCTGTTAAATAAAAAAAGAGGAAGAAAAGGCTGAAGAGAAGAGGGATAAGAGCATACAAAGGAACTGAAATTAAAAAAAAGTCTAAGAAAACAGAAATAAAGAAATCCTACTGGAAGCATTGCATATAAAATGTTACCAGTTTTCCAGTGGTAATCACAATGAGCAAATTGGTTTCCAATTTAAAAAAAAAAATTCAAATTTCTTGAAGAGAATCAGACAGGAACACTTTTCATTATGGCAGGCTTTCTAAAGGGAAGCAAGTGAAGGGTTTGTTCTAGTTTTTAATAACCTATTTCTGAAACTCATGAGAAAAATTTTACTGTGTTTTTATATGCAGATGCTAAAGGAACCTAAGGTAATTTAACTTATGCAGACTGTTTTAAAGATTTTATTGCTCTAGAGGAACCAATAGTACTTTCCACTGCTTGCTCAAAGTACTTCAATTTTTAAAGGGTTTTGAGATTAAGTATATTCAGTTTGGTGTATGAAGATCTAGACTACATCATCATCCCCATGTCCAAGAGCTTCTGTCCCACAGGCCAGCAAGCGAGTGCAACAGGATGAATAGATTGTGCTTAGTAGTGATGGAGTTCATTTTGCATTAATCCATCCCAGGTTCTTTTCAAGTGGGAGATTTGTCCAATGTGTCAAAATGCTGAATGCTGTTTACAAAATGCAGTAAGAGCTGACCCGACTAGAGCAAGTAGACTCCTATTTATATAAACTTGAAATCTGAATCTGGCCTTTGTTATCGTGAGATAAGCATAGGTTTTGGTAAAAACAAGTGAGAATATTGACATGAAGAAATCTTTACATTTCAGGAATTCTTTTCATACATGTATTCTCCAAAATGTATAAACTGAAATGACCTTATGAGCCTCACAACATCTCTGTGATTAAAACAAGTAACTATCTGGAATTAAATTGATTAAAATCATCCTTCTTCCTGTATAGCCTGTCTATCCTTTTGAAGTATTTCCACACTTTACCAGTGCAGCTTCTGTACCAAACACCTTGCTCCTATTTTTTCTTGTCATTGTTAGCTTTCAACTGGATTGGGTTCTGGCTTCAGACATATCATCTTCCAGTGTGGCCTCCCTCACATTTTTCCAGTCTCTCTTCTGTTGCCTGTTACATCTTCCATCCAGAAGATGTTGGGAGAGGAACAGAGAAAAATAGAAAGTTCCCCAGCAATAGACCTTTGAGGAGGAAGTCTCTTACTTATCTATTAGTTTTGCTTGCAATCCTTGTGTTCATCTGAATTCAGGAGCTGTTTCTTCTTTCATGGACCATAGGACACTCATTCTTTCTTCTTATGGCTTCTCCTCTTCCCTCATTCCACTACAAGATGAGGAACAAATCATCTATAATCAGATAAAATAATGTTTGAAAAGAGCTTATAAAAAATTACAAGTATATTGTGAGTCAGGATAAGACTACACAGCACCTTGAAAATAAAGTTGGGAAGCTTGAGGTTTTTTAAGTAGTATTAATGAAAAAATGGGAGGCTGACTGGGAAAATAAGTTGAAGAAAATGGGAGAGAAATAGTGTTATGAGAGCATGTGGGAGGTTTTGAGAGAAGTGATGACTGAAGGTGAGAGATCACAAAAGTTACGTTACCTGGGATAAGAGGTTCTTCTATTGTTGATGGAAATTGGGATAATAGAGCCAAGGATCGTGCTGGGAATATTTAATGAGAAAGGATAGTAAATATATCAGCATAGTGAGAGAGGAAAGCAATGAATGAATAGAAACTATTTAAGAAAGATGTTTACAGATTTGATGTAGGAAGCTATCTGGAGTTCACTGATACAGAAGGGAGACTGCAACTTACTAGGGAAGGTAAAATTGAAATGGAAGAATAAAAAAAGTAAATGCGGTGCATAAATAATGATACTTTGTGCAAACCTATGGAGAGTTTGACAATATTGTCCAAATTCTGCTAGCTGAAAAAAAAAGCGATTAAACAAATTTCAGTCTCAAATTGTAGTTTAAGCAAAATCAAATGCTCTCCTAGATCATGTCTGGATTGTCAGCATTATGTAAGTATTGAGAAGGAAGAAGTTCCAACAATGCTGAAATACTTTTTTACTTTTCCAAATGGAAAAGTCACAGTATTTATTGTATTATCATAGAGATTGGCACAAGCACAAAATTACAAGAATAATATTTTTATTCTATAACAATAAATTGGTCACTGCAGAAATGTAACACTTCACTCAAGCAATTGCTTTTTCTTCCAGATTTACTAATGTTAAAAATTGTCTGCAAAATGGAATTTTCTTCCTCTGTCCGCTCTGTTGTTTTTATTGATGCAAGCATTTCAGTTAGAGCAGAAATTTTTGGTGGTGGAGCCAGAATATCCAAATACATGTATCTGTGTGTGTGTGTGTGTAATATACAAATATATATGTGTGTGTGTATATTTGTGTGTTTGTGTATTTGGACAAGTTTACGCACTTCAGAGAAGTTCATTTAAAATACTAGATTTCAGGCCATTTTTTTATATTTCTCTGGCAGGCCAATTTGTGTGTGCTTGTGTTTTTTATACCAATAAGCAGTGTAGGAAATGATTGTATAATCAACATTTTGTCACTGTTGATGAGAATTAGATTCATCCATAATCTAGTTTTAGTCCTTGAAACAGCAAACCAATTAATCTAGCATTGTATTTGATGAATGGACTTTTGAGTATAAGCTGGTGACAGCAGTAGTTTTCTTCTGTACTGCATATGCATTACAAATGAGTGTATTATATACTAGTTTCATATTACAAATATTTCCAGTAAAAGAATACAAATCAATGTTATATTTTAGCATCTAACCTGCGGTTTAACTATACTACTATATCATCTCCTATATATCCAATTAAAACTGTATTTTGATCCAGTAGTCTTTAATATTAGTGGTCAAGTACTAAAGGAAGCAAGCTTAAAGACTCATTCTGGAACTACAGCTTATTCAATTCCATGCGTCATATATTTTACCAGAGAACTCCTTAATGTAACAGAAATCAGATTTGGTGTGTATTTTTACACAAAATCAAATTGTCCAGGCGCCATCTCAGACTCCTCCAAAACATTAGGAAGGATAGGATTCCTCTAGGACACTGGTCAAGAAGGCAGTAAGGATGACTTGTATTTTAAATTCATTGTAGTTTGGACAGTTTCGTTTTCTGTGTGCTTATCCTGGTCTTTACATACTGAATGGGAACAATGTCTGATATACCTTCTTTTTATATCATTAAAAGTAGGCACTCATTTTTTCTACTGTTAATACATTCATCATATAAAATCATCACTGAATGGTTCATTTTTAGTGTCTTTACTGTTTGTTCCTTTAAAGTTTCATTTAGCAAAGGGAATGTGTAATACCAGTCTTCCAAAAATTTCAAACCTGATTCTAAGTGACAGCTTCAAAATGACAAATGAAGGAACTGCAATCGTTCCATGTATAACACAATGTTTCCAGCTTTTCTGGAGGAAGCCTCTGTCTTCTACCATTTTGTTACCCAGTAAAAATCCACTCTTTGTCACATTTTTCTTCCTTATTCTGAGTGTCTCCTTGCATGTATTGTTCTTAGTCAGTCACGGTGTTCATGCTAATAGTATATATTTGTCATCCTTATTTAGTTGAGACCCTGCTTTTTCTATCACTAGTTTAGGTTATACAGAGCCAAGTGTCAAGTATTACTAGTCACTTCAGTGATGAAACAAACCTCCTGGCTGTACCTTTAGGGCTGGAAGAGGTGTGAACATATGATGGAAAAGAAGTGTGTAGGTTTTAATGTAGTATTTTAGTTTCTGATGTGTCATACTTTCTTTTTCCCAAGCTATGTCTATCTAACATCATTCTTAATTTCATCTGAAAAGGTAGCAAGAACAAAACCTATTGTTTTTACCCTAGTTAGGTTTGTTTCTGAAGTATGCCTTTCTATGGCTTTATTTTAGCAGTATCCAGAAACTTTAACTTAGTCCTCAAATTCTCATCTGTCCGTTGCCCATGCTGTCAAATAACTTATAGGCCTTATTGGTTCCCCTGTTCCTGCTCTTTCCTGGTTCTTCTTTCACTTACCCAGCTCCTGTACAAAGCTTGTGAATGAAAGAGAAAAAGGAATCTCGGCATATTTTGGTTCAAACTGCGACACTACATCTAGAATTTGATGTGCTAATAGCTCTTGTTAAGCTGGAAATTTTCTGTTACATCTTTTGAAAAGCAGACTAGGGGAGGAGGGGAAAAGTACTTCTGATAGGCCTTCATTATTAATAGTTGAAGCTTAGTATTGCCAGTAATTGCAGATCAGAACAACCTAATTTTAGAATACCTTGTCTGTATTCCTAATACTCCAATATAATACTCTAGCTCTAAAATATCTACAAATACTTACAAATACGCTAAACTCTGTGTTTCATTATCTTGGACTGTAGGGAAGTCAGACCAATCTGCAGTGTACAGTTAATTTTTCCCATGCTTTGTCTAGTTGTCTTCTATGTTACTGGAATAGCAGTTATTTTTTATTTTTCTAGGATGTGTAAAGCAAGTGACTGCATGCCTCCTAATTTTGAATTTCATACTCTGCTTTATAAGATACCAAACTGGTTCCTGAAGCTAGTACATAACTGTGTTTGAAATACTTATCCTGGAATTGCAGAGTATCCAAAGACTACCCTAACTTATACGAAAGGAAATGATAAAATTACATCAGCTCAAATATTAAACTGAACAGTAGTACAGTAATTATTTAGCACTAAGACAAGTTAAATGCTTTAATACTATTGTTTGTTTAAAAAGTCTTTGTAGAAAAAGAGAATTTGCTCAAAACTACTGCTAATAGTTTTCAGTAAGATGGAAATATTTTATTACGCAGTTTTGAATGAGCCTGAGGAAGAACTGCTTTATTTATACAAGTGTTCATTATTAGTATCTAAGTTGAGAGCCTAGCTAATGCTCACTCAGCAGAGCAACGCAATTGAGCTGTGGTTGTCTCTAATAATAAGAGTGAGACATCTGTCCTGGATAACAAATAATGGAAATGCCTCAAAAGAAGCCCTTGTTGCTTATCAAGAAATTATTGAACCATTTGAAGGTGTATATAAATCTGTCCACTGCATAGAGCAGAATTCCATTGAATTTCAGGATGGAGACTGTATTCAGCTCTGCACATTCTTCATTGTCTTCCCACAATTTTTAAACATCTTGGTACAAAAGTATATCTATTTGCACCTCTTGTCTGTTATGTAACCCAGAATCTATTTTGCTTTTGCTTTAATGTAACTGAGGACACTTGTTCAGCTTGACAAGAATACTTTCAAGCATAGAATAGCATTAATTGTGCTTTGTAACCAAAATACAGTGATCTATGCAGAGCTTTTTATCTCATGTTTTATTTAGTCTGTATATAAGAGAATTGCATGCAAAATATTTAAAGAAATTAGCCAATGAATATTCCTATCAGAAGTCTTCTATGGTACTGAAGAAAAAGTCAAACTAATGTGCATTTTTTATAGAATTTTATTTTAGAATCAATCTTTGTATGTTCTAGTTTCATTATAGATTTTATATACAAACCATGTGATTTTTGAAGTACAGAACATTGTTTAGATGGGCAGAGGCTGAGGTGTAGGGTTTTACTCTGTTCTTTAATCAAGGATTCTAGTGAAGACTATTCCATCTTGTAGACCTACGCTGTTTTTCTAAGGGATTTAGAATAAGAAAAAAATAAGAATTATTCTTTTTAAAAAAAAAAAGTTCTAAATTGCTGGGTTTTTTCTAGCAAGTAAAAATGACCATCTTGAACTATTTATGGAAAACTTCAACTCAATGTTTAACCAAATAAAGAAATATAAAGGAAACAGTAATCCACTCTTAACTGTAAAGTAGTTAGCTTAACACTAAGTTAGTCTCCAAACTCTATTTTCATAGAAACAGCCTAGCTACTTCAGTACTATATTGCATTAGGAAGATAATGTCGTTAGATACCAAACAATATTGCTTACATACAGTGCTATATAAAAGCTTTGCCAGCACAGATAAAATGGAAATTTTTCATCTCTTTTTGGGTAACACAAAAAATAAGCACCCAAACTCATGAATGCACATTTGCATGAAAGTATGTATTTTAAGTGCTTTGCTATCAGCTGTTATGTGGTCAACATCAAGTGACAAGAATTAACATTTCCATGTGACTGTGTGCCACTAATATTTTGCGGAGGGAGTAATCTGAACTCTTTCAAGCCTTTAATTCTGTGTTAAGCAGTTTCCTGAAACAGTTAAGGTAACAAAGAAGGAGAAAAAACTTCTTGCCTGAGATATAAATATCTTTCTCCAGTGTGTTTATAGTTGACTTTACTGAAGTATTAAAAGCTTTCATTCAAAGCCCATTTTAGTCATTGGGAAGTCTCAAATAGTGTCACAGTTTCGAGTAAATTTAATCTTTTTATATTTACTCATAGGGTAACTCCATTTTTGCTTCCCAACATTACTTTTAAGACAAATTCGTCAGGTATTCCTATGTTTCTTAAATAGATAAACTTTCATTTTAAAAAAGGACTTCTGTATTTTCAGAAATATGCTCTCAGCAGGAGAGCAGCAGTATGACTACTGCAGACTTCATGTGCACAATTGTGGTAGTACAGTAGATCATTAGATCACGGCAGCTCTGTTGCATTTTTCCGAGTGCTCTTTACTCGACACTGGTAGAAGCCAAACAAAATCTGTAAAAACAACTTTAGAGTGGCTTTATATTCACTATTACTGGTTCAAATCCTAATGCATGTGAAGAACCTCCAGTCCATAAAACCTGCTAATCTGTTTCAGAAGTGTGGTAACATTTTTGTATTCAGAGTAACCCTGGATTTTATTTTTTAGCATACTGTCAGACATGAACTGGCTTATTTCCTCAGAGTAGACAGTTTTCTTTAATTCTGTTTTTGTATAATGGTGAGCTCATTGTCTTTCTAAAGCAGATAAACATTAATAAATAGTATTTCATATTTGGAAGATATTTAGAGCAGATCAACACAATATGACTTCTAGTTTCTGAGATTTTATAAGGATGTTGTTCAGTAGTTTTTCCTGTCATCCCTGGTCCATATCTAGTGCTTCAGCATATGCTTTATTTTAAGCTCAGAGTTAGAGCCACCAGGTATCCTATTCTACCTGAGCATTCTATTTCCTATTCACTTTTGCAGAGTACTACACAAATAGATAACCGTTGTTCAAATGATAATGAAGATAATGCAGAAAACTTTCCAGTACATGTGAGCAATTTTTTTCTCAAGTTCCAATAAGTATATCAGCAGAAGGTTTTTTTCTACACTTGGAAAAACTCAACTTGCATCACATTTAACATACCTATCACTAATTCCCTAAAGACCAGGTGCCTGTATTGTTCTCATTTGATGGATGTTAGTCGCATCACCTGCTGCACTACTAGAAGATGCTCAGATAGCCTAGTGAAGAGGGTGAATTCGGAACCTGAATCCTGGAGGTATTTTCTGTAGAATAATTAATAGCTGGTCTGTGTATTCTTTTTTCTACCATGTTAATATCAGTGAAAGTTTTGCATATCCTTTTTCCTTAAGGTCCAAATCAAATTAAAAAGAAAGTAGATCTGACTTTTTTTGTAAAGCATGTCTGTTCAGTTTTATATATTGATAATGCCCTATTGCCGAATTTTCTGTTTCTTTTGGCAGTGGAGTGCCAGCAAGGTTTTACATCTCACCAGGCTGGAGAGGTTAATGCTGACAATGAACATCAATAAATCTTTATGCTGACTGAAAAAAATCTGTTTTTGTATTAGTAAGTTAAGCAGGTACTAGTTTTAATCTGTTTCAGGAAAGCACTGCATTTTGACATAAATGAGGGAGATCTTTCAAATAGGCATGTCCAGATAATGTTAGCAGAATAAGACGATCCTGAACCCATAGGAAGGAATTAGTTATTTAATTAGCGTGTGCCTACTGGAAGGTTTAAAAGGAGACCCTTTAACCTGTGACCATTGTATCCATGTCAAGGCATAATATATGGTATATCACATGAAATGCATTGCTGGCAATGAACTATATAAAGAAATAGTTTTAAAAAAAAATCATGAATGTAAGCCTCTGCTTTCCTTAGTGTTACGAAATAGAATAGTTTATCTGCATGGTCAGGAATATTTTAAAATAGGAATTATATGTGGTTAAGGACTTATGTCTGTGACAGGTATTCTAGAAAAAAAGCTAAAGCATCAGTAGAAGGCCTAATCTAAAGAACAGGCACAGCAAGCAGATCTGCCTCCCAATGTGCTGGGAGAGCAAGGCATCACACAGGAGGGACAGACTGACAGAAGGACGGGGCAAAGTGAACCACTGTCCTTCCAGCACCTTGTGATAGTTGTGCCTAGCAGCCATGTTTGCGAAACAATTTCTCTGTTCCATGGTTTATAAGGAAATAATTTCCCTTAAGAAGTTAGGTTGGAGTAAGCTGGTTTTCATGAAAACCAGCTTTTTCATAGTTTTAATGGTCAGCACATATATATGCTGTTTTTTAGTTGTGCTCTTATATAGCTCACAGATGCTACAAGGCAGTGT
Source organism: Dromaius novaehollandiae (assembly GCF_036370855.1). Lineage (NCBI taxonomy): Eukaryota > Metazoa > Chordata > Aves > Casuariiformes > Dromaiidae > Dromaius > Dromaius novaehollandiae. The sequence goes on along the minus strand of NC_088107.1, from coordinate 15,079,737 downwards.
TCTTGAAGTGTTCTTTGCTGTTTGACAGTACCTCTTAAACTGTGACTTTTGTCATTTGTGTTCTGCTACCTAGAGAGGATTTTAAGGGGTAGGGCTACTCGGGAGTAAAAAGCCCCTGTTCTCTCCCCTCTGCCTCCTCCTGCCCTTCCCCCCCCCCCCCCCCATTAAAACTTGGTATTACTGTTTGAACCTTAACTCTGCAGTTGCAGTTTTCCTAAAATGATGAATGAATAGCATGATTCTCCATGAAGTAGATTATGGTTGTCAGGACTGCTAATTTTGGGATCAGTGCCCAGATATATTGCTGTGTATTTTCTATTTTATAGACTGTCTTAAAGATAGATACTTAATGTGATATTTGTTTATAGATCCAATAGATAAGAATATAATACTACAAAATGAGTAAGCTTTCAGTAGTTTGTCCAGCTGTCTGTGTGATATTGAAATTATATATCAAGTTAGTGAGGGGGAGGTGTGAAAGGAAGCTGTCTCTCTTATAAAAGATTGTCACAGGATTTGTAGTATTCTATGTTTTTAGGCTTCAAGCAGTGAAAGCTTTGCAACAAAACAGAAAGCTTTAAGAACCTTGTTTATTGAATTCTGTTGGCTAAAACTGCCAGAAATAAATTAATAGCTGTTACCATTGCAGTTCTTTTTTTGTTCACAAGAAAAATATCTTGACAGATTTTTTCATTTTGTGATTGGTGCACATTTCAAGGGTATAAATTAATCTTCAAAGGATCCTAGGGAATATCTTGCTTGGACACTTCACTTATACATCAAGTTGGCCATGTTAGCAATCTAATCACAAACCTGTAATTCAGCGGACAACAATTTCTTATTGTGAACAGCGTAGCAGCTTTTACTATCATTTAGGTCAGCCTAAGATTGCTGATGCACCATATGTTTCAGACCATGGATGATGGATGGTATCCTCTGGTGCCCATCCCTAAGTGATTGGAAAGATTGAAGACACACAGTTCACTTAAGCTTGCTTACTATTACATCAAGTAATCAGTGTGATAGGCAAACCCATGCTCTTTATGTCACACTGCCCAACTTTCTGCAGGGACATTGTGTCAAAAAAACAATCTAAGAACATTTCCAGATGACAGGCCAGTTACTAGAACAACCATTTAACAACTGGATTCATCCAAAAAGCTTAATAACATGGAAAAGTCAATACACATTTTTAAAACACCTTTATTTATATGAACCAGACATGGTGTTTTGTTTTTAAAGATTTTTTCCTAGATTGAATTTACGCAACGGAAAGAAATGCAATAATGCAATCTTTTGCATAGTTTAGGCTTTAGAATGCCAAAAATAGCCTTCCCAAAATTAATCAGAGAGAAATGCTACTTTAAAATAACTGTAAATGCTTTTGAAGTCTGTTTCAAATTTTGTAGGTAGAAACACATAACATCAGTTTGAAGTTTAAGGCAGAAATCTCTTTTTTCCAATGCCTGTCTGTACTGATAGCAATCAATGTTATTTTCATTCTCCACAACTCCATTGGACAAGTATCTAACCCAGACAATTGAGAGCTGCTTCCTTTTTATCAGGTTGTACTGTGGTGTGGAAAGTCTTTTATATGACATATGAGGAAAAACCCAAATGAAATTCTAGGAATCTCATTTTGCATGAGTGGTAATATGTATGCCAGCAGTCAGAATAAATCCAACCGAATAAAATCATATGAAATGTTTAGTGTTAAAATTTGTAACTACTACTGGTGCATGTTATTGTATAAATAGTATTTTTTGTAATAACAAAGCTGAAAGCTGAATGCATAGGACAAAGTATCTATATACGCACAGCAACTCTAAGAATGGAGCTAGGCAGATCTGTGAATTCAAACTCCATGCAAAATGCTCATCTAGCCAGTCATTAATGAACATATTTTTGTTTATGCATTTTGTCACTTAACATATAACTACTATATGTACTTTATTGATTAAATAGCTCATAGGATTACAGAATATTTTCCTGAACTAACAGATAGTGTTTAATTTGAACACTAAATCCTAGCAGCTACTCTGCTTTTATTCTTTTGCCTAACGTGAACAACTTTGACTTGATCGGTTATTGCTTTCACAGTTATTGGACAGACTTAGGTGACTGTGGCCTAGCATGAAAATACATTTTTCATATTTGCAGTGTGTAACTAGTGAGAAGTACTAGTTAAAATGGCTTTTAAAACTGTTGCCAGCTGTTCCAAAGCCAGGATTTCAAGACAAGCTTCCTCTCATCAGTCCTTTGATAATTGAGGAACTGAATTTCATAACCAGAGACAATTTAGGCAGCAGCTAATAATGTAAATATTAAGCTAAGATAATGGTAAGAAAAACCTGTTCTGAAGAAGAGGTTGGGGAGCATTGATTAACACTGGCTTTAAATCCAAGGCAGTTAGAGGTGGAGAGGAAATGTGTTGAGCAACCTGGTATTAATAAGGCTTACAACTGCACTTTTAAGTGCAACATCTAGAACTGCAGAGCGGAAGTTGTTAGTAAGTAGTGTAAGAATCATTCTTCCAGACCTGAATACCTGAACCTGCCCATATTAGAACTGTGCTGTTTACAGCCACTGATGTTTTGGTTGCTTGCTGAAACACCTCTTGGGGACTTTTAAGTTTATTGGGCTTTACCATAACCTGTTTTGTTCTGAGGCTGCTCTCAGTCGCGCCTTTGTGCTTGTACTGAAGCTAATAGTGTCAGAAGTTGACCCACCCAAATGATTACAGATCTAAATGAAAGCATTTCAAATATCAAGTGTACTACTTTGGCCTTGCCAATGTATGTCTATGCAATCTCTATGCCCAGAGAGCATATAATTAATTAAGGAACAAGAACTTTAACCATCTGCGAACATTCTTCAAGGAAGAGTGAATGACAGTGAAAAAAACAGTTGATATTTGTATTAATTCTGGAAAGTTGCTTTAGTGACCTGATGAGCAAGGCAGAATAAGAACTTTATTAAGTAAAATAGAGCACAAAGTCAAACTCGTGTTCTCTGGAAAAGTCTCTGTAGAATTTTTTGCTTTTCTAAAATCAGAAATGTCACTCAGTGTGAAAATCTTTACAAGGTAAAGATAGGTAGTCCCCATATCTTTTCCTTGTTCTTAGCAGCTATTCTGACTTGGATAACAGTGAAAACATGCTGGCCCTTTTCAAGATAGTGAGCTTTGAAATTACCCAGTAGAATTCAGAAGTTGCATCTAAAACCCTATTGACGTATCCAGAGTGGAGTATGTAGATTCTCAAAAGCAGGGAGAGCCTGAGTCCCAATAAACAGGGATTAGGTATTTAAGCAGTGAAGAAAATCTCATTAGCCTCCCATGCCTGTGTTAATATTAGACAAGTAAAATGAGACTCAGATCCATACATTGATCTTAAACATTCATGTGGCCTATGTTTGTTTGCATTATGACTCAAATGGTGGAGTCCACTGGTTCTTGTGGCTGGGAAACCTGGAACCAGGTGTGAGAATAGTGGCAAGGATGGTGTGGAGCAGGAAGATGAACTGTCTCATATCCCAGCCATGTCCCACAGGTAGGCAGTGTGGATGTGACTGAATCATAGCATTTGACCGTAAGTTAAGCCTGAGTTCCAACTAACAGAGGCAGTACAGCGTGCATCACTGGCAACTAAATACCTTTAAAAATCTGACCAAAATCCCACTTTCTAATGTAAAGTCAAGTCACAGCCCTCACAGAACTGAATGGTACCCCACAAGTCAGGTTATTGTTCTGGTGATTGTCTATAAATGCTTTACATGGGTCATCCAGTTTTAACTCTCTTGCTTTAAAGGAGTTTTTCCTAGATAGTCCAAGCATGGAGATGAACATTCAGTTTCTGCTAAAAGCAAATGCAATGTAATAATTCTCAGATTTTGAGAATATGTATTCTATGAAGGTAATTAGGAGCAGCATGTCAGTGAAGAGTGGAGCTACACTTGAAAAAAAAGCCATTAGGGAGACAGAGATTGCATTTGGGAAACAAATAGCTTCATTTCTGAAATAAGCAGCACAGCAGGTAAATTTTGGCTATTATGCACAACAGGGTTTTTTCTGTATCTTTTAAATGAGATCAGGCCAGTCAGTGCAAGAAGAAGCCTATGATAAAATTGACTATGTTACTTGTAGTTATTGCAGGTAAACGGAAAAGAGGCAAAGCTTTTAAATAATGCAGTCCGCTGTCCCTTTCAAAATCCTGTAAAGATAGCAGGCACTTATGTTAAACACAGTGGATTGTTGGTAAAGTTAACCGTGTGCATCCAAAAGTGGCAGAATATGGACTAAGGTGCAACCTCAATCCGTGCTGTAATAAAGTAGCTGTTCATCTGTGGTCAGAGATCGTCATGAAAGACCTTGAGTTCCTTCACTTTATTTTGCAGAAAGGCCATCAGACAGCTTTGCATCATCTAACTCTATCAATCAAGGACCTCAACCACTGCTTTCTGCTGAAAGCTTTCCTGTTTGGCTCTGTTTTTCACAGACAGCTCAATAACTTGTCTGTGGAGCTGTGATAAATGTATCATGTGCTTCTAAACTGTCTCTTTAACACTGAACTGCATTTCAACTTCTAATGCTTGTGACTAATTGTTTTCATCAGAAACATTTTATTTATTTCCAATTATTGTCCAGTAGTCCAATTATCTCACTTTTTCATTTATTCTCTGGTAATGGTAACATTGGAAAGCTGCCTGTCATGCACTGAGGTGCTAGCAAACTAGATTTTTCTCTATGAATAAGCTTCATAGCGTAAAGAATAAAATTGAAGCAAATCCATATGAAGAAGAAATACCAATTTCTAATACTTTCTTTAAAAAAGTACGTAGCAACCCCCTTTCTAAATGAACTTTTTTGCCCCTGGTTGTGAGCTAGTCCTAACTGAAACATCCTCATGTTTTTGTCAGTATATATAAAACAGTGGCTGATATCACAAAACATGATCCTATTTGGGCATAATTGCCTGTTTTTGCTGAGAAAGCCCAAAATAGAGCTATTATGGTAAATGAATAACTTCTCACTCTGAAAGAAGGTGGTTCTTTCAGATCAGGTTGTAGGTCAATGGCAGGGCAGGGTGAGGAAACTCATATTGCAGCTGTCTGCAAATAAGCTTCACTCCTGATACAGTGTAAAAAAAAAAAAAAAGAAAAGAAAAGAAAAAGAAAAGACTTCAAGGTTGGTAAAGGTTAAGAAACAGTTATGAGGACAAATATGTAAAATATGGGGAGGCAGAAGTGTTTTCATATTTTGATGCAAACTCCACAGGCATTTGTGTAGCTTATACATTTTTATCATTTATAACTTAAGGCCTCCAAAAGAGAAGACTGAAATCAAGAACAATTTAATAATTTGGGAAGTATGCTGCTTTTTGACAGAAAAGCATGTAAGATGAATTGTAGAAAATTAAGGTCCTAATAGGCAGTGCAGGAAAAGACCTTTCATTTTGAGCTGGTAGAAATCTTGGAGCTTATGTGCAGGGAAACTGCTTCTTTGAGAGAGGGGGAAAGAAAAAATTGCAGTATCTCTTTGGAGCAAACTGCAAGTTATGCTTAAATTCTCAATTGATCAGTTCATTCAACTTGTAAAGCTCTTACATGCATTCAGCATCAAATTGAATATAATCTTTCCAGGGGAAATATGGTATATGAAACAACTTAATAGAAAATAAGAGCCATGGAAGGCAGCCTCTGTACTGGATTATATGAATATGTCTCCTATCAAGCATAACAGGAGCTAAAATGTGGCAACTGGGACTTCAGGTTGGACCACAATTAGATAAAACAGCAACATGAAAAATTAGTTTTCTACTTTTCTCTTTAACAGTGGATGATTTAGGAGGAGAAGAAGAAAGAGCATAAGGCATGCTAATTGCTTTTGGGAATACACTATTCCGGGTTAAGAAGAGTAAATATTGTACATTCTGGAAAGTGTGGGGTTTTTTTTTTTTTTTCAGTGGACAATGCTAATCTGCCTGTTACTCATTTAGCGCATAGAAGTAATACTACAGATGCATCCTCTGGACTAGTGAAGTAAAAAAAATACATAGCCTGGGACAATTTCTGTTCTCTGTGTCACTGCATAAATACACAGAATCAAATATATAATGGGATGGCATTGCTGTACTGCATGAAGAAGAGAGGAAGGGATGGAACACTGCAGAACACCACCATGCGTTAGTTGACTTCACCACAGCACAGAGACAGAAGGTGTAACAGAACATAGCTAGTAAGTTTGTTTAACAAGTACAGTGTTGAGTATAACGTGATTTTCTGTAACAGAATTATCTCCTGTTATTACAGGGTATGGTACAGGGCTGGGTCCAGCAATCCTTCTGATTTCTCCTTCCTTTGTTTATACCAGTGCAAGCCCTTACTAAGTGCCACTCTGTAGTACATATGTTTTGCTCCTGGCTCCCAAATAGCATACACACAAGAAACCTGCTGAGCAAAGCCAAATAGATTTTGTGGTTGTAGGTTACATCATAAGGCAAATCTATTGAGCTGCTTCACTCTCTCTCAAATGAAAACATTTTCAGATGTTGGTTAAGAGATGTATCTCAAGACCATGAATCTACTTCCAGACTGCACTGTGCTGCTTCACACTGCTTTGCCAATATAAAATTAACATAAACCCAAGTGATGTCGATGTTGGAGGGTTTACTCTGCTGGGCGGAAGCTTCTGCTGATGTGTAGCCTGTAGGGTCTCACCTGGGGTGAAAAAGAGTATGTATGAAGCTATTGTGAACAACTATTCATTGACTTGCACAAGTACTTGTACTCTTGTAGCTATATAATAGAGCGGCTATAAAAGAATCTCTCTGTTTCTTTCTCCTTTTAGGATAATTTCCAAATATCCCAGGTGTATTCTTTTTTGAAGTGAGAGGTGGCATTGAAATACCAAGGCACTGATCAGGAGGAGAAAGCAGCAGGGAAGGAGTTAATTCAGGAGCACAACAGTGGATTAGAAACTGGTTGCCCACTACAGAGCATGTGTCACTTGTAAAACAAAGAATATAATATTTTCAAGGAAATTTAGTAGCCTTCTAAAATGCACATTTTTATTTAGTGGCATGAAAGAAATCAAGCAAGCCTAAATTACATTCTACTGATGCACTGGATGCAATAAGAATTTCCTTTTCTTGTATAGGCTACAGCTGTCATGAATACATGAAGCAAGGCTACAGGCAGATTTCTGAACAACTTTTATAATCTAATCTATTTATAATCAAATTTTCTTTCAGTTGTATGCAGGCTGGGAGAGCAGGAACTGATTACTGTTACTGGCTCCCTAAATGCACTAAGCTTTAGAAGCCGGGTTCACTAACAATGAGTGTAATTGATATCTACACACAATACTGAAATCCCAAAATTGTATTCCAGACACACACTTTACTCAGTGAAAAATTGGGGTAGATTATCTAGAGACAGTGTGTAATTCCCCTTGCAGAGTCCTCACAAGCGCAGAGGGAGGACGTGTGGTCAAGACAATCCCTTGCGCTGGCTACACTAGCTATTGGCTGCTACAAGGTCTTTAGAGGCAGTGATAAATTTGAGGGTAGTCATCTGACTTGCCTTAATCAGCACTGATTAAAAAGATCTAAATGGCTCCTGGCAGCCCCTGGATCTGAAGGACACAGATTCCCTCTCCCTAGTGGTATGCCAGTCACCACCACTGAGGCAAATTCCATTTATAAATGTCATGGGTAACATTTCAGTCAGAAGTTGCACAATGGCACTCGAAAGCATGATACACCGTTAGGGTGTAAGAAGAATGCAAATAACACTGCAAATATTACAAAGTTATTATCGACATTGATTGTGTGGCCTTTTGGGGAGGTCATGTTGTGTTCTGTTCTGTTGACTGTCTATGAAAAGATACAGCAGAAATCAAGGAAGGCTTGAAGACAGGCAAGAAAAATTAACAGGCTTCTGTATAAAGGTATTTTTAAAAGCTGGTTAGTTTAAAGAGGAAACAAGTAGATATGAATGTGGTAGAGGTATACAGAATTACAAATGGTTTGGCAGAAGTAAATCAGCTACTCGGTCTGCTTTATCCCAGCCACTCACTCTTCTTTATCCTTTCTCATAATTCAAGAACATGCAGACATTCAATTAAACTGAAAGGTAGCAGCTTTAAAAAGCTTGAAAGAAAACCTTTCTTCATGATATATAATGCCTCAGTTTCCCCCTCTATGAACTGGGGTAGCAACATTTCTCCGTCTCCACTAAGTGTTGAAAGGTTCACGGTTCTAAACACCAGTTGCTGTATAAGTTAAAATTATCTTATGCAAGGGGATAGAGAATTGAATAGAGCACAATAACTTTTCCATAGATGTTTTAATGTAGCCTCTAGGATTCTGTATACAAGGGACATCCTCTGTAAAATTACCTATGCTGACTTTTAAAATAGGAAAACTCCTGTTCTCCACTAGGCTCTTTAGATTTTTGAAGCAATTAACGTAGACCTTTGCATACTAAGTTTATATTTAATTTTTTATACTTGAAAGAATGTCTCCTTACTGTTTATTATCTCATTTTGCGTGTTCACAACTTGACAAGAATGAAGGCTATTCTTAACAAAATCTCTCTTTTAAAGCTGTAATTTTGTGGTAGTTCAAGTAGCTGAGACATTGAAGTAGCTTATTATATTCACGGTCAGATATTTTGACAGCTGGAGAGCCCAAGCTGTTATTTTTCCTTACAAAGTCAGGTGTCAAGAAACCTCCAACAATGGTGTTTAAAAGTTTGTTATGAAATTGCTAATTTGTGCAGAACATAAGCAAGCGCGTACAGGTATTTCTGCCAACTTCATACAAACTGTAGTACACCTGAGGAGCGGGATGGCAGTCTGGGGAGCCGAGGCAGCGCTCAGCGTGCAGGCAGAGCAGAGCAGGACGCGTGTGTGGCGGGGAAGCGGGAGCCGAGGCCTTTGGCGCAGGGCCATCTAATGTGGCCTGAGAGAAGGAGTCGGGTTCTGCTGTCCCCTCTTCTTCCCCAGCCACCTACTTTGCTCCTCTTTCTGAGTAGCGCTGTTTATGAAGTGATCAGCAGAAAATTGTTCTTGGCCTTAGACCCTCTAGGCTTGTCTTTCACCCCTGAAAGAGGAATACATTTGCTTGAATTTAAATCAAATAAAATGAATGTATCTTAAAAGTAATTTTTGTTGACATGGATTAAATAATGTGCCCAAAAAGTGCTATCAAAGTCTATCTCTGCAAAGTACACTAACGGAATGGCAACCACATAAATGTAAAGATAAAAGACTTTAACGGAAATGTTAGTCAGGTGGCTAAAGTCACTATTTTGTGACTAAAGGCCATCTAGGAGAAGCAGTAAAATAATCACCGAGGATTACAAAGTATGTCATGTTACAGCTCACTGTAAATATCAATTTGATTTTTTATGGTGCAGATTATTTGTAAGTTTGTTTTATGTACTGTATAGTGCTTAAATGTCACTGGATGTAAACGCCCTATCCAGGAAGCTCATTAGTTGAGCTGTCTGCGTCTGTATATCTGCCATCAGCAGCTGGGGAGGGGGCGGCCGCTGACCCTGCCAGGCATGGGTCGCGGGGTCAGCAGGTCTCATTTATTATTCAAAATTGCTTTCTGACCTTTTATCAGCTAGGTCAAAGAACGCTGCATTCTCCTTGGCCGAATTTTATAGTGAAATCAGGATCTCGTGCAGATAATATAAATTACCAATTCATGTGCATTTCACCCCTCTCTCTCTCCAAAAATGTGCCTACTTTGTGGTGGATAAAGTTGGAAAGAGTTGCCTGTACAAATGCATGTATGCTTTGAGTCCATGTGTATACCTTGTTACCCTGCTGAAATAACGCATGCAACTTCCCATCCATTTGAGGCTGCAAACTCTGGGTATACTTTCCATGGTTGTGGTACTGAGGCAGCTAAAGGCAGCGTGCCATGGCTCACAGATAATCTCTCTTTTTTACTCTTCCCATCCTGTTGGATAGATTCCTTTCAATAACTATAGACTATTTTCAGTAGTAACTACATCTCCCATTTCAGCTGCAAATATGTATATACATGTAATATAGGAGAACTAAAAGAACTCTAAAGTGAGAAGCTTCAATAAAAAACAAGAGGTTTTTCTCGGAGATTTTAGTGGAATTTGGAAAGAAAAAAGATTGAGAGTCCAAAATATTTTTAGATCTTCTCTGATCGCAAATGCAATTTAGATCTAGGAAATCACCGATCAACACTCTGCATCATTTCATTCCCCAAACAGGATCAAGAAAGACCCTGCCAATATCTTTTTTTCACAGTAATGAAGAACTGATTATTCTAAATTTTCATTCTGTGATGTATAAATAGGAAGTATAAATAGCATCCCAGTAAAAAAAAAGAAAATTTTAATACCTTAAAACATTAGATTTTTTGTAGGAAATTAGCCATCAGGTCTTAACAAGCTATACTATAGAAAATTGGATACCGTAGATGGCAGATTGATTCTTAAAGGGAGCTGTGCAGTTCAGCATTACTCCTCTAGAATGATTTCATCCTTTTTAAAAGAAGAGGTCAAAGGTCACGTTGCTCTTGCCCTTGAAGCAGACAATATGAGATGTCAGCGTGTGCTTTCTGACACTGCATATGATGAATAACCTTGACATAGTAATAAACAAATAGCCTATATTAACGTTTATAAGCACAGTGAAGTATTAATGCAATATATACTTCAACAATGTACTGTGAATATACAGCTTTCATAAAAATGGAATTACTCTAGTAATATTGTAGGAAATTTATGGTCTGTTAAATATTGCTGTAAAATACATATTCTTTAAGTACCAGGATATATATATATCTCTGAAATATGGCCAAGCATATATACATAAACTGAGTAAGAGAAGTGCTTTGAACAGGCACTGAATTGAAAATATGCAAAACTCAGAACACCTGCATTCTCAGAGATACTCAAGTTGTGCACGGTTTAGTTTAGTGTTCCAAATATCCTGTAGTCAGTTGTTTTTGAAAGTGCAGCTCTATCCTAAGTCCGTATTCAGCAATATTATCAATTATTCTCTTTTGATATTTCCAGTAGTACATAAAAGTGATTGTGTACTGGTAGGGTGCCCAGGTGCACGTAACATTTGGTCGGAATGAAGTGTTTCCTTCTAGGTGCTGAGGCTGGGAGTCCAGTTGTTATGAGGGGGTGCTATCATGGTGTGCTAGACCTTTTGACCAATTCTTCAGTGTTAAGAACAGTCTTATATTTTTTATAGCTGTCTTTGCTGCACGTTAAGGGTTTGTGTTTGTTTTCTTTTTTTAAATTGAAAATGAAACAGAGAAGCTGTTGTGTATTAATGAATTGCCAGCTGACATCAGAGTGCTACCTTGCCCTTGCCCAGTTCAAAGCACAGATCTTCTCGAGTTCATAAGAATTATCCATGTCTTGAAGGTATTCTGTGATTTTGTACATCATTTTTGTTTGTTTTTACTAAATACCATTCTCCCCATAAAGTAAGCTATTTCTACAGTCAGTCCGCACTGAGAATTTTTAGCATTCTTTCTGAACCATTTAGAGAAGTCGCAATGCACTATCACATGTGAGTTAACCTTAGGCCCTACTGCAGCTTTTATTATTACACAAACTCTATTATAACTATGGTACAATAGATATTCATACTATGTGACAGAGTTTGAGAAGTACATTCTATCTTAATACTTGGAAAATATCCTAGCGCTTACGCCATTGTACTTTACAAAGTGAAAAAAGGTGTTTGTCATTTCTCCTTCTATATATTATGAAAGTTACATGTCCGTGAAAGGTACTTTGTAGGAGGTGTGTGTACAAGAGCGGTCAAGAATATGTTTCAGAGGATCATAAAAATGTTTTGAAGATCCTAAGGTTCTGAAATTTAGATTGAAGAAATGTGGAGGATGGTGTTCCATTGCTGAAAACAAAAGAAACCAATACAGCTAATTAGAAGTCAAAAGCAATTGTATAAAAATACTGTGACGATTGTGAGAGAAAAATTGTATAAAAGCAGTACTAAGGTTAAAGGAAAAAGTTTTATCTTCATATTTTATTTATAAGTAATAATGCAATGGTAAAATACCAGAGTCCTTTCCTTCTCTAAGAAGAAAAGCGCAATAGTATCTTAAGGAAAACAGACAGACATTCCAAAAACCACAGAGTTCCTCTTTGCTTTGTCCTTGTTGTGGGCATTTAGGGAAGCAGAAAAGCTGGTATTTTCTGGATATTGGAAGTAGTATGCCTAGTAAGCTTAATTTTTAAAACTCTGCTTTTGTTTTGTGAATGCAGGTTTTGTGTCCACCAATAACTGTGGGTACGAATGCCAGATGGTGTACGAATGAGTTGAACATTTAAGTACTCAGCATTTGGCATGTCTTCACATGGATCCCTTTTTATTCCTATTGTTACTTAGAGTGCAAAACTCTAGGTTATTTGTAAATATCACTTTTTTTTTTTTTTTACTGCATCTAATGTTTGCCACTGAAATATTTATCATCAAAATATCTACTTTTAAAGCAGAAAAATTAAACGTTCCTTCGCTGCTGGCTATCTGGGTCTTACCTGAATTGCATTAGTCATTATACATCTATTTTATGTAAACAGGTGGCTTTGAGGGAAAATTAGCTTGATATTCAGTGATAGCTGGATCCAGTGTTTTTCATGGTGGAGAGAAGAACAGTAATTCCCAATTCAAAACTTGTTTCTTAGACCCATTGTTAACAATCTCTCCAATCATGTTTGCTTTCTGTGAACAGCTAAAATGAGCTATTATTGGTGTTTCTATAAGGTATTATCGTCTAAGTTGTTTCTTAAGGAACATGATTTATATGAAGTTGACTGAGCTCACTAGAACAGGCAGGGATAAATGCAAAATAAGATCCAGCCGAGATTAAATCAACAAGGGGAAAGGACAATATCTCTATTGTCTCTACCATGGGTATTAAGTGAAACTTGACTTCTTAAGAAGTGAAGTAAAGCAAAGCAAACAAATGTATATCCAAAAGAGTTTGCAGTCCCAAAGAAGGCAAACAAGACATATGCATTTTAGCAGGCAATATTGTAAGAATTAAAAAAAAAAAAAAAAGAAGAAGAAAACAATGAGGAAAGTAACCCTTGACCATTCATTTGCACTCAATAGCTGTCTTCACATACTAAAACAAAACAAGTGGTTGGTTGTCCTAAACCACATTTTCACTTTCCTTTAGCTCTGAATGACTGAGTGATGTTCTTGGAATGGAGCTTGAAATGACAGCTGTGAATGGAACTAAAAGTGTCAGATAGATACAGATAATGTGTTTTGTAATAATATAATACAGTAATATTGCTGTGATCGCAATTCTGAAAATCTTAACTCTTCATGTTGATAGAATTCTTTTAATCTGTTCTCTAGCCTTTTAATTTTTCCTAGGAACAAAGTGCGTCTGTAGGTGAACTAACAGATTTAGCTATTAAAAGTCTTACACAAACAGCAAATCTCTTTGCATACTTTTGGAGTCGAATAGCCAACGTGCCCTGTAGGATTCTTTCAGATACTTTCACAAGAATTCTTGCCATCCTGTAGCAAAGGTCAGTTTGAGAAGGGAGGCATGGGATCTACAAATGTAGAGTGGAGCTCTCTTGGCTTGCCCTTTTGGCAAAAAGCATAGGGCTATGAGAACAGTGTACAAGTAGAAGTTCACTTGTATCTGTCAGTTGTCCAGGATAAAGGATATGTACAGACTGACGCGCCTATGAGCCTCAGTGGGCTTCAAGCATTTAAGTAGTCATTGAAATCAGGTGTATAGTTGTTTTTACATTTGTGTGTGTAATGTCAAATTGTTGAACTAAGAAGGCTGCAACTTTATTTTGGAGGAGTCATTTGGGTCTGGATTACACTCTACTTTGGAAAAGTTTAGATAGATGCCAGTGTGTCAGTTGTATTTTAGTCAAAGTCCACTTGCCTTCTGCCCTTTTGTGCATCATTGTGTAAAGTCATCTTACTCCCACTAGAGATGTTCTAATTTTTTTTTTTTTTTTTTTAACATATCCATAAGAATTTTTGCACTACTTGCTTCATCTCAGTCACTTTGGCCAAACTCAGTTGCGGTTAAGCAAGAGCAGCTCTAATGGCTTTTGTAAAAGTGCACGTACTTAACACAGAGATGAACTCAGCCCCTGAGCAGGGAGTGAGCATTCTGTGATTCGTTTTACAAGAATGATGTGTTCTCTGTTAATGATGCTGTAGCCATTGCATTGTGGCTTTGAATCTGCAATGAAAGTCCTGCTGCACATTTGCACCTCTTTTTCCGCAGGAGCACTTTTCGTATTTCTGCTTCACTCATCTTACAGGCTGTAGTGCAACACTTAGTGGTCTCTTGAACTAACAGTTTTGTTTCCTGAAACTCTGAATTTTTTTATCCTTCCATATGTAGAGGCATATGTATATGCCTGTGCTTAGATTCACCTTTGATTGTACAGACAAAATGGTAGCTGAAAGCATGTAGGAACACAAACAAATCAAACAGTAAAAGAAAAGAGTACCCAGAATACATCTGAAGTAGCTGCAGGATGTAGGTAGGACACTTCCATGTGGAATTTCTTCTTGAGGACTGGATTATTTTTTAAGTAGTCAATGTATGCCTGCTTCTTGTATGTGGGAATCAGGGTATAAGATGTGCACTAATAACACCCTGAAAAGGTAGATTTCAGAATAGCTAAATAAGGATGTTTCAGATGCTTTTGACTACATATGTTGGAAAAAACACATTCTGAGTCTTGCATACAGACTTCTGGTGTTAATACAGGAGTTGAAAATTACTTCAACAATAAAAACTGCTACTTCTAGAATCAGAAAATTGTGGGTTGCATGAAACAATTTGTTCTATTCAAGAGACAAAGACACTGTAGGCATGACATTTTACAGGCACTCAAGATGAAACCAATTTGGTTTTAACATCCTGTATGACAACTGCTTTTGTCATGGTGATTTTAAGATTAAGAAGTTCTTTCTCTACATGTCCTAAGGTATATCTTTGCTTTCAGAGTTAAGAGGAAACTAGTGATAGGATAATATCATTGCAAACTCAAATTCTAACCAGTGACTTAGCTACCATGATAATACAGCCAGTGAATGTAATGTAGTTTCTCCAAATTTGTAATTTTATGGCAGTCTTATGCTGCTCTGTGTGTTTCTTCTCTGAAAGTTCAAGTGTAGTGATAGTAAAGCAATAACACGAAAGTATTAGTTTTTATTAAAAGCAAAAAAACTGAGAAAGTGTATTCCTGATTATAAGAATTCAGTGTACTTTAAAGGCTCAACACCTAAAAAAACCAAGTGAGAAGAACCCAGATAAATACCTTTTTTTAATCTGATACATTTAAAGACTTATATGCTGAAAGTTGGCAGTATCAAAACTGGTTGTGAAATTTCAATACTGGCTACACTATGCAACATGCTTCTGTTAGGTTTGACCAACCCTATATAAGTGAACTACATTGAATTTGACATTTTATAGAATTGAGACTGAGGCTTCTTCCTAACAATTAAATAATTTAAAGAAACAAGGAAAACAGAAACTAAACTATAGCCATTTTCTCCTTATTTTGATTTCAGTAGGGCAAACTTGAGGCAACTCCTTTGAGATTTTCTTCACTGCAGATGGGTTCAGAATCTAGGCCCTATTTTTTAAAACTATATTAGCTATGACAGCAAGATTAAAAACTTATTGCCAGCAATAAAGGATTTAATAAATTGTAGTAATGGCCATTTAGAATGTTAAAAAAAAAAAAAAAAAAAAAGGACAATACAGTGTCACGTTTTCACAAAGCATGTGTGTAAAGATTATATTCTTTTAACAAATATAAAGAAACTCAGTCTGAAAGCACTTTGTCTCTCACCTGCTCCTGACCATGTTGCTGACCTCACTAACAGTATATATTCATATAGTGCAGGTTCCCTGTGGCTCTGTGTAGGATGTCTCAAAATGGCCTATGATTCTGCAGCATCTCATAAACATCTGTGGCAAAAATTTAACAGTAAGACTTTACCACTATAGTAAAGCACTGGCCCACTGACTGCCATTTCTCCATCTGGATTCATTCTGTCTCATCTGCTCATTTACCACTACCAGCATGACCAAAGCTGGCATGGAAGAACTCCCACTCGTGTTACACCTTGGCTCATAGCCCCCCTGCGGTGTTTGGTCGCAGTAAAGCATACATGCTTGTAATGTGGCCAAGAACAGATCATCTGTATTTTTGAAGCAGAGGATACGTTTGATTTGTTGTTTGTTTTGTTTTGTTTTAAGTCCCTCATTTGTATGATTTCGCACATGCTCTGAACCAGAGATACTTGGCAGTAGCCTCCTTAGGTGCTTTCTTTTTTGGAAGTGCCTCTAGTATCTTTATCACCAGTCCATTACCCATCTCAAAGTGGAAGGTCCAGACTCTGTCCACTTCCAGATACATCTTGCTGATGGCCTGAATAGTGAAACTGAGCAAAGACAAATGGGATTAAGATGCAAAATTATACAGGGGACATGTTTTACCTAGTAAGTAGTAGTAAACAACTACTTACTTAGCCTCTCATTTGCGGGCCTGCCATATTTGATTTCTGGATATATTTCCTGTAGCAGTTGAAAGGGAAGGCGTTTTTTTCCCAAATCTGTGTCTGTTTTGTCATAACTGAAACAAACAGTCCAAATTAATTACCAATATAATTATGTATCACCCAGCAGTTCCACACTGTACCTTTCCAACGTTTACATATATCAACCAATACTGTTTATTAATTCACAAAACAGCAAAGGCCAGATTTTGTTCTCATTTGCCTCAGCAGAGTAGCTCCATTAAAGTTAATCTAGATTTATGCTTCTGTAACAGAGCCCAGAATCATTGTCCATATATCTAAAACACATTTCTAGCTGTACAAGAAAGGGACAGCTACCTCAAAGGAGTTTGGGAACCAATACAAAATGATATAAATTTGTCAGGCTGTTGTTTGCTGCCCAAAACATCAGTTCACTACAAAATTTAACATGTAATTGAAAATCATTAATTAAATACTGTGCAGTCAAGAATCATGCATAATGTAACAGAGCTACTGCAAACAATTCACTCCTGGTCATTTAAATTTCCTTCTTGCTTTTATGGGTATGAGGAGCCTGTATTTGAAGTAGTCCCTGATGAGATTTTGCTTTAGCATCTTTGGAGAATACCCTGGTGCATATTTGTAGGGCAAAGTAGAAGAATTACGTATATGTTTTTTTGCTTTTATGTTATTAAGTGTAATCATTGATAAAACACATGCCTAGGCAAATGTTCCATATGTGCCACTATATGACCACATATATATGTCTCAAAAGCCTTTTGACAGTATGGAAAATAAGTGACCTAATACTATAAGCCTTTAAGTACTAGTACTTAAGCACTACGAAAGATAGAATTTCCATTTCTTCTATTAATTTTGGTAAAGAGAATTTTAGTAAGCAGTCTATTCTGTAAAGCTGTTTATTTCTTTAGTGCTCTCATGTTAGTGGTAAGAATAGCATAGGTTACTAAAACAGGACCTCAAATGTTCAAAAAGGCAATTTGTTTAGCAGACAGGAACAGAAGAGGAAGCAAGTGGACTTCCCAAAAACTACACCGCAGTTTTGCCACAGAACTGTCTGCTAGTCATACAGTACTATTCAATTAGTACATTACTTTTAGAAGAGGAATCTGTGTATATTCAGTTACAATCCTTGCCAAATATCTTGACATGATCATAGGCTTTTAGGATTACAAGTAACATAACAAAGGATAATGACCAAAAAATGAGCACACCAATATAGAACGCTTAGGTTAACTGGGCCTGCCATGTGTGCTATAAGACAGCAGTCTGTTAGGTTTAAAGTGAGATTAAGGAGTTGTGTAACCTGCAATTATGCTGTTTTTCATTAAAAAAATAAGATGATTGGGCTCAGTAGGGCCCTTCCTTATATTTACCTCTGTTTAATTGGATTGGGAACTGCTTAAACATCTTTGAGTTGGAGCTTATAAGAAGATGATCCCAGCTGTTTTTCCAAGCTTAAGACAGCAGGCAGACAACATGATCATGTCAAGACTCATACTAAAGCCTTAATCCTACTTTTTCATCAGCTAGCACTACAGCTGAGTCTTTAACCTCCTAAGTACTAAATGTGCTTTGGATCTCTAATAATACATTTGCTGTTAAATGTTATTGTTTAATAATATTATTTTTTGCTTCCTTTCCGACAAGGTCTTTAAAGAATTTGGAGAGCTATAATGCAAGCCTATATATTCAGTCCTTTTAAAAATATTGTTTATAAGTCTGTTCCTGTTGTTCTGTATGGAGGGGAGGAACTGCACTGACCTGTACCTCACCTTGTAAAACCCAGGATACTGGTTATGTATTCATTGTGCATGTATTATCAGATTGAATGTAGTTTTGTTGTCAATCGAAAAAAAAAAATGGCAGTAGTTTCATCCTTTTTTTTTTCCCCCCTGGGAACTGTTTGCATGACCAAAAGAAATTGTCCAGATTTTTAGAACTTGCTAGCTATTACCTGGTTGGATAATCCAGGAGTTTTTTAAAGATTAAATGTTCTAATGAGTTTTCCCTGCGTTGGCACATAGTACTCTGTGTGATGTCATGCTTTGGTTCTCTCCTTTCTTTCCCCCTCTCCTTTCTTTCCCCCTCTCCTTTCTTTCCCCCTCTCCTTTCTTTCCCCCTCTCCTTTCTTTCCCCCTCTCCTTTCTTTCCCCCTCTCCTTTCTTTCCCCCTCTCCTTTCTTTCCCCCTCTCCTTTCTTTCCCCCTCTCCTTTCTTTCCCCCTCTCCTTTCTTTCCCCCTCTCCTTTCTTTCCCCCTCTCCTTTCTTTCCCCCTCTCCTTTCTTTCCCCCTCTCCTTTCTTTCCCCCTCTCCTTTCTCTCTTTTCTCTTCCTCTTTTTTCTTCTGTGGGGTAGTGCTCCGATTTGTCCTAGTGACACAGGGCTGCCAGCAGGAAAGCAAGCGTAGTTAATGCTCAGCTGCTCAAACCAGTCAAGCAAGCTAGCAAGTCCCAGCTGTGCTACTTGATGTTTTTTGATTGCACCTAGTCCTCAATCTGTGAACTGTTTTCTGGACTTAGATTCATCAAGCTCTGCCGCTTTAAAAACTCATGCAGGCAGGCATCCTAGGATATGCCATTATAAGCTGCTGCCAGGGGATCTTCTAGGAGATAAATGGAATCTGTGTGAAGTAAATTAGTGTGAACCAGTCAATCTGTGTGTCAGCCTTGAGCCACATCCATGGGTAACTAGCTTGCTGACTGAAAAGTCTACTGTCTTTTGCCAATTGGAGGTCTCAGCCACCAGGAAACAGTCCTATACAACATTAGTTTCTTGGAATAATGCCTGTTTGACCAGCTAGTGAAACTCTTCAGTATACAGTACTATACTGCTTGCATTTACTTATTGCTTTCAATTGGCCTGAACATCTTTTAAAGTCAGATTACATTTTAACAGTAGGGAGCATCACAGAAATACCTTGGAAATAAGTACTTCCACTTTCATACAGCAGCCATTCAGCAGATTCATGCTGTGCTGCAGTTGGCTTTACCTCCCTATCAGTAATACATCTTCAAGGCCATAATGCAAAATAATAACAATAATCTGGCCAGGAGACGTTAATAAAGAGTCTCCCTGTATTTTTTTTCCCAGTGGATTAAGCTCTTGGGAGTGCTTTGATTAAGAGAAGGAAAGCATATGCAAACTCTAGCATTCACATTACACACAGGAATATATCAGTGTCATAACAATGCTGCACGCTTCCATTTCATTCTATTTTTTAAAAGCAATTTGAGGCAATCTACAGCTAGGATTCTTCTGATGAAATGTGGTAATTTCAAATTGTCTCTAAATTCTCTGGTTAAAATTGAATCCCATATAAATCTATCTTTGTGAAAAATCTGGCAATAATGTGATTTTAAAAGTATGAAGTATAACTTTCTTTGTTCATTATTTTTCCTGAAGTTACTGATACATTGATAGGCAGTCATAGCTGCCATTATCTAATGTGTAGAAGCCAGTAGGAATTTTGATATATATTTTTGATATATATTTTTATAAAAATATATAGGACAGGAGAGACTAATATACTTTAATTTTAAAAAAAAAACTAATTTACTAGTAACTATCAGAACTGTAATTTGACCTTCTTTACTACTTCTGGTAAAAATGCATGTCTGTTATCGCTCAGTGACTGGCTGAAAACATAATGAAAGGAGTACAAATAACGTTGATTAAATGTGATCAAACAATTCAGTCCTAAACCATGTTTGGTTAAAACACGCACTAACACGTATTCAGGGAAACTGGAAAAAAGACATATTGGCTATCTAGCTAGAAAAGACAGTGAGAAAAAAAGCAATGTGTAATGATAGAAGAATTGTTTAAAGAGAGTTTGGAGTTTGCATTTTCCTTTTTTTAATCCTCATAAGTTCTGGGGAATATGCTTCAGAGCATATGCTTCAGAGCTTTGCAATAAATGCTGTGTGGGGTTTTATGGGAAAGTATTTTATTTCTTGTACCAGAACAGCAGAACCCACTGAGACAAATCTAACTAGTTAGGTGTTTTATTATATAGAGTACACAGAGTATATGGACAGATTCTGGTATAAATCACAACTAAGATCAAGACAACTGCTTTAAAATTGAGTGAATGTTTCATTGCACTAATGAAACAAAAATGGGACGTCCTTTGAGAGCATAATTTGTTACATGCCATTATATTTTAGTTGAGAGAAATAGGGAAGTCCCTCTGGGTGAATAAAACTTCAAGGTATATTGGGAAAAGAATCATTGAAAATTTCAGTTTTCCTGTCTGGAGTAATGTTGTTCTCATATATATGGAAAGAGGTGGGGGGGAAATGGAGTTGTAAGGGGTTTTTTATTTTTAAATATATAAAGATTTTAAAACAAATTTAAGACTTTTACAAAAAAAAAATCAGTTACAATTCACTTAGTGTTTGGTATGAGCTTCATTTGCCAATGACTTAACAGAGTGCAGGAGTAAGTCTCATGTTTTTGCCATGTCCTTGGCAATAAATGAGTCCCTACTAAGTGAAGTGGACCAGGCTGCTCCAGATGTTTTGCTCTTTTCTTTTCTCCAGTTTAATATTTATGCATTTTTAAGTGTATTAGACAAACTAATGGTAACCACATAACACTGCAGTCTCATATTATTAATAATTTGTACCTTACTCTGCGCAGTTTTGGTCCTCTTGTTCGAGTGGACTTAAGCTTCTAGTTACTAGGACTAAATACTGATGGCAGACAGGTGGCCTATGTGTCATATCCCATGGGTCAAACAGAATTTTCATTATTTTGTCTCATAATCAAAAGATTATAGTATTGTGGAAGACTTAGGAAGTCCAGTATTTTCCAGTTTGAGATGCAAGTGGGTGTTTCCACTGCCTTGCATTTTACTGAGACTTTCTGGGGAGGCTGAAGCATGCATTTAGTATGCTTTGTCAGAATCTTAAAATTTAAAATGAGGAAAATCCCCATTTCCCTGCCAGTACTAGACTGAGCTTTGCAGTGTAATTACTAATATTAGGTCCTATTTCTGTATTCAATGTGTTAGATTTAATTTAGCTTCCAGTTTGACTTGTTCCATACTGGGTTATTTCAAGGATAGTTCCAGCTTCCATATTCTGCTACATTTACTTTAGAATACTGATGTAAGTGTTTCTCCAGGTTAATTTCTTAATCTCTCTTCTAAATCAAAATGTAATGAAAGCTGGGCCAATGTGACATTTAATCACAGAAATAATCAGAAAATAACAACCTGATAGCCTCAATTAAATGGCAGCTATATACAAAAGTGCAGGTTTTTTAAGAGACACTAAAAATTATGAAATAACCAACAACTGGTATCTTTTGTCAGTGAGATGAATTAGTGGTTTATATGGCCTGAGAAATAGTCTGGACAAGAAAAACAGGGTTCAATTCAATAAGCACAAGAGCAAAGGTCTACACTGAGGCAGGATTAATCTTCTGCACGAAGTCAAGCTGGGGAGCAAATGGCAAGGTAACAGTTGTTCAGAAGAGAATCTGGATTCCAAGCTGAGCAGAGTCAACAGTGATCACGTTGTGGCAACACAGGCAGGCACCAGCCCAGACTCTGCGAGCAGGAGTAACACCTGTAGGACCTGCAAAGTAATCCTGCTCTCCTCAACCTTGGTACCATCAGGATATGTTTCCAGGCTTTCTGACTCACTATGCAGCTGGCACGCTGCTCAGCAGGGAGTGCTAGCACCATAGTGAAGGGATGGGTGCTCCATGCTGGCGTTGCTGGTGTTACTTCATTATCTGCTTTTTCTGTTTCTAGACAATTATGGCAAGTGCTGCAAGTATTTCACCTGCCATTTCATAAATACTTTCTGCATTACTCATGGTAGTGAAATAATCATCTCCTTTTAGGTTGACTTCAAAATAGAAGGAAAAAAACCAAAGTGGCATAGTAATCATCAGCTTAGAAAAGAGGATGTTGAAGGAGTATACAGCAGTGGACTGTTAAATCAGAGGTGTCACGGAGAGACTGTGCAGGTGTCATACATGTGCCTCTTCTCATACAAGAAATAGGGAGTTTCAAATAAAGCTAATAAGGACACGTGCAAACAAACGAGATGGCTCTTTGTGTAGTAAATCTGGAACTTCCTACCACAGGATATTAAAGATGTGAAAATTTTATACATGTTTAAGAGAAAGCTGCAGAAGTTTGTGGAGGAGAGATGCACTGTGTTATTAAATGTAAATAGAAAGTACGTC
Organism: Dromaius novaehollandiae; assembly: GCF_036370855.1. NCBI lineage: Eukaryota > Metazoa > Chordata > Aves > Casuariiformes > Dromaiidae > Dromaius > Dromaius novaehollandiae. Next base: position 15,056,938 of record NC_088107.1, on the reverse strand, counting down.
TGGCTCTAGAATTCCCTGAGTTTCAAACTGGAGACCGGGAGAAAGTGCTGGTGCAGCATTATTGTGTGGTGCAGTAGCACTGTGTCGTTCTTCTATTCTTATGCTCTTCCCTAGGCATCTGCTTTTAAACACTGTTTGAGACAGGACACTGCATTAGATGACATTTGGTCTCAGCAAGTACAGGTGCTCTGTGAAATGTGTTTAAAAAAAAAAAAGATTAAAACCATATATTCCCCAGCTCTCCATCTAGCTTCTTAGGTGCAGTATAGTAAGTGACTGTAGACCTAGTAGATCCCAGAAGTAGCATTGCAGGACAGTTGTTTTAACAATTTACTGGAAAAAAAAATCCCAATGTTTTTCTTTTGTTTTACAGACAGCTCCTGTTTTATTTAGACTCAGGTTGCTCTATATTCTGTACTGGACCTTAAATGCGTTTATGACCCATAGGCTGCCTTGCCTAATATTTTGATTGAAAAATACTTTTTGTTGTCCCATCAGATTGTTCTGAATTGTCACATATTGAATGACAAATACCATCTTACTTTCTCTGCTGGTACGCTGCTTTTAAGTTATTAATCTACCTAATCAAAATAAAAATGCATCTTACCAAAAATAAAAAAAAATACTAATTGGTTTATTCACTGTCTTATGCAATCTTTTTCTCCAGTAAGACTGCCCTCTCAAAATTGGTATTCATAGCAAAGGTGCTTAGACTTGTGTGTGATATTTCTGACCAGAGAGAAGCAATGCTTTTGAGAGTTTAAACAGAATAGGTAGAAATGAATGATAGTGATTAATTGTTGTTGTAAGAATATTCAAAAAGAACAGCTTTTCCTTTAAAAGTTTTTCCATACGGAGGCTGGTCTTTCATACAGTCTGTGGTCTCTTTTAGGAAATAGTTTGCTTTTATTTTGTGGAATTTGAAATAATTGGAAACTGTTTACATAAATATCCTTTTGCTATGCTAAGTTCTATACCTATTGTATGACTGTTACATAACCAGTTGTATGACTATCTTTTTCTGATTGAGCACTGTAATATAAGAGAATGGCTATCAACTTCACTAAACAAGTATTGACAGCTTATTAAGATGTACCAGAAAAAAAATACTACAATTCTCAGGATTGAATCTGTACTGTGAAGATATGTCATTTTCATATGCAAAGTTCAAGGTCATTTGCCTCAATGAAAGTCCTTTTGCTTTACTTTTGTGCTAACAAGGGCAATTGGTACTATCCATGTAGTAATTTAAATTATGGCTCACTGGATAGAAGGAAACTATCACTGGGGTTACTATATCAGAAATTATTGTTTCGTACTCTTTATCTGACTTGGTGGATTTGGGGCTCATTTACACTCCAGACATTTACGTCACTTTGGCTACACAAATTTGCTTTCCAATGGAAGCCAAGGTAATTTTAAGGTCCATTTAAACCCAAAATAGGACAGAGTAGCCTTAGAATGAATAAAGATCACACCGTTTATGTTTAAATAAGTTCTTAAATTCTGTCAGTGTACTGGCTATAAGCTATTCATAAGAGTATTTCCCCTATTGACATTTGAGCATAAAACCCTATTCCCATAAGGGATACTTTAATTTAGTAAAGTAGGTGTCAGCTCTAAGATTATTAAGTCCTGGTACTTTCTCCGTGATTATATAATGTCATTTTTTACTTTCACTCTTTATTTGGGCCAGACTGTTCCTCTCTTATTTTTAACTTTTCAATTCCCTTTGTTCTCCTGTCTTTTATGATATTTTTAAGGAACCTTCTTCTTCAAATTGAGCACATAACATGTGATGTTTAAAAAAGAAAATAGATTTGAAGGCCCCTGCCTAGGTCTCTTTCTTCTCCCCATGTACGCTCATTGTGTAACTTTGTAAAGTAGGGTATTGTGAAGTGTACTTGCCGGACTTGTATCTAGGGAGATTTGTGTACCTCTGGTTTGTTGACAAGGCTAAAGTACACGTCCCTTCACTTGCACCAGGGGCCCCCACCTACCCCATCCCATCCTGCCTCCTGGTTTTCTGAAGCATCCACTTTCCCCCCATCCTTTCTTCTCTCCTCCTGAATCTTATTCGCCGGTAGCTCTTCTCACACTTACTGTCTGGAGTTCAGGACAATCCTTTCCATCTGTGCTTTTCACTCCTTTAAAACTGTTCTTGATAAATCCTTTCTACCCAACTGTTAATGCCAGTGTTTCATCATCATCTTCCATCATTTGTCAGCCAACCTCAGCTTGGCTTTTTATATTTTTTTCTCACTCTCTTGTCTTTCTTGGGCTTGTATGACTCCATCCTCTCTGGAATCTCCCCTTATTTTTGTCATCCTTACTTAAACATACTAACTGGAAATCTTCCTGCTTTGCCCAGGGTTCTTGCTGGCCTCTGTCTAGGTCTATTTCTTGCTCACTTCACACCTTCCTTCTGATACATTTCATCTGTGTGGATCTACTTCTTAGCTGTTGTCTATTCAGTATCAGATCTCAACCTGTCTGACATTTGCTCTGATACTTGTCGTCATCTCAAAATAAGGAACTACAACAGAGCTCTTCATTTTCTCTGCCAAACTGTCTCTCTAGTGACTTTCTGAATCATAGCTACCTGTTCCTTACATCTGGGTATCATGTTTGACTCAGCGCTCTCTATCCAGGCCCTTACATCTGTGTCCTGACAAAACCCGCTGGTATGTCTCTTTTGCATGTTTGGTCTAGGTCTGAAACCAAGCCTGCTAAGCTTTTGGATACACTGTTGTGTGAAAACTGGTTTGTGTTCTCGCACAAACCTCAGCTGAGAGGCAGCTACTACTGCATTGAAGTACTTTAGTTACCTCTTAGTTGAATCTGGTGTGTTCCCTAGGAACACTGCTGAGCTCCGCTTTCTTGCAAAGTCAAGCAGATCAGTTTAAACCATATGGCTCCTGCTGACATGCTCTGGGACAGAGGAAGAGTACTCGAACAGCTTTGTCTTGGTCTCATTCAAGAGCAAATACAGCACTGACTTCCAGTAAGTCACGTGTCTGTCATCTCCTGGGTGGGACTGGTGCTTGGCTCTGTGAATATATCTCCCCTGCTTGGTGCGGTGCAAGATCAAACAGATTCTGCCACTGAAAGCACCTTACCTGGATAAAACTCAGATTGCATAGCCTCTTATAACTTGGCCCAAGAAAAGCTTAGTAATAGTTTGAAAAAATGGTAACTGAGAGTTGGAGCAACATGCCACTGTGGCAGTCTACTGCGTAAAACCAGACCTCACTATTGATCCCAAAGTCAGGAGCTTCAGGTCCATTCAGACAAAAGGGCAATTCTGAATTTTTGGTCACTGCTGTTTTTCAAAGCGGACAGCTCTAGTGATTTTTTTTTATTTCTTTGCAGAGACATGGCTACATTTTTTGTTTTTTCCCTTTTATCACAGTATTCTCTTTGGAAATTTTCCTATTGCTCTACTTCAGAGAAGTTCTGGCTTTTACATTCATACAGCAGTAATGACTCAATCTATCACTCAGCACAGCAGAGTTCTGAGTATTTAATGGGAAGAACTGTTTTAGAAAGAATGTTCTAAAACATTTGGCACAAAAAACTGTAGCACATAACTTGTATTTTCCAATTTTTCTTTTGGAAGTGGGGCTCCTGGTCTTCAACAAATACTTGTGAATTATTAGAATGTTTTAGAAATCACAGAAAAACATAGATATCTTTGGAAACATTTCTTCTTTGAAATGTCATAGTATATGTGAACAAGAACATTGCTTACTTATTGTAGGTTGTTCTTCTGTGTCAGCTCACCTCATGCAGATTATCATGTCAACTCTTCCATAGCAGTGGCACGAATTAAAACTCCTCTTTATGTGGATAAGTCTACTGTGGACACAAGGCTACTGGCTTTTTGTAAGATTAGAAATTTAACCAGTGTTTCTGCTCTATCTGTGCAAGGCTTTGTTTACTGGTTAGTTGCCTTATTGAGGCAGATTTTTTTTTTAGCAAAATCTAGCATTTTTTCAGGTGAAATGTACATTATCACTATTACAGCTTTTATGATTTTACTATGTTTTAATATTGTACTTTCAAGGGCCTAATCCCACCATTATTTTGAAGTCCTGGTTGTTTCAAGTGGAGTCTATGCAGGAGGATGCAGGAGTCCGGAATGGCGGAACCTTTGGAGACCTGGGCTCGATAGCTGCATACTCATGGGGAGGGCAGAGCACTGAAGCAGAATACACGTCAGCTGAAGACTTTCTGTTCGAATAATGCCCTGAAGCCTAGTGAATTGAGTCATAATTTTGGGAAATTTAAATGGGTGTTTATATTAAGCAGTCCTGTAGCAAATATTTATCTGGTAAAAAGAAGTCCATAATGGCACCAGGGAGCAAATTTCTTGTTTTGAAAACAGGGAAAAACTGCACTGGGGTTGTGTATAGGCGTTGGGATGCCCATCGACATCGATTAGTTTGGAAGTTTGAAACCTTGCTTAGTTTTGTAGATATCAGAAGACAATTAAGTCTGTTAAGGTCTAGTCACTCCTGTTTCCCTAAGAGATGAGATCTGCTAAGAGTTTTAATGGGACTAAGGAACTGAGGTCTAGTCTTTACTATGCTCTTCTGTGATATGCTGTTTAATAATTGTATTTTGTCTTCAAGCAATATAGTCTTGTCAGAATGGAGATATGGAGCAGAAGAGAGGGAAATGGGCAACGATGAGAGGAATGGCTCCATTCTGTTTAGGAAAACCTAGCTGGGATGTGTTTGAAAAGCCAAGTGAATTAAGTATTCTTGTATTGACAGATTACTATTTCTTTGAAAATATTTTCTTATTCTGAAATGTAAATGTTTTAGCAATTAAGTAAAGAAGACATCAAATTTGATCATTTCTAAACTGCAATTCAGTCTGTTTTTACTGCACATGGAAGTTATCACTCATTTTATTATATATTGTAACTTGTTAGATAGAGCATATTTTCATCCCAAAATTAGTATATTTTTTTTGCCTAGTTAATGACTCCTGTAGTTACAAGACCACTTAATCAATCTTTTACATTGTTTGCCGGCTTCTTTGATTAAACAGCCAAGCACTTCGTATGGCTGCTAAATGATTGTACTGTTTTAGGTCTTTTTGCAAAAAATATATTATTTTTTTACATCAAAGGGATCATATTTAAACTATGCCCCAAACTTCGCCCCAGATGAGTTCGTGTCTATAAATTTTTCAACTATGGTATGGTTTCATATAAGTACTTTGAGTTTCTGTTTTATTTCAATTTATTATTTGTGTTTACAAATTGTCTTCATCACTGAAAGATCTGCACAAAAGCAGGAAGTGTCTATTTCTGAATATATTACAGTTCTCCCTCCCTCTATTTTTTCTTTTATCACTACAGTCAGTGAGCTGAAGCATGCCAAGAACTCAAACTCAGCAAACTTCCAAGATGCAGAGGATATGCCTGACAGATGTGTCTTGGAAGAGTCTGAGAGTCCAGGTGAGAGCCATTTAAAGACAGTCACCAAGTACCAAGTGATAAATCTGACACAGCTTTTGGGCCTGTAGGAAAAGCACATTGTAATGCTGTTTCCTTTTTAGCAGCTGCAATGTCAAATTAATGGTCACCTCCAGGGGTCAGAGTGTGGAGCTGTTATCCTTTCCTCTTTCATCAGGAATTCAGGTCTTAGAAAGGATAAAGGCTTTATGACCAAAAAGAAAGCTGACACTACTAGTTCATTATAATTAGTTTTGGACTACACTGCTTAGTTAATATATGTACAATGTCTGACCCTTTGAAGGTAGCATGAGATTATGAAAAATTAGAAGGACTATATATACTGCAGTTGAGTGTAGCAGTGGACATTCAAACAGTGTATCTCTGGAGAAAAGCAAATTGGTAGTGTTAAATAGCTTGATGCTTTTCTTTAAAGCAGCTCACAATCTTTATTTACTTTTTATGGCTTTTAGCATTGATTCAGCTAAATACAGGAACATCCATAAAGTGCATTCTTTTTGGTGACTATAAAATTTATCTTCATGTAGCTTCATTATCTTTCTAGCAATGGAATATCTAAGAAATTTGTTAAATGAATCCCAAAGGGCAGCAATTAAATATAAAGTGTATCCAGTCATAGCTGATTAGAAACATTCTGTGTGACTAAATACTAAGATCTGTTAAGCAAGTTGTGAGCGTGACCCACATACACCATGTATGTAACCTGTACATAGTAGTCATTAGTGAAAGAGTTAAACATCTTTTTTTCACTTGTTATTTTCCTTCCCTGCTTTATCTGGTTTCTGTGTACCCTCTTGCATCTTTGTGTGCTGATCCGTGTATCATATTTTTGATTCATCGTCTCTGTGGCCTGTCAGCTTAGTTAAGAGATTTCCAAATCTTGCAGCCTGTGCTGACAGGGGGCAGCTGCCAACAGTCCCCTGATCCTTCCCCAAGGAACACTGCTGAGATTTAATTTTCAGTCAAAGGGTGCAGTCTGAAATCCATGTCAGGTCCCCTAAGTCATCTCAGAACCCAGATAGGACCCATGTCTGGGGGATTATATTTCAGTGCACTCCACTCCTCCAAGATTCCTTGGGAGTTCAACTGCTGTCATATACCTGATTGGAACTACATTCCCTTTTCATCTTTTCCGCAGAAATGAACAATAGTGTATTATAGAATAATTGAAACCAATGAATCGTAAGTCTGTATTCCTTTTAATACACTATTGAATTAAAGCCACTTTGGCTTGGACTCACTACTGTACCGCTAAAGGCAGCATGACATTAAAAAGAAAAATAATAATAATCTACTGGAGAAGGAAACAAGTTTAATTCCTTACTTCAGCTACATCAAACTACCTATGGTACATAGTACCTCTTTCAGTAGCCCCTTCTAGAATGATTACAGGCAAAAATGTAGCTAGTGTTCTGAAGTGAGAAAGAATTTAAACAAAGTGGTACTAAAGACTTCAGGTGAGAATTAATGCAACTTACAGGTAGCATTAGTTTTAACTCTAATTTAAATTATTCTGTGTGTCGAAGTGTCTGTGTGGCAAAGTGTACACATTTGGATAGGAATTTGAAATGTCCAGTTCTGCATTGTGCATATCTGTGTGAAGTAATGGAAAAAATAAAAAAAACTGTCAGGAGGTGAATAATGACTGGCAAAAATACATGTTGATAAAGCATCTAAACTTAAAAACTGAGTTCCATTCAGTCCATCTGACATCATTAAACTGGTAATAAACAATGAATTACTCTGGCTTTTGTTTCTGTCCATTCCTGCATTTTAAGACATCTTGTCTTATAGGTCTGAAAACCTCAGGAGATTTCACTACTGGTCTCACTGCTTTCCACTGAGAATTTGTGGCTTGGTTGTCATGGAGACATCGTATTTCTCCAAGAATTGCTCATATTGATCCGTGGACAGGCGTAAATGGCCAGGCGAATGTGAGGAGTAAAGGGGGTTGGGCAGTACTATAAAATGACCAGAGGTTATGGGTCGGAAATAAGCTCATAGCAAACACTTAGGTAAAGAGAAAGAAACAGTTTCATTTTGTTTCAGGATTTCGTTTTTGCACTTTATGCCATTGTCTTCTTTCACTATAGGCTGAAAGAAACTTGTTAGTCACTTGTCATGTCAGATCTTTGGTGCTTGTCCTGACACAGCTGTCAGCCTTCCAGCTCTGTGCAGTTCAGGGACACACAACAAAGAGCTAGGAACATGAATTATTTATTGCTCCTTGTGTGGATGAAATTCTGTGATAAGAAATTAAGACACTTCTGACAGAAGCCCTTGTTTGAAAGGAAAGATTTGGTAATAGAATGCATTTACTTGAAACTTCCCACTTTTAGTAGCAAACATTTAAACAAAAATAAAAACATTTATGGCTGTGATTTATTCTCATATTTCTCAGGTGCTTTACCTTTGTATTTTGGAATTCAAGAGCATCTAGGAGGTCAGCATTTGATTTGGTGAAACTTGCAACTTTAGGATCTCTCTCACGCATATTCAAAGTCTGGGCAAACTTACAAGCTTCATTTATAAGTTTTTATTAAAAAGTTGTCTGTGTGTGTGTTTTGCAGAATGTCTTGCACTTCATTTGCAATATGTTACCGTATATGCATTTCCCAGAGAAGTGATGTTAAGAAATATATTGACTTTACTGTCTCTTTTAATGAGGAAATGGTGGAAGTATGACAATGCATGTGCAAGGAATTCCAGCTATTCCTAGAAGGGGTGCTTTATTACAAGTCCTGACGGAATCAGTAAGGTTACAAATGTATAGAGCAGCTGTTAACAGACAAAATTGTGCATTGTCTTTTATAATGGTGATTGGTACAGTCTCTAACCTTGAATGTTAGATTGACAGTTATTTTCAAAGTGATCTTAATTTTCTAAAATCACCTAAAGCCTACTCTGCTTATTTTATTTTCACACTGCACATGTTCTCACTGCTGCAGATGTAGGCCTCAATCATAGAAAAAGGCATAAACTCAGATGAATAGCAGGAATCCATTTGACTACACAAGACACCAGTCTGAGATTTACCTGTGATTTCTTGTGTTCAAAGTGTGATCTGAACTACTCTTAGATAGGTAATGAAACCCCTCAACCTGCACTTTTCTCTTGGATAATTCACAGCAAACACTTTTCACATGTGATGGACAAAGGTAAATATCAGACTGCAGTTTCTTGTCTAAGTGAAATGGATTTTAGTTGCTCCCTCCATGTGCCTACAAGCTGCCATTATCTGTGATAGTGGCTCATGTCTATTTTAGCCCACACATGGAGGAGATGCTGGGCTTCTGTCCCAGATGCCTAATAGTAGGTTTATCACTGCCATTTTCCCCACATGCTGAGGACTACTTCTGTTTGACATGCAAAGCCAAAGCTTTTCAAACTTGTCTCTGCTCTGGCCTTGAACATAATAATCAGATAAGAATTACAGCAGCTTTTGTAGAGCTGGACTCTTAAACATATCAACCCCCGATAAAGAATTTGCTATCCCTTAGAGTGCCTCTTCAGTAAAAATGACATTTCCAGACATGTTTTCCACTTTGTCAGTCATATTTTTCACATTTAGACAAATGGAGAAAGAGTCCAAAACTGAGTGCACGTGGATGCCTAAGATTCTTAGGTCTGAGCTATTCACCTGAGTTTTCTTTTATAAACAATGGTGAAGAATAGGTACCTCCAGAGGGCAGATCATCCTGTTCAAAGGGAGTTGTTTAAGATGGGTTTTAAGGGGACTGAAGATGCTCTGAATTTCATCCATCAAAATCTGAGAGGAATGCAGCAAGGCTTAACACAACCTGAGATGTCTTAGCTTGCATACATGGTGCAGTCCCACTAAGGAAGTCCCACTTCTGCAAGCATAGCTTCTGTAAAAAAAAAAAAAGGAACAGATCTGAGCTGAAGTCAAGCGGAACAATGTAGGCACAGATGCCCCTTGCCTCCTATATCCCCCAATAGAGATGTTACGGTAGACCAGGCAAAAGACTGTTACTTCCATAGATAATAAAAGGAAATTGAGCTTCCCTAATGGAAGACTGACTTGAGAACTGCAGATTGAAATTACAGAGTATTTTCTATATTTTGGATGAAAACCATGTAAATGGTAGTGGACCACTGTATGCCTATGGCCTTCAGTAACCAGGGAGTATCTGAGTCAACTGATTCCTTCTGCAGCTCATTCTCTCTCTCATCCCTTCATACCAAGACCATTGTCCATCTTAAATTTTTCACTCTTTGTTTTTTTACTTCTTGAGACAGAATGAAATTCTGGTTGTATTACAGATAATAGTGAAAATCCCAGTAGTTGCTTGTGCTAGATGAACCTTGGTGCAGATATGGGAGAGATCTCTGACCCTCCCTGAAATATAGTCTGTGAGACGGAACTGCAGCAAATAGAAATGAGAATGAGAAGAGGTATCAAAAAGAACAGATTCTCAATAGCCACAAGGTGCTTAAATATACAGCACTAAAATTGTGACTATGTTGTTACCAGGCAACTTGCGCTTCTTACAAATATTCAGCTACCTCTTTCAAGTTGCCTCCATTGGAGAGTATGTTACTTAAGTCAGTGCCATGTCACTTATATGTCTACAGATCAGTACACTGGCAAAAAGTAATACTCAGTAAATTTTCCGTAAATTTCCAACTGTGCAGCACCCTAAAAAAGTAAGGTTTTCTTTTGCAGTGTTTGTGTCACCATAGAAACTGAGGTAGAAGTAAAAAGAGCAGTAAAAAGGTAACAATAAAAGAGGATGGATCCAGGAATAGAGTGCTGGAGGTTGTTGATGATGATACATGAAGCAGGAGGAATATGCAATATAGGGCAGCCCATTGATCACAGGCACTGATAACCCCTACTGCTCATCAACGTTGTTTAAAAGTTACAGTGGCCAGGAATTATTCCAGAAATTAAGTCCATAAGAATTTCTCTGCAGTAGATGTAGCGTTGTGTCACATCAGCATTCAGGATTACTAGTATCGTGACTCATCATATCATAGTAAATTGGACTGTAAAACTAGAAGACTACATAGTGGACTTCAGGAAAATGTATATCTCTGTGTGTCTATGATATACTTACATAGACAGAAAATGGATAACTTGATAAATTGAGAAGCAGATATCCATTAGGTTAGGAAAGAATAGTGTGTGCTTCCTTCTTTCTCTGTGTTCATCTACTCATGAACAGCATTGTATCTATTTAAGCAGTGTTCTGTAGAATGTCTAATACAAGTAATTTTTTAAATTCAGGTTGTAAATATTATCATACAACAAATAGGAAAAAATCATAAAGCTAAAACTTGCTTGCTTGAGAGCGCTTTTCTGGGGAATTCTAATAAACCATGACAAATTATAATGCCTTATTAGCGTAACTTTCTATTACTTCTGTTCATAGTTATTATAGGTTTACTTCTGTTGAAGGGATACGTATGTAATTTGAAAATGGTATTTGCATAAATAATCTGTTAATGTCAAACAGAAATTATCCTTCTGCTGATCCATTGAGAAGTTTTCCTTTTTTTAAAAAAGGGAAGAAGAAGGAGAAGGCTGTTCAGAAGAAATGTTTTGGAAAAGGCCATCCATTCCCTTGAGCTCTTTTGAGTTCCACATTGCCTTTTGTAATGTATCAGTTATGATGTAAACAATTTTCTGGAGGTAGATTTGTGGTATTTTTAACAACAGAATTGTGGTGCTGAAAGTCTGAATTTCTTTCTATAATTCCAAAATTATAAAGATTTTATTATTTTATGAAAAGATTGTCAGGGTCTTTTTTAAGGAAATCTTGCCTATTGCCTCAAACTGTACAATCATTAAGTAAGATGAATATATTTCTTTTCCAGATGACATGAAGACACATCCTTGGATATCTAAAGTGTGCTCCTGCAAAGTGTGTTAGAAAACCCTGCTTAGCCAAAAGAATTAGAAGATGCACAAGAACAGCCAAGAAATAGGAACTACATGACGTGGACGTGTAACAGATTGTTGCATTTATTACCGTATACCTTTAGCAGTTCATTTTCAGAAGAAATGCCTTCCATATAATCAGCTTCTTTATGCTGATTTATTGACTTCAGTGCAGAGTTCCAACACTACTAGATTTTACCTTTATTCACTTAAATTTAGATCCTTCTGACACAGAAAATATCAAGCCCTTATTTTAGATGTTTTTCACTAGTTTAAGCATTAATCTCAAATCTTACAACACTGATTTACCATAAATTTTTGTCTCCATTTGAATATCCTTTTGCATACAATTCATTTAAATAATTAAATGTAACTTTTTCTCTCTCCTTTTAATTTTTATTACCAATGACTTTTTAACACTAAGTAAAAACAAATACATTTGAAATAATTTGAAAATTAATGTTTGCTTGGATTTAAAGGGAATTGGGAATTGATTATGAATGTGATCGTGTCTAAGATGTAAACTTTCCTTTTTCACATGTGGCTGCCATTATGAGGTTGAGGAAGCCCCTAAGAGCCCTCTTCTGAGATGATGCAGTCCATTGAATTGCTATTTATGTTTATTAGGAAAAGCAGCTATACATGCTTATCCTTTTAAAATTTTTTTCATTGTGTTTGGAAAATATTTGCGGTTTTTTAGACTCAGATACCACCTAAAGTTCTGAGGGACTTATGATGGTTTGACAAAGAATGGCACTGTGAAAGTGGTAAAGCACACTTTCTGTATTACCAACAGTCAGAGTGCTAATGAAGTCAAGGAGCCTTGAGGATATGCTCTTCTGGATCTGGATCTTCTGGTGTGAAATGTGAAGCCCTCTTTTCCTGCTTTTTCCGATGAGCCTCTAAATGCAGAGTATGGCGGTGGAGTCATTAGAAATGTTAAATAGGGGGGCATTCTGAGAGGTAGTATTTCAGTTTTCATTCAGCTAAAGAATATGCCATTAAAATAGGTTACCATTCAAGGAAGATAAAGAAAGATATTTAATGCTGTTATGAAATTGTAAATACCATGCAGAAAATGTTGTCTCTTACAGAAAAGTCACTATGTTACACATTTGGTATGTTTCAAAAACAGTTTTCCTTATTCTTAGAAGAAGTTTTCTTATCTAAAACATTTTTTTGATCATACTAACTTGTATATGAATTATGGAGACTAAACAATCTGGCTGTTGTGTGATTTGGCTTCATTGTTGCGTTTATTGTGCTGGATGTCTGGAATAATATCATTGACTTATTATACTTGCATAGCATAACTGAGAGCAGAACATATCTTCAACTGAGATAAATCCTCTGCTTAACATGTATGGTTAAATAGGAGATACAAGCATCAAGAAAGTAAAAATAAAATTACAAATATAGCTAGCCCTATAGGAACCTTGCAGACAGTAAACCAAATGGAGAATAAAGTATGGACCTTGCTTTCTCCTTTGCCACAATCCATGTCAACAGTCACTTTTATTTTGCTGCAGTAATCTTCCATTGGCATTGAAAAGTCCTTTTCCTTCACAACAAATACTACTGCTCTGCATCAGCATCTGCCCACTTGGACCAGCTCTATTCTTACTACAAGTGGCAACAAATTTCCTTAGAACTGTTGCTACCTGATGTTTTAAAAGCTGATGTGATCATAGAGGTGTCATAGCTCAAGGCACCAGCATTGTCCATAACACCCAGTATTGTTGTGGTAGCAATTACATTTGTGCAACTCGATATTTGATTGCTTGTCCTTAATTCCGCAAAGCAGTGCACATCAGCAGACTGCCAATACAGATAACCCTCTGGAATGCTTTGTGCAGTGATGATTGGTGTTTGGCACATGCTTATGTGTGCTTTGTGCTAATCATAATTACTAGTATCACTAAGGTAAGACAGGAACTTTTTTTATTAGGTGCATTTATTTTGCAGTAAAGCAGATGTTATTTCCCATGCTGTCTGGATGTCTTTCAAATACCCAACTACACAGTGTGTGCTCAAGATGAACTCTTGCTTAGAACAATCTCTTTGCACCAATGTGAGAATTTTAGAGCTGTAGACAAAAATACATTTTAACCTCCTGCTATTGCTTCTTCTAAGCCATAATAGCTGAAGAAACATTTCTGTACTAGCACACTCTGATATATGTTTCTATTCATGCTTATGGAGATTGATTTTACAACGAAATTGCAAGGTAATTATGAATATATTTTTTTATTGTGTTACATTGAAGGAATCCTGCCAAAAGGAAAGTCATGTGCTAACATTTTAGAGTACTTATCTTCATTTTAGATATAGGGTAAAAATTCAAAACACCTGTACTGCTTAAGAACCTCGGTCTCTTTTTTTTATTTGTTTTTTTCCCCCAGAAGTCGTGGGGTCTTTTAAACTGCATGACTCAAGCTATGGTTTCATGATCCATTTTGAGCAGTATAAGGACAGCCTGCCACTAAACAGGATAATCCCTCCCAACCCCAGCCATGTGCTTTTATTTCTCCTCACTTATGCCTGCACTAGTGCTTATATGACCAGGCTATGTCCCACATCAGGGCAGTAAAATCCACATGAAACGTGGCTATTATTTTTCTGTGAGGTTGATTTGCAGCTCAACTGGTGCTGTAATTGGTGTCACTGTATAGCAATACAAGCGCTGGTCTCAGTGCAAGGAGCAGAGGGAGAACAAGCAGCCCAGGGTGGGAAGATGGGTGGGATTCCCCTTTGTGGTAGCAACCCACACTCACGGCAGCATTATCTCAGCGTGGAATTGGAGCTTTAGGATGCTATGTGCATGGATCTCTCTTGAATATACCTGTAGGCTTTCAAATCCTCTGGGCAGTTTTTAAAATTGTGTTCAAAATTCAATGTATTATCAAAAAAATGGAAGTTACTGGTCATTTAATGAGAGACCAAACCAAAACTCATTGACAGTTCTTTAATCTGGGGGACTTTGAGTTTTCCAAATGATTGGTATTTGTTAAATGGTCACTTGACCTAGATTCCTGCCTGGAAGCATCCCTAACCATTGAACTGTTCATTTATTGCTCCAAAATCAAACATTTTATTTTGAACTCTTGTACTTCTTACATATTTTAAAGTTTGGTCAGTGAAATCAATTGCTTCCATTTCTGGGCTGTATTTAGTTGAACAGTGCACCTCCCCAACTTGATGACAGATGTCCTGAAAGCAAGTTGGCGTAGTACTAGAAATATATATATGAGATCCAGTGTTTCTTTAAAAAAAAGACGCTTTAACAAAACCTCTGTGTAACAGTGTGTCTCTGCAAGCACCAAACAGCACCAGAGACCTAGCAAGGGGAATGATTTTGCAAGTCTGATGGAGCTAAAGTGTTGAAATTTCTAAAAAAAATGAAACAGACCTGTGACAAGCAGCATGACCTCTCTCCATGTTTTTATTCCCTTTGAAAGAGCACGTTAATCTGAAGGCAAGCCAGGGAAGTGAGCTGGAGCATATATGCATCTCGAAGAAGTCATTGTGCCAGTGCTGAGTAGCTAGCAAGCATGAATGTTCCTGATGGTGGGTCTGTGAAGACAAAGTCCTGCTTCTCGCAATGGATATTTCTGCTGATTTTTGCAGGTCATTTTTCTTACATGTGAAAAGGATGTAAAGGAATTTGAAGGACTAATCTTCCCCTTTTTCCTTCCTCATAGAATGTGTGGTCTGAACTGCTATGCAAAGTTCTTAAAATTAGATTGAGTTGTGTTATAATTTGAGTTGACAGATCCCAAAAGGCCATCAATGTGATTTCTGAAGAAGTAATACTGAATTTGGATGCAACTAAAATTCACACAGTAACTCAGATTGTCTTACCGGGGCCCGTGGTTAAGTTTGTTTCCTGAGTGATGCCTGCTGGAAAGTTTAAAATGTGTCCAAGAAGAGCTGTGCTCCAGGAGAGGGGCATATGTTGTGCAGACACTATTTTCCCCTTCCCACGAGTATGAGAATCCTGGGTGAGCACAAATATAGCTGTAAAGTGCTAGTTACTAAGCAACATTAAACATATGAGACAACCAATATTTTCAGAGTTTTTAGGGTGTGACTGTGCATATGATAAAATTGTTACACGTTATCAATTTAATTACACTTCTTGTTTTCTCTCATGTACTTCTAAAAACTTTAGCTGAAGAAGAGAGAATTGTGCAGCCTGAATTTATGTTAAGTGTCTTGCAAACTTAGGGATGAAAGCTAGTTTTCTTCATCTGGCAATACTCGCTAAAATAGGCATGAAAAATAGCATCAGCAATGTAAGTAATATATGCAGCTTAATTAAGTACTTTACTCTCTCCTTTTTTACAGCAACTGGGAGATTCGTTCTTTTCAGCATTTGAAAGGCTAATACTCAACAGAAGAACATATTAACAGTATCCAGCACAAGTAAAATAATCATTTTTTTTTCTTATTCTCAAATTTTATCCAAACAGCATGTAAACTTCTTGATGATAAGGATTTGGGGAAGTTGTACTCTACATTGTTGTGAATTTCCCACACAGTATTTCAGGGTAATATAAAAGTCTGTTTAGTTTCATAACTTTATTTTCTGTAATCACCCTGGCAAATAGTCATGCAGATCTGCTCAGTAAAATGCAGCATACATATTTTTGTTGTTTGTTTTGGTTTATAGTCTTCCTGCCATGTAGATGGCAGCAGCACTCAAGCCTTGAAATTCACATCAGCTTTTTCTTGAGCTCGTTCTGTAACAGTATGTTTAAGAGTATTATTGTCATGAATGAATTGAAAGCATGATTATTTTGAAGATGGATATCAGCA
Source organism: Dromaius novaehollandiae (assembly GCF_036370855.1). NCBI lineage: Eukaryota > Metazoa > Chordata > Aves > Casuariiformes > Dromaiidae > Dromaius > Dromaius novaehollandiae. Next base: position 15,040,727 of record NC_088107.1, on the reverse strand, counting down.
TAGTTAAATACACCTTTAAAGCAGCAAGTAACATCATAATATCAGTATTTAAAAGGCAATGTGTCATATCTATCTGTATGAATATAGATGTCAGTTTGTTCTTTGTACTTTGTGATGTGTTTTGTTTCTGTAAATTAAGTAACTACTATTTTTTTGCTGCATTAGATTTGAGGATGCACAGGGAGTTTCTGGAGGTTCAAAAATGTTAAGATTTACTGGGATAGTCCCCATGTTTATTTCCCTTCAGGAATAATAGCAGCAAGCAGCTAGCAGCTAGCACATGCTTGGGCTGGAAACTATTGAGTGTGGGTATCTTTGTCCATTGTAAAGACAAGGAGGAAGGACTGAGAAAGGTAATTGGATGCACAGTGTAGGATTTTGTGCTGTGGGCTCTGCTAAGCATAATGCTTTATAAAAAGTACAATAATTTATCCTGAAAAGTACACTGTGAGGGTCCAAATCTCTTTAGCTTGACATATGAAACTGTACTTTGCCATTTACTTTGGCTGTGAAGTAGAGAGAGGTTTTGAAATAGAAGCAATGAAACTGAGACCCAAAATCAAAGCTGTCTGACAGCCTCTGCCTCCTTGCAGCGTCAGCTGAAACCTCACGGAGGCTTTGTGCAATCATTTCCAGGCCCTGGTAGATAAAAGCAGGTGTTACACACGTGACTGGAAGTCCTCATTGGTACAGGCACAGAGGGAAAGACTAACACAAAAAAAGCGTAATGATGACTACTTCCTTGGAATAGGAAATACTGTTTAAATGCTGGAGGCAAAAGGTAGTGTTTTAGTAAGCTATAATATAAAGTAGTAAATCAGTACTAATTCCCCCAGTGCTTTTTAACCAGTAGCAGCTCAAGTAATAAGGAGGCTAAATGTCTAATGGATAGCATTTCTCATTCCATAGGATCCTGGTTACCAGTGGGACAAATGGCAGGTGGTACTGATAACGAAATTAAGCTCCTCAGGGTAGGATATGTGTTTTTGTTCTGTACCTGTTCCCTGTTCGTGACTCTTGTGGGCACTTCCAGAACAGAAGTAAAAATAGCAAAAGAAACACCAAAAAATAAAGCCATTGCCTACTGTGGCCATTTTGGAGAGCACAGTCCTCTCTTGAGTTTTCTCAGTAGAGTTTTCCTTTGCAGGTTATTTTGAAGCCTCCATATTACCTCCATGTCTTACAGCCTGGAGTACTGTGGCAATGCCAACCAGGCCCTGTCTGACAAGCTGGGAATGCCTTTGGTGGAGGTTTAATCCACGCTGAGCACAGAAGCAGCAAAGCTAACTGGGAGCTGCTAACAGCTGCAGATATGCACAGTTCCATTCCAGTGCTGTGCAGAAGCTTGGAGAGAACATTCCTTCGATGCCCTTCTTGTGCAGAGTGACACAGAAAACTCAGCGCAGTAGATCATCTCGTCAGATACATTTAGGCAGGCAATCTTTGGAGGAGAAAATTCCTCACCAGTCCACTACTACTTCAGCATGCACTTGATGGATATTCTGGCCCCAAATAGGCTCCTAATGTCCAACAGGACTACAACCAAAAAGCCGTTATAGATGTCATGATACGTGTCCCAGAGTGAAGGCATTCCTCCTGCTTACCTGGTGCTTCAGGTAGAGGACTAGCAAAGATAAGGTATGAATTGGTGGCTGATGAGCTTTGTGATGTCAGTGGAAGTAGAATTAGTGATGGTGACAAACGAGCAGCAATAGGATGTAGGTCCCATCTAAAAATTGGGATGGCCAGCTTTCTGTCTGTGCTGCCTGCTGAGAGCAGGATGCTACACGTGCTACATGGGGCAGTGCTAATGGGAAAAACATTTCCTCTTTTAAATCTCTTTCAGATAAATACATGCCAGGAGCAAAAATATTTTAACTATTTACATCTAGAGATTTTGTGGTTTTTACTCACCACTGTAGGGATTCCATGAACCTTGTGGATTCCATCCCAGTGAGCAGATACTTGCCAGAAAGCTGCTTTAAGGTCTCCTAACTCCACATACTTTTTGCTGGATTTATTCAAAATGATGCCACTGCTTGAGTAACATAAATATCTTTGCCACATTTCCTCTATCATGCTGGTAGTATATTCAATGTAGTTATGAGAATGCTTTGTGCCTTGCAAGCAAAACTGCATTTAAATTCTAATTGCAGAGTTCATATTAGTGCTAATAGTTCATGAGCTGTAAGGAGTACATTTTTAAAAAGCTCTGGAAAACTTCAGACAACTTCCTGTGTCTTAGTTCTTTGTCAGTGGCATGGGAATGGTTGTACATCCCTACCTCAGAGTTTTGTAAGGGTTGTTGGGTGATCACTGCATTTTATATGTAAAAAACATGGAAAGATTACATGGTAAGAAACTTGACAGGTTTTTTTTATCCCACTCTGAACTTGTTAGGCAGAATCAAGAAAACTACCTGAGCAAATATGATATGGAATCTGAGAAATATGAAACATAGCTTTCAGTAATGATATTTCTGCAGAATAACTTTGGAATGTAACTTCTCTCTAGAAACTTGAGATTTGCAGCAGTAAGATTTCAAGCTTTTAAAGAAGTTGTTAACAATTGTAATGGATTGCATACTGAGAAAAACCATCAGAGAAGACATCACAAGGGAAGATTCATTCCAGGCACTGTTCCTTATATTTGTTGCTATAGTTATATGGAGTGACAGCCCAATGAATCATTGGGTGGTCTTTTGGTCTGACAATTTGGGAATTGTCCAAGCAATTAACAGGCAGTCAGCCATTTGCAGTGGCCAGTGATTAAATTACAGAGGTTCTTCAGTGGTTTCCATAAAGAAATCTCTGAGAAGAGTTAGGTGGAGTCACCATCTATCATATATAAGGCCAGAGATGAGAACACATGTCTTGTTATGTTTCTTTGTTTATTCAGCTAAATATTTCAGAATATTGCATCATTTGAGAAGAGCTGATATTTGAAAGACATTTCATGTTTTTGTTTCGTGCTGTGCTAAGCCTGTGTATGAGGAAAATTTATGATACTGTTGGGGAAAAATTATGTTACTTTAGCTTTAAATTTCCCTTTATAGGGGATTTGAGAAAGTCTGTTCCTCATGTCTTGATTCACATCTGTGACTAACTCCACGAGCACTTCCCTGGTTTAATTCTACATTTTCCACTAACAATTGCTAAGTCCTTTAGGGAGATATTATAGCTGTTGACTTCTTGTGTAGCCCAAGAAACAGGTAGCAGTCTATGTTACTCCACCTTACTACATTGCCTAAGTCTGTAGAGGCTCCTTCTGTGTTTCTGATATTTGGCTATTTCTTTTCTTCCTTGTGTGTGTGACGAACCTATCATGCTCTTCCCAGAATTCTGAGTTTTTTCTTCTTCCCATGATAATCAGTGCTTAAGCTTCCTTAGGGGGAGAACAAGGTAAAAGCAGCAATATGGAAAAAATAAAAAAGATGTAAACTCAATTAGCAAGACTAAATACATTAACATGGCCAAATTATAGTCCCACTGACCTCCGAGATGTACTATGATCTTTTATGGTACTTCTGAACAGAGCCTCTGAAGCTAGATGCCCTTGTCGCAGGAAGAGTGGATTTCTGGCAATCTGCATAGGGTAGATATAGCCATAATCACAATCCTGCACACCTTGGGCACGGTCCCCCACTGTACTGAGCTCACACCTGGCACTCTTGAAAGGGAGATGGGATTATAAAATGTCTCTCAGCCAGTTTAGTTTTCTTAAACATGTAGCCCCTTTTCCTAGGGCTAATCTTTCTAGCCAGGAACCCCCCCTTGCTGGCTGCCTGGGAGGGAAGGAGGTAGTTCTGTGCAATGCCTCTGTACTTCTGTACTGGGGACTCTGGGAGTAGGAGGAAAGCTTGCATGGCTTCCTTAGAGCCAGTTTAAGACTCCTTACACGCAGGCCTTAGTAAGGCCGAGGTTTTGACAGAATGAATCCCCAGAGAAGACTTATTTTCTTAGGTAGTATACAGTCCTGAACAGCATCGTCTACTGGCTTTTACTCAGCCAGAGCTGTTTCTGAAAGGGCTCAGGGCAGCTGTTGCTCGGTGGCAGTCAGTGGGTTAATACAGCCTGGCTCCTGCCTCTCAGAGGCTCAGGAGCAGCTAATAAGGCAGTGATAGGGACTGCGGGTTAATGAGAGCCCCAACTGGAGGGCAGAAATCAGTGAGAGGAGAGACTTGGGAAGCCGAGGAGGAAGAGGGAATGTGAGGGTCTTATATTTGGGTGTTACTCAGTTGAGAGGATTGCCTGGGCTGGATTGTTTTCCAGCATTATAAGGACCATCTGATTTGTTAGATTATAGCTGTGAGCAATAAAAGATAAAAGGGAGAACACGAGCAGCCTGAAATTACTAATCTGCCTGGCAAAATGGTCTGCCTTTTACACTCCTATTAAAGTCAATAATGTACCATGCTCAGATCTCTATTATGCTGAATAAAGTGGAAAAAAACCAAACCCCAAAACAAAAACAAAACCCCAGAGGGCACTAGGATAAACAGTGGAATCTCTCTTTAACAAAATTTATACCTACTGCTTGAGTAAGCATTAGAATAAACATCTGTCATGCATTTGAATAAAATCTATGAATAAAATGAATGAGTAGAACTTAAACAAATATAGAGAGGTAATGCAGTAAAACTACTACAGGCAGTTGTTTTATTATACTATTTTGAATACCATCAACAAAGCAACTTTCCTTTTTGCTGAATCTGTTCAATAAACCTGGGCTGTAAAAGATGCATCCATGTAAATAACTCTGACAATTGCACCTTGACCATATAATGTCAAAAATAGCTATTTCTCCATAGTTGTATTGTCAAGAAATTCCTCCTGCTTATCAGTATGCGACCTCGTGTTGCAGACAAGCAGAATACAGTACAATCTACACCGTCTGCAGCCTTCGGGATGCTATTCTTACTGCTATTATCAGCAATGACTATTATCTCTAAATGTTCAACAGTAAATCCAGAGGAATAAGTGGAAACATTTCTCCTAAGTGGTGTATAACAATACCTGACATTTATATAGCACCTTTCATCTGTAAGAATCCCGAAGTGCTTTACAAAGTCTGCTGGGATCACTTCACCCACCACTGAAATGTTGCTATCTCCATGGTAAATTCAGCTTCTATTCCACACCAACAACATTACACAGCAGTGTTTTTAAAAGAAGTGACAACTAAGTGAAATGCATTGAGCTGTTCTCATGAAAACTGTCAGGGGATCCTCGGTGACAACCGGTGGTTAAAGCTTTGGTTTGGCATCTAGACCAAAAACCAGCACCCACTTCATCCTTCTCTGCCCTCACACACTTCTCTCCTAGCACGTACACACTCTCATTCTCTTTTTCATCTTCTCAAAACATTGTTTCTATAATGAGAAGAGCAACTCCAAATATACTGAAGTTTCTATGGGCCTTCAGTGCCCAGATTTGACTTTGCTTATCTTACCTATTGCTAGCAATGCCTATTGCATGAAATACTACTAATAAAGTACTACTAATGAAGTCACAGTAGTAAGCCTGAGTGCTAGGAGTTAGCCTTAGAAATGAATCATAATGAAAGTAGAACTTTATATATATGTAAATAGATATTTGTGGGAAAAAGACGTAATAGATGTTATAAAATAGATGTGTGAATAGATGTTTGTAGAAAAAAAAGATGTACGTGTGCTTTTCTGCCAACATTGGTCTGTTTGAGCCCAACACTGTGAAATTACTATGTTTTGCCTCATAAGATACTGCATTCTTTTCAGTGTCCCCTAGTACTGTACCTATATAGTTATAGGAGTGCATATATGTGCCCTCACAGTGAAGCAATTGTGGAAATGTGTGCTACACCTATACTGGTAAATTAAGTAAAGTTAGGGAACATTGTTGGGCATGGGGACTCATCTGTCTATATTGAGAAATTAGTTGAACAGTCTCCATGTTCTTGGCCTACAATAACTAACATGGTCCCCATGACCATACATGTTAGGAAGTGTTTGAACATGTCCATGCTCTTCTAAAGAGTAAAAGTTTTTCACTTACCCTTTCATTCAGGTCTTCTCCTGCTAGTTGGCTCTATTGCCAGAAAACAATGCTAGGCACGTTTAATTTGGTATTATAGATACATATACGATCAGTATGTACAGAATAAGAGCATGTATATTAGATGTAGTATTTATGCATTCCTGGATGTGATCAAAGTCAGTATAAAAGTGGATTGAATCCTCTTTGAGAGGAAACACCTAGTATGCAGTATGCATCATCTTCAAAGTGCTCTACACATATTAATCAGATTGTGGAGCTGAAAATACCTGTTACTGCTAGAATTTCCTATAACATTTTCATTTCATAAAAGGATGGGAGCATACCCAGGCAGGAGACCTGAACCTGGGTGAATTTTGGAGAGCTTAGCTTTTGCTGGTGGTACAAATTAGATCCCTCCAACTCAGTTTATGTCTGTAATGTGTCAAATTAAAAAAATCAAGGTGCCATATGGGTTCATTCTGCAGAGTTATTACTTATTTCATCTCATCTATGGTCTTGCCTTATCTTTGGCAGCATGTCAGTTGGTAAGTTCATTTTCTTTTATGCCTGGGGGAACATTGGACATATTGTCACCGCTGGGCTACAGAGTGGGGGGAAAAAATAGGTTGCATAGAGTTTCATTTTTGGTGAGATTGTTTTGTCCAAGACAGTAAACACAGTGACATGAAGATGGAGGGTACTGAAGTTTAATATTGTGGCTGGCATGGCAGGGGCTCTTTGTGGCCCTCATTGTCACTAAATCAATGTATAAAAATAATCAATGATAAATAGAATAGATAGGTCAGCACAAGCATTTAAATGGAGGGCTTTTCACACATTTGTATCAATAGGAGTGTTTCTGATTATTCTCCAGCTGACCCTCAGCTTGATCCTTATAGCCTTTTAAAAACAGTAAAAGAACAAAAAACAGAGCTAAAGTCATGAAGGATACAGGGTAAAGGTGAGACCCAGCCAGCTAAGAAGAACCATTTTACAGCTGAGAGTGTGGTGGTCTCTGCTCTTCCGTTACTACAAACAAGGAATGGAGGAATCGAGAATGTTGTTTCACAAGAAGTTACTGAGCTTTCTAAACCCAACTGTTACACTTCTCTAATAGAACAAATGCAGGTGAAACAATTGGTATAAGAAGTTCTCATTCTGTGCATAGAAAGTAGACACAATATAAATATAATAACCTGAGTAAATTCTAGGCCATTTGGGGATAGATAGGACACACCACTTAACTTGATACAGGTAGCTTTTATTCTTGAGATTGTTATGTAAATAACACATGAGAAAGGCATGTTAAGTTACAGCTTTTACTTAGCAGCTATATGGAAATAAAAGGAATAAAAGTAAAGTTAATGTAGTATTCTCTAACAAGTCACTTTAAATGTAACCAGAGCATAGGAACAGTTTATAAAGACATGTTGTTGCTCTGAACTGGAATTCAGAAGACTTGAGTTTGATTTAAGTTCAGACTTATCTGCTCTTGGGCAAGCCATGTGAACCTCTTTATGGCTCAGTTCCCCCTGTAATTGGGAAATAATAACGTTTTCCTGCCTCATAGGAGTTTTGTGAGTTTATGTTCATTAAGGTTTGTGAATCATTTGGATGCTATAATAGTGTGAGCCATGTAAGTATCCAGATAAATAGGATAGCAGAGTTAGATGCTATTAACCACTCATTCCTGTAAAAGTAAGGGAAAAATTATATCAAGTGCTTAAATGCAATTTCTCATCTCTCGAGAAGCTTCATAGTGCTTTTAAAATAGAGATGAGCTGTAGAGCAAAACCTGAAGAAACAGTAATAATTCCGAATCTACCATCAGGTGTTCTGAGTGGCACCTTAAGAAACCAGTGTGATACACTATTCGAGTTTATCGTGCTCACAGATCCCAAAAGTTCTACCACCAGAGAGACAAGAAGATGTATGCTTATGATGAATATTTGGTATCTGACATAGGCATGTTAGGATGTAAAATGTCTGCTGTTATCAGAGATGCTAAAATAAAACATTTAATAGGTTTTAAAATGCATTAAAATTTAATTTTATAAATTTCTATTGAAAACATATGCATTTACTGTGAGCCTGTTGAAATGAAGTAAAAGTCTATAACTGATTTCAGAGCATCTTATGTCAAGTCCTGTATATTTATATATATGTATATATATATCAACTACTATATATTCTGTATTTAGTCTTATATTAAAAGTGAATGTGAAGATTGCACAGTTGCATTATAAAACGCCAACTATAAGACTGCAAAAAGAATGGAGGTAGCAACTCTTAACTCTTCCCACTGCACATATATATTTCCTACCAATCTTTATGTGTGTTAGCCCATGTCCATTCATCATCAGTAATACTGCCGCATCAAATTCTTCTATACTTTTGTGTACACATACATTTAGCACTCTTAGAGATACCTTAAAGATGAATGTGTCTAATTTTGGTCCTGACAATCAGACTAGAACAATACATTTGATATATTTGGCTCAACATTTAAAGTGTTAACTGGTTACTAGGCAGGTCTTTGCAAACATGGCAACAAAAAAATACGAGTCTTCATCATTTATTTTGCCTATCTTCAAAACATCATATTTGAGGCAGAAATTAATAATTCTGCTTTTTATACTTATTTATCATCTGACCATCACAACTTCAGTAAAAGCCATATTCTCTTTACATTTTCTGAGTTTTTTCCCCTTGACAGAGAGCTGCTAATCACATGTATAATACCCTGAGTAAATTCCAGGCCATATGGGGATAGAATAGCTTCCTGCATATTTTACCCCCTTCCATCTCTTCCATCCTTATTTTTCCCGCATTGTATGTGAGACTGGTTTGCATTTGTGAATAAATGCTGGGGAGGGTATTGTTTGTGCTAAGAGAAGAGGGCTTTTGCAGCTGTTAAGCCTTTGAACATAAATGGTGAAGTTTAATAGAGGCTTTCAAATTCACACATAGAAAGGCAACATTTACTGCTATCTCCACCTCCTTTGAAGCACTCTGCAAAGATTCTGCTTAAGTACCCACGATAAAATGTTCCTTATACCAATCCTGGCGAGAATAGTTTGCAGTTGGCCTGGCAGACAGGGCAGCGTGACGTGCTGTCCTCTGGGCCTGTGCTGGGCTTTGCGGTTTGAGCTTATGGAGGCCAAAATCTCTGCTGTCTTGAGTACAGGGTCTATTGAGGCTTCAGACAGTCACAGCAAGGATGTGAGAGCTCCAAAGAGATTCTTTTAATCTCCAAAAGGACAAAGCTGAGAAGAGTTGCTCGCTCCTGGGGTTAGATTCAGAGTTTTAAAGATTTGGCATATGGATTTTTTTATCTGAGTTGCCTTAACAAGAAGCGAATTCCATAACGGCCGCTGCAAGGGCTGTTTGACTTGGTTGGGAGAAGAATGCTAGTTCAACGCTAAACCAGCAATCATCATTCATCACGCTGTCAGTCACGTTCAGATACCAAGATACCTTCAGCAAACTTTGTATTGCAAGCTGTTGGTTGGTTATTAAATTAGTGTTTCCCACAAATTTCCAGTAGTGACAGGACATTTTGTGATCTTTACAGGATTTATATTAACTCGCAGTGATCTTTACAAGGTTGCCAGAAAATATAAGGAAACTACTGATTAGCTAGATTCTTCCTAGTAATTTAGAAATATTGATGAGTACTAGTTCAAGTTTCTGTTAGTAGTAAAGAGTAGTACTTTGAATGCTTGACTCCTGCTTTTAACAGAAATTAGGAAGGAAGTCTCCCACACTTGGCACAATCTTACTTTTCCTTATTTCACACTTTTTACTGTGCAAAATGCTGTTTTCATCTCTGTCAAAATTCATTTGCTAAGGATGTGTACTTATAAAAGCTAAATAATTCATCACCATAGAGATCATTTGTTTCTGGAGTCACTAAGGAGTATAAGCTGAATATATTCAAACAGTTTGTTTGCCTGAAGAAGTCATCTTCCAGTCTCTGTTATTTACTAAAAGCTAGTGACACTTTCCTTCAACTGCTAGATTTGATACAGTAGGTAAAAATGTATTCCTTTTTTTCCTATGATTTCTTGCTACTTTACATTATCACAGTATGAATGCTATGATTTGATTCACAGTACTCGGAGGGAGGTGCTGAAATCTTCAGATTGCATGAAAGACAAAGTCATCAGCTATAAAATGAGTCCTGAGTCTAAAGCAGATGCAGTATTTCCCTCAAAATTTACTGTAAGTAAAAATAATTATATTAAGTATCACTAGTACTGAAAAGGTCTTTTTCTTTAATATGGTATGAACTGGTTTAAGAAGGAGTTAATATTATCTCTTGCTATAGATGTAGGTATCTTAAAACACAGATTTATTTTAGCATATTAAGAAAAGTGGAGAAATATTTAAACTTTGTTCAAAGACCATCATGTGTACAGTTCAGAAAAATGTATATATTTGATAACATAATGACAGTACCACATGCACCTGTTCCCAGAGACGGCTGTTTACTTAAGGTCTGAAGCAAGGTTCAATTCTGAAGAAAACTTGACAAGGACAATTTCTTACTTACCTTTACTAGCAGACAAACCACAATAATAATAATAATAATGATGGGTGGTTGCATTCCAAGCTTTCACTCACCTGAAACACCACAGAGCAATTTATGTGTATTTGTTCTTTGCTTTCACCATGGTATTACACCTTTAGGCTGGGATTTCCAAAGAAGCCCAAGGAATAAGGCACTCAGCTCTCAGAAAAACATACTGAGATGCATGAAGTTGTGTTTATACATCCACAGCAATGCCCTGTTCTGAGGCCCTTTGTTCAGGAGGGGGAAGACCACACTTCTGGTGGTACTGTGCATCTCCTCTCTGCCCCCTCTCGTCCCATGCAACACCAGCCCCTTTCTGGAACTATGCATGGATTTCCCTTATTTCCTTACCCAGAAAGTGTCACCCAAAGCTTCTAGAGCAGTTTAGCACTTTCCTTCCATCCTACTCCTCTTTTCCCAAGACCTTAACCTTCATTCTCTTCTGCCACTTTCTGCATTCGCTTACCCCTGGATGTCTCTGGGAGATGAGCAGGTCCTTTCCCCTGTGCTTGCCTCTAGCAGAGCAGTGCACTGCAGGGGCAGCAGACCTGCTCTCCTGAAACCTGATCATTGGCAGGAGAGGGATTCTTCTCCAGTATCTGGGCCTGATCTGTGTATGCTACTGGAACAAACACTTTATCCTTCCTCACACACTCTTTCTCTGTCCAATTAGTCCTGAACTATAAATAGAAGAGGCTGATTTTCCCTGGTCAGCTCTTTCATGGATATTTAAGATAACTAGCAAATAAAAGGGACATCTATTTAGCTCCAGAGAATGTGCAACCCTTTGGGGTTGGAGCAAAGTATACTTTTGGCATTCTTTTAGGTAGAGCTCCACAGCCAGGATCACACAGTAGTCCAAAACACTCAAGTGACATCATTGTAAGATCTGGCATTTCTGCATTTTTGTTAGAATAGTCCCATAATCTCATGTAGAAGACAGTTCTGAATCATAGTTTTTACCCTGAACGTTTGCTGGAAAGACAGCCATGGACAGTCTTTCGTTGGCTGCTTCCGTGAAAGAACAATGATTGTCCGAGCTACCTTACTTACCTATGACATGTTTGGGCAATAAGGTGTGTGATTTGAACTTACTCTTCCACACTTTTCAGCAACTGTTTTTATTGTTTCCCACATCACATGCTAAAATTTTTCCATGAATTTAACGACATTTTTGCATAGCAAACTTGTGTGCCAGTCCGACTCATCTTCTAGTTTTGAGCTGTGGATCAGTTTTTCCGTGAGGCTTTTTGAAAGACAGAGGTATCAGTTGAACAAACCAGAGCAGTTTCCTGTAATCATCTATACCATCATCTGTGCTGGATCATGGCAGCAACTGATCAATAGAGGAGTATTTAAATATGTTAGAGCCTGAATCTGATATTCTACATGTTTAACTGTATAAACAGATCAATGGGACAGGATTGATCTCCATTGATATTTGGCAGTTTTCAAATACAATTAAACCACGTTTGGAGTACTGAAAGCACTTGAAATAAACAACTGGGCACTATTTATAATTTAAAGAGCCACTCAAAAAATTTAATAGATCAAGCGGTTGTTTCTACAATGCCTGTGTCAGGGGAAGAGTTTAAATCCATATGTTATATATAAATAGCAAACTAAAATTAATGGCAAAGTGAAATTCAATGTGTTCCTTAGCACACATTATTATATACAAATATTTCAGTATGTTATGATGATAAGGACGTACAATTAAATTGTCATTAGTTAATATGTATGAATGATTATGCCTGAGAGGAATCTGGGATGGAATTATTTGTACAGTAGCAGCACAGATTCATCAAAAGTACAAATGGTGCCATTAATAATTGGCTCAAAGTGAGTAAGCTGTCAGTTTATGGATGGGATGCCATTGATAAAATGGCAACCTCTGTTTTCTCACATCCTGTAAAACAAACTGTAAAACAGTGGAATAAAAGAGTTACCCAGCTTTTTTTGGTTTTACCAACAACTGCTGGCTGTGTCCTCACTGTATCTGATAGGGCTCCAGGACTTCCCTGTATGCCAGAGCACCTCCAGGACCTGGCACCTGACATCGGTATTGTCCCATCTGAGGCATCAGCTTGACTTTAGGCTACCATCAAAACTTACTTGCTCCACTAGAGACATTCTAGGAATGTCCTTGGGTTGCCATCAAGGGTGGTGTCATTGTCACCACAAAGGTGGATCAGATAGCCAAAGCCTGCTCAGACTATTTTAGTTATTAACCAGCCAAGTAAGTAGATCCTGGAAGGCATGAAAAGGACTAGTGCCTACAAGTTTTCTCCCTGGGAATTTCAACTGAGTCATGCCAAAGTTGACAAGAAGGATATTCCTGCTGGGAAATAAGACTATTGGCCATTCTGGTCTCTCTCTGGGTTGTTTTACACAGCTATTCAGATGCAGTTGTAATAAAACCTAGTGTGAGAGTTGAGAAGCTGATCCGGAATGTGCAAGACAATCTGGAGGCTTGTTTTCAAAAGAATTCGTTGCTAAGAAAGTCTTATGGCTTGGAGCAATGTGAAACATATAAAGGAAACATGGATTTGTAAGACTACTCTGCTAAACCCTGATTTCTAGAAAGATGTAGAGACTTGATTCATTAAAAGGACAGTGAATGTCAGCTTAGTAGTACCCTTACCAGCCAACCCCGTCAGCACGGGGAGATGGATTTTGCACTTTATGCTGACAACATTCTGAAACATAGTTAAGGAGTACCAGTGTGTTTTCCTTTCCCAGACAGTTTGAAAACAAGCTCATGTGTTTGTGCTAATGTCCATATCCTGAAATGGTGGGAAAGCGACTGCTGTGTGTGTTATTTTCTTAATCCAATGCTAGTGAATATGTGAAAAAAATCAGGCTTTTCTCATGATGTGGGTTGAGAAGAGGAGCAAGCTCCTTCTGCCCAGGAAGAAGGACTAGTTAAGCAGCATAGAGTCAGTAGGGATTCCCAGTTTATACTTATCAGAGTTGGGACACTACAATCCTTGATTTTTCAGACCTCACCCAGCCCCGGCCAGCTGATGGAGTGTCGAATTGCTGCTCTGAACATGTGCATGTGGCTGTACCCTTCTACTAACGGTATTTAAGTAGAACTCCCAAGGGAAAAGCTTTTCCTGTTTGCAGAATCAGAAATACTTTTACCTAAGATGCTATTCCAGGGAAAGATTGATATATTCAGTATTAAACTCTGCACTGTTCCAATGACCGTGGCCATGCTCCTCTACCAATCTGTGTTGCACAGAGTACCACAATGAAAAGTGTACAACAGAAATACTTCGGTAGTTTACCTGAAGAGACATGGTGATGACTTATAGTGCACGCTGAATAATGTTTCTCTTCCGTGCTTTATCTAGCCCAATGAATGTTTATGCTTCTGGATGCAGGAAGAGCTGTTTGTTCTCCTCAGCTGACATCCCATTAAAAAGAAAATAAAGTAAACATATCAAGTTTAGTCCCCTAAAGCTTCCATCAAGCCTTCTGCAATGAGCACTTTGCTGTTGTCTTTGTTTTTCCCTTTGCCAGCTTTTGGCACTCAGGGATAATCTATCTTTGGGAGAGAGAATTGCGTTGCTCTTCTTCCCAGAATATATGATCCAAAACCTAAAAATAGAGGTTACCCAGAACAACATCAGAGGGCTGCATAACAAATGAGTAGCTAAAATTGTTGAAGAAATCTTCCTCAGGTGGTGGGCAGTACAAAACACTTAAGGGAAAAATACAAAACCTTGTCATGAGCAATTCTGAGATAACTGATCCAAAGAAAATGTTATTTCCTATCCCCACATGGTCAGTTTAAACCCTGAGCTTGGGACAGTTTTCCAAGGATAATTGTGAGGACTTGTTTGAGATTCGTTTATATTTCATAGAAATATCATTCCACATTTATTGTTCATTGTCACAAGGTAAAGAAAAGAAGAAGCATCACCAGTAGAAAATAACAATGAGGTGCTGTTTCACCTGGATTTTTTCTGTAATGACTGTCAAACAGTGGGCTTTAGGACCTACTGGAAATTCAAACCCTCTAATAGCTTTCAGACAAGCCCTTGTTTTCAGCTGATCATTACTAGTTCTGACCTTTTAAATCCTCTGCTGCTAAGGGAGAATCTGGTCTTCACAGAAAAGCTGTTCTATATTCCATTCATAGACAATGGAGAACTTAACTATATTTACTGGTATTTAACATATGGAGCATATTTGCCTGGAAGGTAGATGAAATCTCCTGCATTTAAGATCAAATCGATGTGAATTTAAGGTCACGTTTGCGGAAGTCAATGTTCCGTAAAATCAAAGAAGAGCTTAATTCTACTATTTTTTTTCCACCAATCACCTGTGTAATTTCAAACAGCGCAGTTCTGCAAGCCTTCCTCCCGGGAGTCCTCACTCACCAAAATATTCACATGGGAAGCAGTGGCATGACTCAGATAGATCTTACTCCCCTGAGCGGAGCTATGAGTGTTCAGGCCCAGGACGGGTATGAGCTGTATTGTGCAAACTTGATATTCTGAATTCTTACTCCCACATTAGCCCTAGTGTTATCCCTGAGACTACTCACACAAGTACCTTGCCTGCTTAAAGTGAGGCCCTCAGGATCAGACCTCTTTTCTTACTATGAGATATATCCAATTTGGAACATCTAAATCATGTGCTTCCAGGACTAAATAGAGAAAATAGGTTCATGTGATTTCAAGGTGAAAGTGTGTGTATCTTCATTCATAAGCAAGTGCTGCTACTTCACAGGAGAGGAGATTTGCAGGAATCAATGATCTGCAATATCTTTTTGCTTAAGGTGTAATTGCCACCTAACAGCACTTAGGGACATTGCTATTGCAGAGGTCTGGGAAGCACAAGTCCAAAATACAACTTTCTGGTTGGAAGATTTCTAATATTGGAACATCGTCTTTGCACTCTGCTAACCCACAGCCTTTTCCCCTCAGAGCCTGAACGGGAGAGAACAGAAGCTGATGTTGATTTCCCCTCCCACTCTCCTTGTGCAAGTGAGATACAGCATATTTGAAAGTGGCATTTATGTTGTTAATAGTAAAATGTATTTATTGTTCTTTATTTTTAAATGAAAGTATTGATTGCTTAGCCTTGGTGAAATCATTAATATATATAGTCAAAGTGGAATGGGAAAAAGAAAATGCAGCATTAATTGTTCTGCTATGGCCTAAGAGAAGGACTTCTTTTAACACAATGGAAATAAGAACAGATAAATATGCAGAGAAGTGGGGAAAATCCACACACATTTATTTAATTTATTTTAAGAAAGACATTCTTCATACTGCACATGGGATGGCCAATTGAAATGTGTCTGGCAGCATTTTCTGTTCTGATGGGAAGTTGTCAGCTACTTGAGCAAATGATTTTGAAAGATAAAAATAGAACAGGGTAAAACAGTATTATCATCAGCACATTACTGATAGATTCAGGGGAAAGTCAGCAGAAGCATCTTGCTGGCTGCTACTGTTTAGAACTTAGGCAAACTACAAATTCCTCTTTATATTTCACATTTGTTATTTCTTTTCTACTAGATGAAGCAACTTCTTAGTTAAAGAAAAGAACTGACTAAGTGTATTTTGGTTAAATATCTCAATGAGGATTTTTGAAAATCAGTGATTTTTTCTTTTATGAAATGCCAGATATTTGCAAAGACATTTCCAAGCCAACCCCTTTTTACTTCTGGGTGTGCTATATCTCTTAGGAAAATAAGGATTCCACTTTTACTCACAATAGGCCATCCTAACATAGCATGCCTAAGAAATCTTCTCATATACTGCTGAGTTGCCAAACCACCTCTAGTGCACCTCTGGCTGCCAGGACTTGAACCTGTGTCTCCGTGGAGTCTGCAGGGCAAATTCCCCCCGATGTAAATGAGCATAGTTCCACTGAAGTCAGTGGAGTTGCTTTCTCTTACGCCAAGGCTTAAATTGATCCTCGCTGTTCAGATCACTAAGATATCCCCGCTGGCTTAGCAATTCTCCAGTTGAAAGATTTCTTTCTACCGGTGAATGCCAACAGTCTTTTTACTCTGGTGGCTGGTGAAGTAGTGAGTGCATGTGAGGGTTTCACAAACTGCTTTGCAGGTGAAGGGAGGCAGCCCACTGCACTCTGGAAGCATCTCTGGCCCTTCAGGTGAAGAAGAGAGAGTCTGAGTGAATGAAAGGTTAGTGCATTTCTGTGACTTCTACATCAAAAACAAAGGAGTTTGGACCTTTACGGATGAGGGGGACCATTGTAACTTGTTTCCCTACAGCACTTGTTCAGCTCAGAATCAGCAGAGCTTGGAAGCCTCTGACACATGGGTTGACCTGAGGGGGAAAAGAAGGATGTAATTGTGCCAATTAATCTGGAAAGGCATCTGAGAGAGCAGTGCCCTTAAAGAAAGTCTGATTCTCATCTTCGTTACACTGGAGTAAATCTTGAGCAATGCTGCTGAAATCAAAAGGTTGTCTTGTGCTTATTGGTTATCGCTAGGATCAGAATCTGGCCTTATATTAGTAAATCATCCTGGCCTAGCCTTAGTAATTCTGCTGTCTAAGGGGAACATCAATACCAATAATTATGTAAAAAATAGGACTATTTTTAGTATTCAGTATCAGGATCTGCAGCGCGTACATATGTGATTAGTAGGTTTATTCTAAGGCCAGTTACATTCTGCAGAGGAGCCAGGTCATCAGAAAGTAAAGTAACATGATCTCCAAAGCCGAATGGAGACGGTGGGCCATCTACCATTTTGGTCTGTTTTACATTAAGAGATCAGCTGGTCTGGGAAAGAGAAAAATGTAGAACAGAAGTACATTTCCTTCCTCCCTGAGGAGCGCGGGTGTTTGGGAGCGCCGGGGAGCGCTCCTGCGCTGCTGGCGTTGGCCGTGCCTCCTGTCCCGCCGGCAGAGGCAGAGCCAGCCTCTTGGCAGCGTCTTCTCGCGACGGGGCTGCAAGCCTGGGATGGGGCGCAGGACCCGGCCTGCGGCCGTTGTCGGCACACTATGGCGAGGAAGGAGAGCAGGGGCCTCTCGTCCTTACGGGCCCGCTTTCTGTTGCAGGTTTTACCAGATGTAATGGCAGACACGCTGACAGCAAACCTGTAGCTGTCATAATTTAAATAATCCCTGACTAATTAATGAACTGATAATTTTAGGAAGTATTGAGTGGATTGGAAGATGCGGAGCCCCACTGAAACAAAATATTGATTTGATGCTTTTTAATTTGTTAGAGAGTGTAAGGAGCGGTTCTGTTCACCTATTTATTCTTGACACAGCTATTTAATATTGACCAGAAACAGGTCTGGGTGAGAGCTGTTAAAACAGAAGTGCCAGATCCTGGATACTTCTGTTCATGGGAGGGAACATTTGGAGGGAACCTAAGACCGATCTGTGCCATAGTCTGCTAGGCTGTTTAGATCCAGGTTTTCCAAGCCTCTCCTTTTCCTAACTTGCCAGGTTAGGAAGCTGACAATGTATCCCAAGCAGTTTCTTGGAATAGTTTCTGCATAAGAATAATTTTTCAAATGTAAATCAGAACAGTGTGTCTTTGCCCCAGGCCGTTTCTCAATCCCTGGCAGTAATGATAGCCTTACTGAGGAAAGGTTTTGCCCTGCTCTTATACCTTATTGCTGGAAACGTTAGAAATCTTCTTCAACTTACATAATAATACTTTAAAAAAGAGAAGGGAAGGGAAAGGAAGGGGAAAGGGGGAGGGGAGGTGGAATTGGTTGCTACCACATATTGAGCAAGAGAAGTTCCTTTTTTAAATTATTTTGGAACGATAGTAAGCCTTTGAATCAGAGGTTATGCTTTTAGCATAAAGGAAAGGTTTGGGAATCTTCGTCTCTTGGCTGCCTTTAGCATAGTCACTTGTATGGATTCACTTGCTTGGTGTGCCAGGGGTCTAGCATAAACTGCTATAACCAAAAATTTTCCACTTACTGCAGTGAGAATTAGTGCTAGCTGATCAAATTAAAACCTACTGAAATGGTATAAGTCTTTTAGATGCTGCTGCCATTGCTTCTCTCCACTGCCAGACACAATGAGACATTAGGTCTGGGTTTTCTAATCCACTGCTTTTCTTAGGAAAAATGCAGTTGGGAGACTTAATATCTGATCCTGTAAACTCTATTTCACATGAGCAATCTCACTACTGATTAAGGACTAATCATAGAAGGATTTGGAGGATTTGGCCCTTTGATTTCTCTTCATGTTAAGGCCCTCTTTTATCGGGATCATCCTGTTGATTATCCTTCTCCATCTTTTGCATAGAGCTTTAGGAATTATTAGAAGGAAGTAAGATTTTCTGACTTTAACTTAATCAGTAACGTGTACTTTGAACAGTTACAATTTTACATGACAAAGAATGCATCATCCAAAAGCAAATATCTCCAAGATATTTGGACTTGTTTCTAACTGACAGGTTGGACGTTATCACAGTTCTGTGGTTGCTCTTTGTTCTGACTCACAGACACTGTGAATGTTTGATAAATGTTGCCTTTTTAATTCTTGATAACATTATGAAAATGTTAAGAAATGTTACAGCAGATAACCTTTCTAGACCAAACAGCCGCATTAACCATGTGAAGTTAATAACTGACTACAGGACATTTACTTAATATAACTTTAAAAAAAGTTTTGCTCACACTACTCAAACTTTCCCTTCATTTTTATCTCCTTTTCTCCAAGGCCACAGATAAGATTTTCCTCTTACTCACTTGCAGGTCAGCTTTGCCTGACACTCAGGTCTGCTTACAACCAAAACCAAATATTTATGGCTATGTGGGTATGAAACACCATAATGATAAATGCATGATAATACACTAGAATGAAAGATTTCAAGACAACAGTGTTTGCTGTCTGAGCTGGACATTTACTTAGTCTGTGTAGCCAGGAGCAGGTACTTTGATATAAATCAGATGAAGTGTTTTTGAATGAGTAAGTCTGTACTCTGAAGTATGGCTTCAGGGAGCAGGACATATGGGTACACAGGTGTCATTTTGCAATGAAAGCAGCTAATGCTGTCTGTGCATGTCTAAAAACACTTTATTTCAAGGTTGTGCTTCTGAGAGGATATAACTCTGCAGGTTTCTTTTAAAGGAATGAATTGCTAAATAATGGATTAAAGGCTGAAAAAGGATTTGATAGGATTTGATATTCTTAGTACATCTCAGTTACACTTTTTACTCCTTAGAAAAACTTCCAGACTGTATTTAAATTTGAAGCATGTCATGGTATTGCATATTCTTAGAATGATCAGATAGGCTTGGAAAATTTAATGTTTAACCTTCATCAATTATTACACAGCAACTTGTTTTGACAAATAAAATTGCCTGCAGTTTGCAATTCATTTGCTTTTTACCAGTTTTGTATATAGATATTCTTATGTAAATATCTGTCCTTAAATTCTCTCTGCTGAGCTGCTGATCAAATAAAGCAGAGGCTTGATTTTAAGTGTGTTACTAACCACATTAGTTTTATTCATAAATACTTTGTCAAACTGAGGCTATACTGGACTTCCATGAAATTCATAGTAAGTTCTGCAAAGAACGTAAACTTATACTTTGCTTTATCCACATTAATAATGATTGTGACCATTACAGTATTTAAATTAAATGTTTTTGCTAGACGAGAACCTAATTAGAAAGTTTCTTCCTCAATTTTTTCATTAATAAGAACACAAATCAGGTCCTTTCTCTCGCTGCCTCTCACAGGAGTTCTCGTGGGAATCGGGCAGTCAAAGCACGAGTTTCGCTCCTGTTGAGTGTTTGTGAATGGAGCTTTGTTGCTCTGAAGTGCTTGGTACGTGGGGCATGGGCTTGTTTTAGACACAGAGAGGAGGCTAGTTTTGAGATTTGTTTAAAAGAAATCATCACTCTTCAGCTTAAATAAGAGAGTAATTTTTTTTTGGTACTGTTTGTCTACTGTACTTATGTTAGTGGAAACCTAGTGCAGCAAGTGCAGCAAGAAGGAAGTGACAGCTCTGTTGCTGCATTTGTTAATACTGGCTGTCTTATGGCATCTGCAGCAGCAACGTACTGACTTCTCGCTCAGAGTCCTCACACTGAAATAGCAAAGATGAAAAATGTCTATAAATGCTCATTATCCTGCCAAATTGTTATTATTTTATCCTGCTGTGTGAAAATGGCTTAACATATCAAGGAAGCATTTTACTTAATTTTTTTCCAGGCATGATTAGTTGATTTCCATAATTAATCATATGATGAGAAATACATTCGACCATTGTTGCAGAAGCTATACTTTCAAGAGGAAAAAATGTACAGTCCTAATGAGCTACTGTTCTATTTTTCAAGCAAGCATTAGAGTAAGAAAGTCTATAAGTGGTGGTCAATCTCAGCTCCTATGTTTTTATAAACTATTAATATTAAAAGAAATGTTCTTACCTTTAGATTTGGCAAAGTATATTTCATATGATTTACTACAGTTCATATAAATGCAATAATTCCAGGGCTCTGGTCCCAAAAAACATGCTGATTCAGAAACTACTCTTAGGAAAAGGTTATTTTATTTAATAACATAACATAGAATTTATAATTTATGTGCCAAGAATCACCGTGTCTGTTTGGATTGTATTTATGGTAATTGTACTTCAGATTGTGAGGGAACCATCAGTATACTCTCGTATTACAGAAGCACAAAGACATAAAACACCTGTCACATTGGAGAGTTTCCATCCTATGGAAAGTGGTTTTTTAATTACTATTATTATAAAGCATATAAAAGGAGGCCTGTTTGGAGATGTAGGACTTAGGGTTACAATGATGACATTATTCCAGAGGCCTACAGACTACTATTTCTTTTTGGAAGGTAGTATTCCATTTGCAGAAAAAATGGAGGCTTCTCCTAAAGAAATTGTAAAGATATAGATGTTTCTGTAAAGGCTAGAGTATTAAGTGACCACAACCTGGTACTATCTTCTTCTTTTTTTTTTTTAATATTTCAATGTATGGGTCAAGCACAACCAAGGAAATCCTTGTCTCCTTATCACTCATCCATATACTACCACCAAACAGTGCTAAACTGACTCTAAAAATCTAGCTCTGAAAATTTTGTGCCAATTTGATCACATTTTACTTCAGCAAGTCTAACCTGTTCTATAATCTGATTCCATGGATGTTTGTTATTGGATCCTACACAGTAGGAGTGTGCAACCTACTAGATACACATTTAAAAAGTTATTTCCAGCTGTGGATGCTATGGCAACTGGCTAATAAGAATAATCTTTCAGGATTTAGCAATTAGAAATGATCTCAAAGTCCAAGAGCATTAGCAAAAACTATGTGAAGGTGAGAGCCTGAAGTTCAGAATAGCCTAATTTTCTTCTTTGATCCCTCTCTGATTTAGGATTAACCTTATTGCACTAATTTCTTAGGTTTTTTCAGAAGTCCACTGCTATTCTTGCAGTATGATATGAAGAGATACCATCTCCTGTTTAAATTTCAATTAAGTTCAAAGTACTACATAGGTAGAAGAGCTGGACAAAATCATAGTTTTATTTCCTAGAAATTAGTTATTATCATTTACTACCTGTTACTACTAGGGCTTGAGGGATTCTTTCCCATTCACATTTTTTAATGGATTAAAATTAGAATTGATACCTGTTCTCATTTCCGGTGCTGAAGTCCTTAGACTTCTCAGCTGTAGTAGCTTGATTTTTATTTGGCGCTATTTATATTTTAACTTGAAAAGCTAAATGATTTCCTTCTGTTTAATAGAGTTCTGATTTACATTGTATATGCAGCTATGGCATCACTGGAGATTTGCTTAATTGTGGTGACGTACTATGTCTGTTGAACTAACATCAAAAGACCTTTTAATCACTTGTAATGTTTTCTACTTGTCTGGGCCAGGGTTTTGTAACCGTAGAGTTCTGCTAATGCACACTTCTGCCGGGAAGCTTCCCGAGGTGGGGCACGAAAGATGCTAAGTGGCGGGAGGAGGATGAGCCAAAGCCATTAACATTCCCCCAGCAAGGTCAGATTTGATGTTTCCTTTGTTTGTAGTATCCAAATTAAGAAGATGCATCTGTGCTCTCAGTGTTGCCTCTACCTAAACATACTCCTGGGTAATCTCAGGCCGGTCACATCTCCTCACTATTAGCCACCCATTAACACGCTGACTGAAAGGCCCTGGGCAGCGACACGCGAGCGCTGCCCATTTTCCAGGAAGACCAGATTTCTCATCAGTTTTATCAACGCTTGCCGCTGCGGACACACAAAGTAACCAACCGCTCCGCTCCCAAAGGCGCGCATCACCGCAGAAGCCTTTGCATTCTTTCTTCTTCTTTTATTGCAAACATTTTGGGGGAAAGAAGGTGTTATCTTGCTCGTTTTTTTTTTTTTTCCTGAAGCCAGTATTACCAACCATTTTACTTGTACTTTACTATTATTATCTAGGTGATGGCTGTGACATGTTGATCATATATGGCAGTGAGAAAATTGATTTCCCTCAACAGAAATGCTTCCAATTTTCCCTGGGCCGTAATTTTGTGTCCACAACAAAATAAAAGGATCATTTTCCTTAAGATGAGGGAATTGAAATCTTTGATAAAAGCCGTAGTAACTGTTGTACTTTTGATTGTGGAAACTGCAGTTTTCACAAACATTTCACCTGTCTATTCTCTGTGTGTGTGTTTCTGGGTAGTAAGTGGGGGCAAGAGAAGGAGAGAAAGGAGGTAAAAAAAAGCTTTTGGAAAGACTGAAGTTGCCTTAAGAAGTTCTGCGAGTCTGTAACTTCTTCCTGGACACTAGCATTTGTGTTCTCAGGGAAACTTTAGAACTGTGGTGAAAGCTTTCTGCCCCACAGATGGTAGAATAACAGTAGCGATAAAAAGTATTTCTGTCTTTCAGTCAAGCTTCTTCATTCCAAAAAATACACATATCTTGGGAGACCATAATCATAGTAGACCAATAAAAAGGAAAAGGAAATAGAGAAAATATTAACGTTCTTTGCTTTTTTCTGAAGGAGAGCCTCTTCTATTCTTAAACAATCCTATTAAATTACCATTTCTGGACAAAATACAGGAGCTATTGGCTGACCAGATTAAAAGTTACCTATGGCTTATTCTTCTCTCAAAAAAAAATTTTTTTTGAACATATAATACATGTTTTTTGAAATGTTTGTTTCTTCTTTGGTTCTCTGCTTTGGAGCCTCGAAAGTTAACCAGGCAGTCCTCAAGCAGTTTGTCTCAGATTTTTTTTATTCACATTGGATTTATTCCACAACCTGGACAAAATCTACACTGGATCTTTGAATAGTCAGGAAATTCTGAAAATTGACCTTTCAGTAGACTACTACATTGACCTTTCAGGTCCATACGCTCATGTGTGAGTATAATGCATGTGACAATGCCTCACTAGACATTTTTGCCTCAATAAAACTACATTCCTTGATGCCTCAGTTCTGTAAGATGAAAGATGCCCACAAGTGGCCTCATCTCAGGCTGGTTTGTGGAGTGGTGGGGGATTTGTATCCAATCAAAATTGTGTTTACAGAATTTATAGCAAAGGAGTGTTTGAACAAGAGACAAACCGTGAACGATCCTTTTGCTATGACTGATCCAAGTCAGGAGCCAGATACAAAGAAAAACCATTATTTTGAAACACACAATATCAAATACACATGGAGTTTTCCCTCACTCTTAAATATGTATGTGTCACCGCCCGGGAGAGTTCACTCAACTTAATGGCTTCTTGGTATTCACTTGGCTGCATTTCTCCATACATTTATGATTCTCCACCATTTCAAAAAAAGCATTTGAAAAAGTGTTAGACCAGGCTTTCTCCAGACTTTCGTGTGCTTATCTAATAGGTATGGTGCATGCAAGAATGCAGTATATAAGGAGCACAAGAATGCAAGATTAATTAAGATGTGGAGGTGCCACTAACATCTAAAGAGAATAGCAGTTTGAAAGTGTTGCCCATCCTTACATGTTATATATGTATTGTTTGCAATATCCAGAAGTGTGTGCTACACTGGGAGCCCATTCCAGCTGGGAGTGGGTGATGGGAAATGAGATGGGGAAAGGGAGCAGAGAGCATCTGCTTTAATTCTGAAAGCGGCCAGAAAAAGAGCACACAGGAGCCAGAGATCCTTGGAAATAGTAGTGTTATATGTTTATGTGTAGTCCACGCTCCCCAGCTTTTTTAAAGGAGACTCCTGAGGCATCTTTTCCTGTTGTGTAAGTGCAAAAACATTTTGGGATAGCACATAGCATTGTGAAATGATTTTCAGTACTGGAAAGGCCAGGTTCTACCATGAGTTACATCTGAGCAATTCTGTTCACTTCAGCGAGCTCATGCACATGTAACCGAGAAGGGAATCTGGACTGCCATATGCACAGTAATCGATAAACATGTTTGTGATCCAATTGGACTCTGACTATTTAGCAAAGTAAACCCAGACCATTTCTACCAATTTCCTAGGAGTTTTCCAAAAGACAGGGAATGTAGTTGTCAAAGCACAGCTCTTCAGGGTTCCTTGAAGCACGGCCGACTACCCAGCTTCACCCAGCAGGCAGATTTTTTTATTAAAGCCAAATATGTACCTTTTTGAACTATAATGTGCTGTGCATGTTTTCAGATCTTGGTTATTCCTAATTCAGCTCAAAATTTGCCACTTAAATCGCTTAGATTCTGCATCTGTCCAGGCTGAATCCAGCAGTCCTTACACAAGCAAAATTTCCACTAGCCAGAGCCAAAAGGTGTTGGGTCTCTGAATTTAACTCTGATATAAATAGTAAAGTAAAAATATTTGCCACTTGCGACTTTAACTTTTGTCTGTTACTTTCCTCAGAGAGTTTGCATTCTTAAATGCTGGATCTTTTCTGATTGACTAAGGTTATTTTTCTTTTTGATTCGTTTTCTTTGCTGTATTTTTCCTGGTGTCTGTTGTTTAGAAATCTGAATTGAAGTTTGGTGTACATTGGGAGCAATCACCCACTACAGCTGAGGTTCCAGGTATTTAGTGTTTGGGAGAGCCCACTTATCCTCCCAGGCATTTCAGGTATTGCCTTACCAACACCTGCAGTTTTTTGAGCTTTAAAGGGCATCAGAAAATGGTGGGTCTTAGCTGCCCTTCACTGAAAACCTCACTAGACAACACCCCAGTCAGAAACATTTCTGACATTTAAGTAATTCGTAAGCCTTTGCAGTTCTCTATACAGAGGTAGATTTCACCCGGAAAGTTATAACCACATCTGAGAGCAATACCAGATCCTCTAGATGCTATGATAGTTAATATTTACATGGGAGTTAAGCTGTTTGTATTACTGTCTCTGCCTGCCTGTACGTTATCTTTTGTATATTGCCTCAATCCGGTCCTGAATTTTTTGTCTACATCAGTATGAATTCTCCACAAGGGAAATAGAGTGTTCATTCTTCCTAAATCAAAATTAGACTACACACATATCAAGAATGGAGAACTCCCAAATAACTGAATACCTCAGCTGGAAAGAAAGAAATGCTGTTGTTAGTGCACCAGAATATATTTAAAATGATGCAAATAAGCTATAGCAGTAAGAAAGATATCAACATGAAAAAGCATCTTTTATTGTCCATAAAATATTCTGATTTTAACTATAGATAAAACTGGCTGAGGTTTGTCTTACTAGCAATGATATTGCAGTGATATTGCCTAAGTGCACTACAGTTTAATCACAAATAGAGATTAGTAAAAAGCACGCTTTTTGTCTTATAAATCTGATAACATGAAAGTTTTGTGAATTAGATCATTGTTTTGCAAATAGCATAGATTTCCAGGGGCATTTAGATTAAAAATTTCAGCTGGTATGATGGGGGGGGGGGGGGGTTCCCAGACTCCTCCTATTTGCCAGGCTTATTTTCCTAAATTAAACCTATATAATGAGAAATACTATAATTAGAAAAAAAGAGTAGTATATTATTTGGGGGATTTATGACTGTGTCTGTTGCCAAGGCTCACTGCTTTTTGAAATTAAGTCCTGAAAATCTAACATAGCATATGCAAAAATAAGCACCCCAGCTTAGGAGTTGTTTCTGAACATTTGGGTCCAACTAAAATGTCCCAGCCAGAGTCGAGGAACAGGATTTCCTAGTTCCCTGTTCAGGGTTCACTTACCAGACACATGTCTTGGTGGGCAGTTTGCCAGCATGTGATAACATTAACAGAATATGTAATTTCTCTTACTAGCCAAGTGAATCATTGAAACAGAGGACATCAGCAAATGAGAAACAAAACATAAAGCAACACAACAGCTGCCTAGAACAACAGTGGGGAAGTGGTTGGCACAGCCAAGGTAAGGATCAAGAAAATCCAGCAGAAAAGATTGGAAAGATTAGGGCAAACCTTTTGGGTCTTGTGCTAGATCCCTTGCATGTATGTACTTTTACTGCAGTGAAGGCCTTTGAGAGAAGATGATCAGGAGAGGACCTGAAAAAAGTGTCTTCTGAAGGGGACAGAACAAACCTTGGCATCTGTGGGAGGCACAAAGACTGTTTTTAATTTCAGTTTAAATCATTCGTGGTTTTGCTGTCAGCAGCACTACCCCAGGAGTCCTCCTCGCCTTCCTTCATGTTCTCCCCTGGCAGAGTGAGCTGTCAGCGCAAAGGCCCCGTTCAAAGGTGCCGCAAGGCAGTGGCAGAGGGATCTCATTCCTGGATGGGTCTGTGCTCAGAAATAATAATACTGTAAAGTGCCTAAATCCCTTAGGATCCCAACATATACAGAACATACAGCATTATCACCTGCAGCCTCGTCAGGGGGACGTGGTGCCAACGAGCTGGCATGGAGCATTCGGTGTTACTGTGGGAGGCGAAGAAAGTGCAGCATGGCTCTTCTCCTGCCAGCAGTCCTGCCACCGCGAAATGGCCAGGCAGGAGAGACAGTCAGCAGTAACTTGAGCTGTTCCCTCCACAAGACCCCAGCGCTGTCTCCCTCGGGAGAGGAAAAGAGGCAGTTCAGCTAGAATTTATACTTCTGGTGCCTACGTGCTGGGAATATTCTGGACTGAAGCTGGCAAATCGAATGTACAGTGTTCTCATTTGCACCCTGGCCTGCGAGACCTTTGCTGACGGTTGTGAGGAGAGCGCGCTCCCCCCGCGCCGCGGCTCCCCCCGCCCCCGCTGCTGCAGGCTGCGGAGCAGCGCCGGGCTGTGCGTGCAGCGTGGACCAGCGCAGCCGGCTGCACCGCGCCGTCAGGGAAGCGACTCCCGTTGTGTCTCACCTCACCGTCTCTCTGGGATTACTAAACCCTTTCTGCTGACGGACCGGTATAAACGAGCTGTAGCGGAAGAGAAAATTTAACTCCACAGCAGTAATAATTTTATACATATAACTGTGTATCCTGCTGTAGTATTTGTAGAGGGTATTCTATCTTTAGTTTATTAATAATTTTTAACAGTGTAGACTTTGGTATCTTTTATAAGGATAAGGCTATATTTCTTTCTTTACCATCTTTAACTGCTCACCCTATCTCTCCATCCTCTGTCAGCTCACGCATCTCACAGCTTGCTAGTATCAGGTTTGGTGAAATATTACTGTGTGTTAATCCCACTGATTGGAGGTAGGGATGGTGTATTTGGGACAAATAAATGTCAGAATCTTGCTTAAGGGGTTTATAGTCAAAGTCCCACCATCAGGTAGATAGATGCATAGTTTTATGCAAGAGAGGAGCTCGGTTGTTTAGTCTTCACCGCATTTAGGAGAAATGCCTAAATTTGAAGCTGGAGGTTGGAACAGAAGGACAATTCCAAAGGCTAAGGCAGTGTCCTCCAAGTCCTTCCATTTTTAATTGCTAAAAGGGCTCAGTGCTTGATTTTTAAAAGTGATTTGGCACCTAAACATGCAATAGGCACAGAGTGAGATTTTTGAAAACCACTACACATCTAATTTGCATTGACTAAAGATCCCATGAGGCATCTAAATACCTCTAGACAACCTCACTGTGTCAATTCATAAAGCTCACATATCTTCCTCTTTGCCACATTGTGCACGCTCTTGATTTTTACCATGTGAAACCCTATAAACTCCTATTCCCTTGATTAAGAACCCAATTTTATATGTAAACAATTTTCAGCTATTACGGGAAACATTTCTGAATGGTGCTTTCTTTTTCTTCCACTGTTCCTTCCAGTTCTCTGCAGCTGCCCTGCTGCTTGGCATGTGGCTCGGATTCAGATCAAGGCAGTGTGATGCAACAAGCTGAATTTCCTGACTGACCTTCAGCTCCCACGCTCTGTTGCAATATGCAGCTTTCTGTTCTGCTAAGTAAAAGTCACAAATAGGGGCCAAGTGAAAAGTGTTTTGTTTTTTTTTTACTCTTTCACAGAAACAAGAAAAAGGTTGCTTCTTTATGTGAGAAATTCTTTTGCTCATCTCTACTGGAGACTGAATTGTTTATTGTATTGACTACACATCATTTTGGGCTGGGTTTTAGCAAATATGACAATTTATCTGTATCAAGCATTTTGTGGGAGGAAGGTTGTTTTGATACATTAAATACCCTTGCAATTGCCTTTTTTTTCTTTTTTTTCTTTTTTAAGCACTAAATCTCAGCATGACTGTATCCTGCAGTGGAAAATTACTACCCATTCAGAAATGTGCCTTGTTGCATTACGGTTATGTATTTGAAGACTCAAAGCTCTATCTGCAGCACAAAGGCAGGCTCAACAAATGATTTAGCATCTTTGTTCCTTTATCACAACACTTTATGACAGCATTTTCTACTTGTTATAATCAAGGTGTGCTTGTGAAATGAATCTTCTTTGCTATTTAGCTTATATAATAAATATGCATCTTCATTAAAATGGGGTATCGTAGTGTGTATCTGTCTGAAATTGTTTCTAGAAGTGTCTAAATTACTATTTCTTTCTGAATGAATGTTTTTGCAGCACCAGATGACAAAATTTACCATGTTCTATCTCTTTATCGAAAAGGTTGCCTGGGAAAATGTTTACAATAAGCTGTTTTTAGACCAAATGCAGAGAGGCACATTTCTAGTCTGCTCTGTATGCAAGATTCAGAAGGTAAGAGGATCGAGCTACACCTACCCTTTTGAGGGGGTTGATTGTTAAGAATTTCTTTCTCAATATGCACTTGGATCCACATCAGAAGCAGTCGGAGGCTTTTAAGGGGAGAAAATCTCAGGACAGTGTACAAAATCAGAGCCAGGGTCGTGACCTTGACTATTGATCCAGCCTCTCTTATTTCCACAGCTTGCTGAGGCTTGTTCTTCCAACCTGCTGGTGTACATTAGAGCAGAAATCCATAACATGGCCATGTTCATCCAAGCACAGGAAGAAACTAAATTAAATGTTAAAAAACAATCTGAGGCTGGAGTTGGAGACAATTCATCATGATCCTAGACGTCAGGCAGGTAGGATGACCAAGAGTTCCTCAGCCAATAGACCCCAAACAGAATATGGAGGGACCTCACTGCCTCATTTGTCAGGTACAGAGCAGATAGTCTGAAAAACACTGGGGAAAAAAAAGTCTATCGAAGGTCAGTGTTTTAATTCCCAACCACGCACAAATATTCATCTTTTGGAATGCAACCTATAATTGGGGTTTAGGGGAGAAAGGGAGGGAGGAAAAAATTATCTGACATTAATATATCAGCACACAAAATTAGGAGGAACTGAGACTTTACGTGGAAGGAGTACACTCAAAATTGAGTGAGTCCAGCTGAGTTCTTACAACTCTGGAACCCAAGTTCAGGTGAGAGAATTTGACCACAGGCTGGAGTAACTTGTTAAAATCAGCAGTCACTCTCTTTTTCATTTTCAAAAGGTATCTCAGTGGAATGTTAACCTTTCTTCTTGATGAAAGGGGTTTAAAGGTATATAATCTGTGATGCAGAGAATGAACTCAGCATGTTTAATAAGAGAGAGATTCTGTAGGCTGGTTGAACTGTTTAGAAACTGCCCTTTGCTGCTTCTCAAGCTGATCTTATTTGTATTGGACACAGAACACATATCCCTTTTATACTCACCCAAAATGTGTAACTTAGGGGATGCTTCTCAAAGGATGTGTGTGAGGGGGGAGTTCTGCCAGGAAGTACAAAACGTACGTACCTTGAAAGCATTGTGCAAATATTACCGTGATTGCAAATGGTCACAAACCACACTGCAGTCCACACAGCAGCTGTTCTAATTTAGTGAAAAGAAGAACTTGCCAGTTTTGTGAACATGAATTACGTTTCCTGTTGTGGTTGAATTGTGTTCTCTCTCAAAACATTGATAAGCAGGTATCTGAGCTGCAAATAGTCTACTGCCCTTTAATTTTATTCCTAAATTATGTTACATTTTTTGTGCGTTATCAGCATGTGCTGTTCAATCTCATCATGCTGAATGCCAATCTGATGAAACATAATAAGACATAACACAGTTTGACAGCTAATATTTAAAGAAGAAATCTTATCTCGTGCTATCTAAATAGCAAAGGGGTCCCATTCAGACCCTTACAGATTCTCAGTGGATATCTTGAGAGAATTGTTAACCCAGGCTTTCTTGGAACGGTTCTCCAGTGTAGACAGCTGGTTTGTACATTTGTGAGCTTAAAACAAATCTTACAGACAGTTAGATTCACGCTGAAAAATTTCTGAACTGCCATTTTTATTTGTGGTATTCTAAGCAAGAATATGTAGGAAATATGAGTGAACAGATGGAATTTTATTCCCTAGACCTCTTTTACCAAATATCCTGTAATACCCAAATCAGAGAATGTACTTTAACAAAACACTTTAAAAACTGAGGTATTTTCAGATTACCAGAAGGGAGAAAGATTGGACATACCTTAGGTATGGGAGTTTGCTGAACACAAACTCCTGGAAGCTGTGCTCATACTGTGCTGTGGTTTCTTGCCTGGCTCCTTCCAGTTAGCCCAGAGTGTTGTAATTCCATTTTCCTGCATTATTATTACTTGTCATTTACACAGACTTAATCGAGTACTTGATGCTCCACATATAGGTAGAAGAGCTGTATCCTACTGATAAGGATTTATGCGTTGCCATATTTCTCAAAAGTGCCTCTGTTTTAGGGTTCTTGCTTTCATCTGTCATTAGCCTCATTTTGACCACCAAAAACTAACTTACAGTTAATGCTGAACACCAGTAATTTCAAAGTAAAGGAAAATTATGGTACTTATGGATAAATATCAGGGCAAAAATAGCTCAGGTTGAGCACTTGAAACTCGGATATATTCAAGTCAAACCTTCCAAATATGGCCTCTAATTTGAGATGCTTCAATTTTCATGTTTAATTTTTTTAAATTTTAAAACCATTTGAAAGTAGTCAAGTTGAAAGGAACTTCAATACTAGTAAAAAAAAATCCATGTGTTTTCTAAAGTGTTTTTTCTTTTCTGAAAAAAAGGACCAACTTTACACCTGGCATAGTCAAGCATGTTGTGTCACATGTACATCTTTTCTCACCAAATTCCAGAAATGCCCCGATCTTGACTGAACAAATTACTTGCACATCAAGACTCTCATAATCTCTGCCCAGACTGTAAATTGTAGCGAGGGCGATGCCCATCCAAAATGCCACTTGGAGAGAAGCGATGACAGCAGGCCATCTCCTTGCGATGTCTGCTGCCCCCACGTCAGCTCGCAGCAGCCCTAGCCAGTGTGCAGACACAAATACCCAGCATCAGATAACCTCGTGTCCTTCGAGAGAGCAGACATGCTGCAAAGCCATGCTCAGTTCAACTAGGTGGGTCTGTTCCTGTGGCATTTTTGTAGCATGCTGTGGGAAAAGCTTGTGTCTTTATGCTTTCTGATTTGCAGAGTGTAAGGGTTTTATTAAAGGAGAAGTGGATGTTGTATGTTGCAGGTGTCTCTGTGTTAAAGTGAAGTGCTGTACGTTTCAGCCAAAGAAACGCAATGTGAGTGCTGACAGACACCAGCGCCTTCGTGTCTGACACTGCAGCCACTTTGCTCCTGTTCTGTTCAAACACTCCAGTTCCATGAATGTTTAAAGGTGCAGATTGGTGATTGTGGCCTTTGACCTCTCCATGAAAGCCCCTAATCACATTTTATATCTGCTGATTGGTACATCTGCTACCTATCAGCACCACGGTTTACCCCTGTTCAAACAGGAAAGCTTCTGCCTTCCTGCTCCCTGCTGCCTATCATTAACTTCCAAAGGCATATATCACACTGTAGATTAAGGGGGAGTGGTATGGTGGGGCCCATGGATAGAAGCAGCCCCCAAACTGGAGGAAGAGATCATTTTGTCTTTCTGTCCAAAGACACAAAGAAGGGAGTCCCAGACCTCTTCGCGCTCTCTGCTTGAGTTTTGTTGTTCAACACCCATCTGACCCCCGGCCAGGCAGTCAACTGGCCTGCTTCTCCACGGCTGTGCCAGCAAGCCCCGCGGCTGTGCCTCCAAGGGCCGTGCTGCCCCTTCCCGCAAACACCGAAGCAGTGGGAATAGGAGAAGGAGCTCCAGGAGGGGGTTGCCCTCGGGGTTAAGGGGCTGTTGGCAGGGCTTCCCACCTGCAGTGGTAACGCTCCATGACTGCTCCCTGCCAGCAGCCTGGCCCCCGGGCTGCAGGCGCTGTGAGCCATAGTCTGTGAGGCTCCTTACAAGTGTGAGACACTGCATAGATTGTTATTGGTAATAGTCATAAATAATATCACCTAGCAGGAACTGGAAATAGGTGTCCTGGCTGTTATTAGCAAGGATTCATTGGTTTTCCAAAGAGGGATGAGAGGTTCCTGCTCCCAGCTCAGTGTGCCTTTCGGGAGTGTTGAGGGCCCTTCTTTCTACACCTCTTTTTTTATTCTTACCTCTGAGCTTGCAAAACCTCGGGTCTCACCTGCTCCCCTTGGTGTAGCTCTTCCTGTGATTCTCCCTGAAGGTCCTGTGCTGTTCTCGCTGTTGCCTTCCACAGCCTGTGAGAAGCCCCAGAAAGCTTTTGGGCTTGTTGATACACTTCAGCGAGATCTGGCTGAAACAAGAAGTCAGAAGAAAAGCAAAAGGAGAAAATACGAAGTTATGAGGTAAGGAAAATAGACTGTTTTGTGGGAGAGTCAAAGACAAGAACAGGTAGGAATGGAAAACCTTAGCGGGTTTGCAGTTCACCTCTTACAGAGACCCCATTAGACACTGGGTTTCAGGGCCTTAATTTTCGGTTGCTTTTGTCTAGGTATTCTAGTTGCCTGTGAAGGTTAGAAAAAACTACAAAAACATTCAATAAAAAATATCTAGATGTGTACAGATTCAGATATGTAAGTATATAAATACATAATTTATTTCCAGACATATACCTTCTAATTGAGTGCTGCCTGACAATAGAGCCTTTTCTACATGTTTTTGGCTTAGGCAATAGCAGTGCCTCAGGTATCAGTGCCATCAATAATTCTCTCTTTTTTTTTTTTTTTTGGAGATGTGACATTAAAAATTTTAGGTTAAACAGTAGCATAAAGAAAGAATAGGTGAGAATGTCATTGGTAGCACCAGCTGAGAGTTCAGTGAAAGAGTTGCCTGGCCAGAGAAGGATTGTCTGCGGTGCCAAAGCTGGTCAATGGGGCTCCAGGTAAGGTTGCCTGTTGCTGCTGCTGGAAGCTACCAGAGGCTAAGGTGGAGTGGAAAGGGTTGTCAGCTAGCACACGGCATGGAAGGGACCATGTTCAGCTGGCGCTAATGAGAATCCCTCAGATGCTTTTTGGGTTCTACATGGTGGGTTGGTTGAGACCACTAGCCAAGCAGACTAACCCTGAAGCCATTTACGTAGAGGCTTTCTTATGACATTATCCTGTGAGAAGGAAAATTGATTGCTGTAGATGTTCTGACTGACTCAGTGATTTTATACCTTTTTTTCATGCTGATACCTGGTTTTGCAAGCGCCTTTTTTGAAAGAGACTATGAAAAAGGGATTTCAAAGAAATCCACAGAAAAAAACTCTGCAATATAACAGCGAACCCCACCAGTAGCATCTGGGAAGTTCTCTCAGAGAAACGCAGGTGAGTTTGGACAAATGCAGCAATCTTTCGAAAAGTCCCATTTACTCCTCATAGCACATAGTACATTAGTAGCTTGAGTGTAGGTGTTCAAAACCCTGTATTGTGTTAATTTTTATTTTAATTGTTATTTATTACTGTTATACTTGACTGAGAAAGAAGATCCCCACTGAAGCAGAAATCTGTCAGTTTGTGGCTCTGAGGGACTACTGAATGGCAGAAGCTCACTCCTAGTGAACTCCTAGTGAAATATTAAACTGCTATTTAATAAGGTTTTCTCTGAACCATGTAAGTGTTTCTGAGAAACTTGACGGTATATGCTAGCCCTAGACTCAGGTTAGAGGAACAAAAATGGAGTGACAGTGACACATAGCAGGCCATTTTGCACTGACTTTGTGGTTACTGTTATATCATATAGATTTACATTTTGAATAATACCTTAATCTAGTGTTTATAATACTTTAGTCCAAAAGATTTTGCAAGGTTATCTACACAGTCTCAGAGTACTTCCAGCTGTGCTTGCTTCCCCTTGGATGAATGTGATCCTGCATGTTGTGTCATCCAGACCTGAAATAAGAAAATAATACCTGAATGACACAGGCATTGGTTAACTAAATTTGATCTGAACTCTGAAAAACTAGACTGTATCCTTTACTTCATATGAAAGACTCTTGGATATCACTATGTGGTCATACAGACTTCTATAGATTGAAATACCATAAAAACATTTTCCCATTTCTTTGGAATAGGTATTCTTAATTTTTATACCTTGTTAACAGCTAAAAAAATAGATCTGAAAACATTTTTGTGGCCAAGTAGTTAGAATGGAAGTTTCCAAGGACATGTTATTTTAATTGTTTGCTCAACTTAGCTGTGAACTTTGATTTACCTTTATATTGTGCTTGAGCCCACACTTTCTCTTCCAAATACTTCACTATTGTTTCCTACTGTTTAGGTAACAGGGAAGAGTGAATCTGATAATTTGCTTTGTTGAAGTCCTAGTATTTTATTTCTTGCATGAAGGAAAGAGGCATCAGAGTTTAGGGGTGCTTCGTTACAAGCAGAACAGAGTTTACAAGGAGGACCTTATTCCACTGTGCGTTAGTTGAAAGTCTCTTATGGACTATAATTCAGTAGAGCTCAGTATTTTGCAGCAAAAATGATACCATCAAAAGTAACGTTCGAATTTTTTTATAGTGTTGCACAGTTTTGACTGTCTTTTTTAAGACATCACAGAGGGCTTAAAGGACCATGACAGATAAATGCAGTCTTTAAAGCTACTCATGCATTCTTAATGGACAGCCTGTTAATTTGAGGTCTAGGTCATGAATTTGAATGCCATTCACTAAACACTTCTTTGTCAACAAAAGCTAGTTTTCCCTTAGGGTAAATTGTGACTCATTAATTGTAATTAAATTAAACATATGCGACAAACTAGTAAACCCAGGATGCATTCTGTGAGGAACATTGGTTTAGGCAGTCCATGGCTGAGTTCTAAGATGTTCCAGTTTTCTGCAGTGAGAGGAAAATGTAAGTCTATAGTTTTAATAGTAGCCAGGTTGAATAAAGAGGTGAGGTAGTAAATATCTTGTCCATTTAATAATTTTTTTATTAATTTTCCGTTATATGCTGCTTATGATAATAACATAAAAGGAGGCATTTTTTTTGCAAATTGAAGCAAATATTCATAATTTTCAAGATATTTCATCTCCTCTAAATCAATCCTAAAAGACAAATAAAATTTTCAGCCTGTACTTATGTTTATAGTATAGATTAACCTGTTTTAACAGCAGAGGCCTTTGTACTTGGAAGCTCTGTATAATCAATCCTCAGGTCCTAAGTTAAATCAGTTTGGTTGTCAAAGATGAGTCCCTAATGGGCAATGGTCCACATCACAAAGCCATCATGTAATTGCCACTATTTGGCATATTTGGCAGTTCCTATTAGGAGAGGCCCAGGACTGAGCTAGTACACTGGAGCGTTACATCACCACAGACTGGAGACAGCAAAATAAGAATTGGGAGGAAAAAGATCTACTGGTTTGGACATCTTTTCAGTGAAAATATGAATGCACTTTTTTATTCAGGATATTTGCAAGCTTTTGCCTTTTCTGCATATTGAAGCTTTCCTTTTGATCTAGCCAGAAGTGTTTGGCTGTCAGGGTTTTTAACATTTTTTATTTTTACAAAAGCAGTATTATTTTTTCTTTCCACTTAATAGCTAAAAGTGTTTTAAATTTATGAAATGCTTCACTCATTTTTGGGGGGAAGAACTTTTTTTTAGAATGTTCAATCTATTTTAAAGTGAAAAGAGAGAGTTGCTGATTGTCAGTGTGCTGCAGTCTGATACGCATGAGGAGAGGGATAACCCTCTGAAACTGCAGTTGTGATTCCAACAGTAAGCGGTTAACTTGAAGACTGAGGATATTCAGAAACAGTAGATAACTGGCCTTGTATTGTTTGTTCAGCTGAGATATGTGCTCATAAAAATTCACATAACATGCTTTCTGCAGTTTCATAGCTGCAGCTCTGTTGGGAGCACAAGTCTCTATTTAAAACATATGTGTTGTTTAGCAACACTATTTGTACCAAAATCCCCATTGTGAATAGTCAAGTGATGAATATAAAAGTGGGTAACCTTGTATAAATAGCAGTGGTAGGGCCCTTTGAATGCATTTGGAGGAAGTTAAATTGAGTGTGGGGGGAAGATTACCTCCCCCATCCCCCATTTTATGGTTCGGTCAGGAGAAATCTAATAATGCATGTTATTAATGAACACCCCAGTGCTGCAGATGCATGAGCTCTACATAGAAACTAATCTATAAACCCCTGTGTCTGAGGCTTCTTTCACATTACTAATTTTACAACCAAAGTACCTGTCCCACCTTCATTATTGACATAGTCCTGAAGAGTGTCTCACCAGTAATAAAGACACATCATTTCCAAAAGTATTGACTCAAATAGACAGTTTGACTAACAGACTGCCAGCACAGTAGGCTACAGGTGAAGTTGTTGGAGTATTTGCAGGAGCCTTTTATGAGCAAAGACTTTGGAGCTCTCCTTGTTGTAGAGAATTCAAGCAAATGATATGAGTGCATGGGAAATATGAACTCCCAAAGAAGGCTGCAAAGCAGAAGGAAACAGGAAGATAAGTATCAGGTTTGCTTCCTCCACTGGCATTAGAAACATAATCTTTAGAAAAAGCCACTGCCCAGGAGCTAAGCAGGCCTTGATGCAAATGCTGGCCTCATCACAGCTTACTCCTGAGGCCTTGGACTTAATAAACCCACTTATCACAGGGAGTTACACTTCCCTGCTTCCAGGCAACACGTAGGAATGCTTAGATAACACAGGAATGATGACCACAAGAGTAGGAATAATCCTTACAGGTGAAAAAGCTTTGTCCAGCTTTCCTTTTGCTCCTATAGCAGTGTTTGGCATTAACCCCATATTCATCATGTGTTTAAGTTTCTTTTTCTGCTTACTTTCTTTGGAGAGCTTTTTATAGCAAAACCTTTCCTGGGAATTAGCTGTTTAAGCTCCAAAAAACTCTGTTTTACTGCTAAGTAATTGGAGGCTGAATGAGATTATATACACGCCAGCCTCAAAAACGACCTGTGAAACTCTTTGCTCTGCCCCGTCTGTGGAAGGCTGCATCTTTTCTTTCTCCATCAGTGGTCAGCATCTGGTTGACTGAAATCTGTCTCCTGTCTTACACACTGTATTTCAAAACGTTGTATGACTGAGTGATGATCAGGAGGCGGTGTACCTGGTTTGCCTTCCCAGGTGTTATGGGCCAATCCTCATAAAGTGTGTTGTTGGTTTGGAGTACGCAGCTGCTTGCTTTTTCTCTGTATTTTTTTCTCTGCTCTGCTACTTCATGAAGAATAATTGCTTTCGAAGCTCTGACATTCCTACACTTAGTCACCTGCTCTTCTACTGCCAACGCACAAGACAAAATGCCTCCTTCTTTGGACTTGTTTTATTCATTAACTCTAAACCCACAGTTCGGGAGCAGTGATTGGGAATTTGGTAGGTGATAATGAAATATATAGTATGAGGCTTTGCCATGACACTTGGCCTTCTCTGGAAAGCAGATAAATGTAGAAAGTGGTCTTCATGGACAGGTACCAAGCCTTTATGGGTTGAATGAACTAAGCACTTCGTAGTATATCCTATACACATCCTTGAAGCTGCATGTGGCCTTAAAGCTGCCCATCCTTTTTCCCAAAACTCAAGTTTTACCATTCTATACTCTCGTACTTAGTGCTATGGGGTTGGCCCTTGACCACAGCTCCTTGTCTTCCCTAGTGGCCTTAGGCCACCCATCACATTGGCCTTTGTCACTAAAAATGACCTTTACTTATTAAAGCATATCTTTCAATTGTGACATGTTACAAAAATTAGCTTTTGAGTCGTATTGGCTGTGGTTTTTTTTTCATGCTGCAAAGAAAGAAAAAATACCTAACTGGTTTCAGCCAATCTCATCCTCCCAGGGAAACCCTTTCTTAACCTCTGCAAATAGCAGACATCCCATAGCGTGTATCGTGCCGTTTGTAATTATCCTATGATGACAGTGATCACTGCTTTATCACTATAGTCACAAGAAAATAACTGAGGCTCAGTAAGTGCAAACAAAATACCCCTTGCTGGCACCCATAAGGGGCTGCTTGTGACCAGAATCTAAAGTTGGGAGGGGCTGCATGGACTGAGGCAGGAGTGGCCATAGCCTCCCCCATCACCCCGGACTGGTCAAATCCTCCCTCTCCTCCCAGTCTGAGCAGCAGGGGGTGGCAATGCCACTGCTTCTGATACCATTTAATATACTGCAAAATCTTCCACAAATTTTGAAATATGAGAACTTAGGGTTAGAATAAAAGACAATGAGCCACACTGAGAGAAAGCATTGATTCAAGCAATATGTCTTATTTACTTGTAGATTGGCGTTAGCGTGCTTGGGGGTGTCAGCTATATGATTGTCTTTATTAGGAGCTGTCAACTGTTTGTGATTTGATGAATTATCTGAAAGCCCTACTTCTCTATAAAGATAAAGTTCTATGCAGATACGTCAGCAACATGGGAGGTCCTTGCTAGGCTGCTCCTCCAGGGCAAGCATCTCCTGTCCAAACCACCAAATCAGACATTAGTGAAATCAGATTTCAATAGGAAAGAAAAATGAGTAGGTGATTTCTATGTCTGTAATGAGTCTGGGAATCTATTTGTAACCAGAAATATTAATATTTCCTTTCCTGTGTCAAGAATTGATGGCATTTTTCTACAGGAGAGAGAGAGAGAGAGAGTGTGTGTGTGTGTTTGTGTTTGCGCACAGGAGTGCCGATATATTTTCCATCTCTATTAGAATACTTCTCATGTCAGGGGCCTCCATGCTTCTTGGCAATTTCAGACAAATCTAATGTTCTCTGTTTCTTGCTTAGTTTACTATTGAGTGATCCCAAATAAGAGATAAGAGTCTATGGAAAAGGAAAATATTTCTGAATGTGCAAAGACAATATTAGAAGACATCTGCAGAGCAATTTTTATAATGGCTTTGCAACAGCTGCTCATATTGTCCTATAATGATGACAAATGGTGCCTTAAAAGGCTTCACGCTCTCAAGAAAGGTGGAATAGAAAATTTTTTATCATCAAAGCTGTGTGCAGGATAAAGTATTCTTTGCTGAGGTGGTCAGCACTTGCTAAGTGTTGATCAGTCTCACCTGTGGGTGCAGCTGGAGTCCTCTCATTAGCACATTTCTAAGTTTCAAAGATTTTGCAAAAATGTTTTTCTTAAATCCCAAATTAAAAAAAGATTAAGGTTAATTAAATGTTGTCACCATTACAAATATTAATTCTTCTGCCTGCTGAAATATGTATGTTAATTTGATGAGATTTCTGCTTCATTAAGGACAGAGCTTATGTGTTGTATCAATATCTGATAAAAACCTGTTGCTCTAACCGCTTGAAAATTTGCTGTTGACAAACACACTCACACAGAGACCTGCGCATGTTTTAGCACGTACCATTGAGGCACTGTGGGCCACGCATACACTGGTTTAGATGGAAGAGTGTCAGGGCCCTGAGGACAAAGATGGGTCTTCATGGCCCTGATCAGCCTCACTAGGGCCTCCCCCCGCCCTGTGCCCATCCTGCCCGTGGCCCTGCTGATCCTGGCCCCAGGGGTGACTCCCCAGCTGGGTCTCAGACCCATCTCCTCACTGCAGACATGCCCGATGCTCTGGGCTGCCCTGCTCGCGTGCGGGGTGAGGCCCGGCCCTGCGGCACAGGGAGCCCCATAGTGCCCTGAAAAGTTATGGAAAATCGTT
Organism: Dromaius novaehollandiae; assembly: GCF_036370855.1. NCBI lineage: Eukaryota > Metazoa > Chordata > Aves > Casuariiformes > Dromaiidae > Dromaius > Dromaius novaehollandiae. The sequence goes on along the minus strand of NC_088107.1, from coordinate 14,999,869 downwards.
GGGGGAGACTTCTGAAAGAAGTAGGCTTCAAGGATAGATATGGGAGGGCAGGACCTGTGAGATTAAAGAGATGATCTTTCTCTGGGAGGCTGAGCCACACGTGCTGTAAAATCACTTCTCTGAAGGTTCTCCAAAACCAGATGCATGCCAAAACCTAACTACTTCTGAAAACAGCTTTTAAGACAATTTGGGGTCAAACCAAAATTTTCAGTCTGAAGTCTTTTGTTTCAGTACAGTACCTAGATCTAGCACCTGCTTTGTGTGTTTTGGTCAAGCCTGGAATCGCCTCACATTTGGAGATGAAAAAAGTTGTTTTTGCTGTCAGGCCCACTGCTGCCTGCCCAGGGATCCACGTTTCCCTCTCTGCTTGTGGATGTGGGAACCTCCAGGCGGTCTGAGCCCTCTGTTTTCCCTGTGAGGTGCTAGGGCCTGCAGGTGGGGTGGGAAGTGCTGATGAGCTGGCCCATGAGCTGGTGGGCCTAATCATGCCTCCTCTAAAGCAGCTGTGAGGAGGCTGCTGGTAGCTGGGGGGCTGTGAAGAGCTGCTGAGGTAGCTGGCTTGGTTGGGACAGTGCCTTAGCCCAAGCTCTGTTGGTGATGCTGTGGGGCTGGAGCTGGTGGGTTGTCCTAGCTGAGCCTGGGCCTAGTGGCAAGGTGAGGAGAGCTGGAGGGCTCCGAAAAGCCAGGAGGAAGGAGGTGCTGCTGTACTGGCCTGCTGGAGGATGGCTTGTGAGCCTGGGAAGCTCTCCTGTGCAATGGAGGAAGGGCTTCCACGTGTGACATGCTGCAGCCCGGTGCCGTGGGACAGAGGGGGCAGCTACCTGTGCTCGTGTGGATCCTGGTGTGACTGTTTCACCTTGTGGTCACGGTGCTCTTACGTGAATGAGCTAAAAGGCTGCTCTGAGGGACTCTGCAAACCTGGCTTTTCCTGCGTCCTCCTGCCCGGCTGGGGCGCTTCCCTGTCCCAGGCTATCCATCTTCCCTGCTAGGCCATCGCCGCTGAAGTGAGCAGCAGCCGCTCGCCTGCTCTGCCGTTCTGCAGGCAGAGTCTCCCTGTGTAACTTATGGGCTTGCAGTAGTGGCCGTAAGGACTCTGGGACAAAAAAAAGAAATACTTCAAGGAGCTGCACTAACAAAGGAGGACAGATAAAAGGCAACTTCTGCCTCTCCATCGCAAACGGTGTAAGAACACTTGAGCAAGAGTGGCGCAAGGTGCCTGCTAGGCGCTTGGGAGAGAGCAGCGGAGCTGCAGGTAAGAGACCTGCTGGTCTTCGGTTTATGTAGTCTGAGTCCCTGGACTGAGGGTATGTGCAACTCCATGAAGAAGCTGTAAGCAAAGGGGTGAGTGGTAACAGTAAGAATAGAGGAAACATAGCAGAAACTTGGGGAAAGCAACTATGTTACCAAATCTCTAGTTACAGTATCAGTCTCGCTTTTTGGTTCTTCATTTTTGCTTCCTTGGCTGTTGGTTTATGAAAAGTGAAGGCAGGGAAATCTGGAAGTAATTGGGTATAATTGAAGTAAGCTATTTCACCTTCTGTTAGAGCTCTTGTTCGCTATAAAGTCAAAAGAAGGATGCTTAAAAAAAAAAACAACTGTTCTTAGGGGTTGATACTACAGTGTGGATAAAGGGTTAAAATATTAAACAGCAGAGATATTAACTTTTGCATCTGGTTTTACAAATGAAGATAGTGGAGATTTATTTAAACTGGATCAGATGTTGAGGGATAACAGATGAAGAATTAGGAAGTGTGCAGATTAACACGAGTAATGATTAAGAAAAGCTTACAGGCTCTTAACCCTGTTAATGTCTCTGACAAATGACAAGAGTGATACAAGGAGGATGTGTACGAACGTGGCTTGGAGAGGCGCAGAGACTGGCAGTGCGAGGACTGCTGTGTTGGATTTGGGGCCTTGAACATCATTACAAAGATAAAATTAACTCTGACAATCTCCAAGCTCTGCAGATGCCCTTCATCTATCCTGCTCTCTTCCTGTGACCTATTAGCTCTGGATTTGTTCATTATATGTCTGATTCTTGTTACACAGCATTGAGAAGCTCTCTGCAGCTTGCAGGGTATTACCTAGTTGCTTAAGATTGCACAAAGTCGGGCTCGAGAGGGAAACATGGGTCATCTGGTTTCTAAACAACAAGTGGGCCTTGTCCTGGAGTCCCAGTTTTACTTCAGCTGCAATGAAAAGGGCTCATGATTTGGATGTAATGTGTTGGGGGTTTTGGTCTGTTTGTGTGTTGTGTGGTGGTTTGGTTTTGGGGGTTGGGGGAAGAAACTGATGTTGGCTTGCTGCACTGTTGGTGCAGAATGTGAAGCATGGCTTGGCAGACGTTTTGCAGAATTAAGAGAAATCTAAGGATTCTTGTATCTGAAAATGGTATTCTTCCCTGCTGAAGCATCTTACCATATTTTCTGGAGTACTGGGTGAGGGAGGTGGGCAAGCACATGTGTTTGGCTGTAACAACAACAACAAAAAACAACAGCAGGAAGAACCTTGAAATAGCGGAGAGACATGAGGTATGTGGTGAGAGGAATTTCATCCATTTTCCAGCAAGGTGGAGGCTCTAGGGGTAGGAGCAAGGCACAGCTGCAAGCTGTGAGCTAATAACGGGGCGGGGGGGGGGGGGGGGGAGAAGTCAGTAGCAGTGAAGTGCTGACATTGGTGTGGTAATATTGCTGAGGAGAGCTGAGAAGAAAAACAAAGAAGGGGGGAGCCCTGTGGTGGGACTGGGGATGCCATAAACTCTGTGCTGTTGCACAAAATCCTGAGCTCCAGTGGAAAGGAATATCTTCGAGAGAATAAACAGTGCCAGGGCAGGGTAAAATCCTGAGGCAGGAGGAAATGAAGCAGTGGGTGAACACCCTCCCCTTTCCTCATGGAAAGGGAGTAAAATGGCATACCCAGTTCTCTGATGCTTTCTGTTTTTCCTCTCCTCCCTTCCATGGCTGCGGTAGTCTGCCCCACTTGATAAGGGCACGAGGATTGCATTGGCTCCTTTCCATCCTCTCTTTAGTCATAAATGTGGTTCTTCTGACCTTATTGTTTGGACCTCTGTTTGGACCCCCCAAAGAGTCTCTCCCTGTCCGTGAAAATGCAAAGAATCAAATCTGTGTGAGCAGTCATGGATGTCGTCCTGCTGTTTGTTTAGCTTTCTTGTGGAAACTCTTGTGGGTTTTTTTTTTTTCTTCCTTTTCCCCCTCACTTCCCTTTTAGCACTCAAAACATTACTTTGGGAATATAGTATACTGTAAAAATGTTATACAGCTTTATGTACTTCCTTGATTATGACAAATAAAGTTTGAAAACCAGGGTGATGCTTACAACTGAATTCACAAACACTTTCAGGGCAACACTTAAGAAGTACTATAGTTCCTGGTGTATTGCAGCAGAGCGACGGTGTGGAAACCCAGCTGGAGCTGGAGGTCAGCAGGGCCCCAGCAGCGCAGCTGGGGAGCCCTGGCCCCCGCGCAGAGCAGGGGCTTCTGCCTGCCGAGGCGCCGCAGAGGCCTCGCCTCCCTCTGCACGGTCGGTCACGAGTCAGAGGTGAAGGAGGTCTTTACTCTTCTCCTAAAACTCAGGTCTCCCGCAAATGGGTTTGCTAATCGTGTTTAGGTGACACAGTAGCTGAGAAGCAGGCTTATTGTGCAGACTCAAGATAGAGACCTTACAAAGCAAGTGTGATGTCTTTGTTGATTTGAAGAGATGCTGTTTTCTAGAGAGGTTTTTGCTGGAACGGTGACTGAACTCTCCAGCGATGCAAAGACTCGGACCCTTTTCGGATCTGATCTGTGGGTGAATATTCTGTATCTTGCCTAGGTGTAGGCGATGTTTTGGCTTGCTGCATTATGTGCAAACCACTAAATCTCATTCAATGTTTTAAAAGTAATTACCATTTTACTGGAAAATGTGGGTTTACTGGAAAACCATGCAACAGTTTTCACCACAGGCTGTATGTGCATATGAAGACCACATGTGTATCCAGTGATTAAGCACAGGCTTGCTTACTATTGCCTTTCATAATTTGATAACCGTATATTCCCGTTACTTCCTCTGCTAAGGGACATCTTGCCAAATAAGCTCGCATGCAACACGAGAGGGGCCCAGGGGATCTGTCATCCCCTTTTGTCTGCACTAGAAGCTGTTCTGGCTGGAGGGAGATGTGGGAGCGGGGGGGAAAGCCGTGTCCCCATCTGTATAGGGTGCCTGGCTGGTCCCCCCTTCTTGGGGCTAGGGGGGCTTCCAGGCTGTGCAGTGGTGGCAGGGAAAGCCATCCCAGAGGTGCCTGTCTTGGCTTTTTGCAGAAGGGACAGTGCAGAGTATCCCTGCTTGCTCTTCAGAGGTAAGGTGTAGAAATCCTGGCTGTTCAGAGCGTGTGGGTGTGGAGGTGGTCTGTGAAGGTGGCTGTAGGGTCCCTGTGGGGATGTGAGTGTTGCCTCATGATGATGAACCACTAACTGTAGTCTGCTTTAAGACTATAAACAGTTTTTTGGTCTCAGTGAGGTAATGGGAAACTTGGAGTTACTGGACTGGGCCAGGCTTTCAAAGTACAGCATTAGCCGGAAACATACTGTTTGCAATAAAAACCTTTCAGGTAAGAAGGATTTAAACTAAAATCTTTCCACAATTGAGGCAATAAAAGAACAAAATTAAGGCAAAGTATAAGTTGACTGTTTCATGGTTCAGATTAGTTTTTTTTAAATGTTGCAGTAGTTGGCATGTGCTAGGACAGCTGAGGCAAACACTGAGTGCTCCCCTAAGAAGGGAAGTAAGAAACGAAAAATTACAGTATAATTAAGCTTTCTTCTAGGTTAACTTTTGTACAGATACAATTTACCAGAAGGTTTTGAGTATTTTTGAGCAGAAAACAAATGTGGGAGCATCCATGTTCCAGTCTGAACTTGCATTCCCTTTCTGGTGTGGTGGGGATGGTGGCGTCACCAAAGACTAGTGACCAGTAATGAATGTGTCGCACTCGAAGATCCCTCTAGGGTTCTGATTCAATCTTTTGAGTTATAGGATCAGGACAAAATGAACTATTTTTCAGGCTTGTAAATATGTGACAAATGACAGTGCAAGAACTATTGATTCCAATCACACTGATACAATGTTTCATAGTCAGGACCGACTCCGGCTTTACAAATTACTTGCAAGTTGAACAGCAAAGCCATACATAACATGCTTCAAACTGTATCAATCTTCTAGGATGTTTCTGTCACTATTTGTCTTCAGATTTGAATAAAGAGCCCAAAATTGAAATGTGTGTTTTAAATATCTTCTAGATGAAGGCAGTGTATAGCAAAGTGCTTTGACTCTAAGCTAAGTTGTGTAGTGCAACTTGGCCCTCTGTGGTAGGGTACGGGCTTCGGTGCAGCAGCAAGCACATACTGTCACTTATTTTAATGTTGACAATGTTTAAATAGCCTGTAGATGTGAATAACTGTCACATCTATGCAGAGGTTGTTTCTGTAACTATTGCAGTACAACAAACTTCTAAAGATGCTTAGAGGAGTCCTCAGCTTACTGTGAGGAACAAGATAAATTTGGAGGGAATTTCTTTGCAACAATGCACATGATGGCTTAAACAGTTGAATTTTCCATGTGTTTTCAAGGTTAAGATGATTTTAATATGTAAGGGTCTTGATTAGGAAAAACATTATACATATTTTAGAGTCCAGGATAACAGTAAAATATTATCCATCTTAGAACAGAGACAATAATGAACAAATAATAAGACAAAATTTCGTCACGTATGTGATTTTTCTTTAGGGAGATGCTCAGAGGGGCAAATGGCATGTGTTAGTCATGTCACTTAACATATTAATGGGAAGTGCTTATGTGCTATTGTAACGAAGACTGTATGGTAAGCTGTATAGAAAAACAGCTCTAGTCCAGCTAAAATGCAGTGGAAAAATAATTTTTCAGCTGTAGTTCTCTTTTCTGTAGTTAGAGACCTACAATAATAGTAGTACTTGAAATCTCCCATAGTTGTATAGAGAAGTCAAACAGAAGCCTAAAATAGCTTTTTAGTTAGGGATAACTTTTTTTATTAGACATAAATCTGAAAGATTTGAAGGAGCTAAACATAGAAAAGCTTCTTTGGTTCAGTGACAATAAATGGCCCACAATGCTTTTCAGTGGGGTACTAATGACTAGCTTTACCTGAGAACAGCTCTTGCTGTTTAGCAGTCATCTTCAAAGTTTGTCTCATCAGGAAAGCAGTAAAGAAATATTCATGCTCCTAATAAATATAGTGTATTTTCAGCTACAGAAAAGGATGCAGTAATCTGAGCTGTGTAACTATTATTTGTTTCCCGGCTTGCTACCATTATCCAAAATTCAGCTGTAGTTCACCGTACTCCTCCCTTAAAGGAGCCCTGCATGATGATTTATGATTGACCTTTTTCCCCACTGCTCAAAGAAACAAGCCATCTGTGTATCGTAAAGGTATGATAAGTATGTCAAACTTCATGCTGTCTGTAAGGCAGAACTAGACAGTTGTTACAGCGAGCAGCTCTTGTTTCTGAAGGCACTTCTCCAACCACTGCAGATTAGTGTATTCATAAGTGAGCTCTGCTGGACCAGCTGGGATGAAGTCCCATTCTATGCTTCACACCCTTCTCCCCCTCCCTTCTCTCACCTATTATTCTTCTCTATTAAAGTGTGATAAACCAAAAGGCAAGAAAAGAGGTCAGGGAAACAGCAATGCTACCACCAACCTTTCACTACAAAGTCAAGCTCCTGGCAAGGCTATAATTAAGTAGGGTTTTGTTTGACCTCATAACCATATCAAGCCATGTCATTGTCTCAGTCTACTCAAGCCAGGTCAAGCTTCATCTACTGACCTCCCTAAGCAAAGTCTGTGTCTGCAAGCTATTTTAACTGCAGCACAAAGCTAAAGCTAGATCGTAATTGCCTGGGGTTTATTTGGCCATGCAGGCCACAGTTATAACCCAGTCAAATCACAAAGAATTCAGCTTTGCGAAGCCAGGGCAAGCCAGACTTGCAGCTTCCCGAGTGAAATTTTCTCAAGCTGGAATCCTTTTTTTCTTTTTTCTTTTTTTTTTTTTTTCTTCTCCCCTTTTCCTGCTTCACTTGGTTGATCAATGGGTCCCATTCAATGGTAATATTGACTTAGAAAACTAGCTCAGAATGTCAGATGAAGTTCATACCGCTCCAGTAATGGTAATCATCCGTGCTTTACAGCACAGCAACAGTACAACACAAGGAGAGCTTTTTAGTCCTTTCCTACTTCTACTCTACTTCTTTCCAGTGCTTTATCCTGTGTTTAGGGAAGCACTTAACTGCAACTCTTTCACTGGCTTCTGTTACTCTCTGGACCTTTGTGCATCCTATTATATAACTGGCTAGGCTCACAACTTCTGACCTGATATTTAGAGGTAAATTGGTTCTTTTGTGTACTGTTGTATGCAGCATATGGTTTCAATACTTGGTTACAAGTATTACACTTAAACTATTGTACTATCATCATGTTTTGCTTTGGTGTATATACACTGAAAAGTGAGTCTCACTTGTGCATTTTTGTTTCAAAGAAGACACATGAGAATATAGTAGTGTGTTCCAAATCACCTTTGCAAAGCCTAAGGGTTAGAGCAAATCTCAGGAAAATGCAAGTTTAATTCCTGTGATACCATAAATACCTCAGTTGATTCAAATCCAAATTCAGCATTGCTGTGGTAATCTTTATTAGCTGTTTAAAAAGAGGGAAGGAGGAAAAAAAAAAAAACCTTAGGATGATGACTTATATAGGATATCAGGTTATCAGTGGTGTTCCCCCAGTCCCCTTTGAGCTGTCCATAAGTTTGACGTTCCTGAGTTTGTATTTGAATGATATGGTACACAAGTATTACATGCTAATGGAAAAGCATAAGAAGACAGACTTCTTGCTCCCTTACCATCCTTGACAAACTGTTATTGGAGTGGCAAAAGGCTGAGTGGCAAAAATTGAATGGCAGCACCATGAACAAAGTGATGGGCTGAGCTCTACTTTTCCATGCTGTGCTGGTCAGTTCAGCCGATGCACTAGGAGAGGTCAGGCTATGTATAAACCTGGTGGAGAAAAATATTTCCAGTATGTATGTGGGAAGTCTGTGGGAAGGGGGGGGGGAAAGCAAAGCTGTGGCCCTTACCTCTCAGATTCTCAGAAACACATACTGCCTCCAGCTGAAAGCTTTCAGGAAAACCACAATTAAACCTTTTTCTATTTATAGCCTACAGAGTGCCTATGATCTCTTTTTTTGTGTGTACTCAGGTTGGAAATATTGGTATCAAAAAGCTCAAGGAAGTTCTACGGGTAAATTGCAATGCCTCAATTGTAGCTTCTGAATCTGGTGTCCAATATATAGGAATTCAGTTCTTGGGAACTGAGTCTTACTGAATATGAACTTAAAGCTTGGTCAAGGATTTAAAATATTACACTCAGAAGGACTAACATTGTGTACTTGCTGAAGACTCTTTGGTTAAATTCAGGCTGGATGTGGGATTGGGAATAAGATTATATTTGTGTATTTCTGGACCTTTGGACAAGCTCTGTGCCTGCATTGCGTGTCTGGCCTTCCTGCCTGCCTCATTCTTTTCTTTTAGCTATGTGAGGACCCATAAAATTGTTGGGGAATGGTTACCTGTGTCCATCCTGTAGCTTTCCATTCCTGGCTGTGGTGCTGTGCATGCAGAAATGTAGACACTAACTTGCTAGCCTTAAACATATACTGTGTGCCTTTAATCTGTTGAATTATCTTTAAAAGCATGGTAATGAAAAGAAAATAATCCAGCTTTTTCTGTCTTAAGTGTTAAATTGCAGCATAGATGCAGCTGTGCTGATGAAGTGAACACTGCACTGGTTCATAGTGGGGACAACCACCGTCCCCCTGCTTCTTGTGCCCAACCTGTCAGCGCGAGGGTGTCTTCCCTGTCGCAGGAAGGGTGTCTGCCGCCTCTGAACTGGCGCAGAGGGTGATACGATTGCTAGGCTGCTCCATCTGCATGCAGAGCTCAGGAGCAGCAGATGGCTGGCTGCTGTTGTTAAACTGCCTATCTTTCCCTGAAGAATTAAGGTTGTCCAAGTGTAATAACTTCTCCTTTTTATCTTAGGATTATTCTCAAACAACAGTTAAAAGGGAGAAAGCGCTGGTAAAACAGTATCCCCTCATCATGGCTACTGTATGTAAATCTTGCATGGTATTTGTACAACATAGCCAAATAAAAGTTTAAATATTTATCTGGTGCCAAATTCAGAGGAAAAAATGGATGAAGAAAATGTGTTCAGATTAAATGGAGTTCAAGTGAACCGCATGACTAAAGCTCTTACGTAGTCCTTATGCAATGATGGAGAAATATGGGAAGTGTACTATCTAACCTAGGAGCAACAGACTGACAGTATAACTTTGCTGAGTGATCCTCTTACAAGCTTCGACTCCTTACCATTTTTACCCATCTGGAGGGAATGCTCTTCACTATCCATGAAAACATAAAAATATTTCATTTAGAATTAGATATGCACATCAGCTTATCTCCTTAGGTGCCTGCTAAATTTCATTAGTTAGCAAGGTGACATTACTCCTTATTAATGAAATGCAATAACAAGGCAATATTTTAAGGGAGATAATAAAGTAGCCTTTGAAGTGTCCAGTACTTGTAAATTCATCAGAATATTTTGACTTTAATGGTATAAAGTCCAGTAATGGTCTTTTGTTGCTCATTTACTCAAGATTTAACTAAGAGAAAAAATAATTGAGTAATTTATATTAGTTCTCAAAGTTCATATCTGCTTTCTTCAATTTAATAAAGGTTTGAAGAATCTTGACTTCTTTATTCAGTGTCTAAGAAAAGCTTGTATGCACAACTTTGCACAAATATGTAATATGCCATTGCTAATAGCTTACCTTTTAAACTGTATCAAGCAACTTCTCCCAGCATGAAACAATTTAACTATTGGAGATCTAAATCAGAAATCATTAATAGATCACAGTGAGGTCTTCAGGGTTAGCTTGAATCGTAGTCTTATGGGTGGAAGGTCAGAACTTCAAATACTTCCTGATTCATTATTTCCTTTCTTAATCGCATATTTGCTTAGTTACAGCTGTTAGTACTTCCAGGTCCAAATGTGTGGCCTTCTTTGACAAAGATGAAATTTCACTCAGGAATACCTATGCAAAAATTTTTTTCCCTTAACTTTATAGCTGAAGCTCTGAACAACCAAACCAAGAGCCAGGTCACTGGTCCATGCACCAAGCATATACAGCTATCCAATGCACCATCACAGACATTAAATCCTGAGCAGGGCATGCCTTTGCAATTTGGTAATGAAAGATTTGATTTGGTGGGGGTTTTTTTTTGTTTGTTTTGTTTTTGAGCCTAGACAACTAAAACAAGTTGAAAGTTGATTAAGGACTCAGGATGGATCCTTAGCTGAAGCGAATTCTGTCATCCCACTCATAGGGAAATCCAGTTTTTTTATAAAGGCAACTTCCTGGAGTGCAGATGGAGTTGGTACGTAAGCCTTTGTAGAGATCTGCTCTTTAGAGGCACGTCTGGGAGCAGAAAGGACATGAGCCAAGTCCAGCCATCCCTAGTCCGGCAGAATAGGTCCCTGAGGGGCCATTCCAGTTGCATAAATTAGAGCAGTCCTCTGGCTGATCTCGTGTTTACAAGGTCCCAGAGTCTAACTGAACTGGCAGAGATGATCTAGGCTGCTATGCAGAGAACTGGTGATTTAGAGGACTGCCTTTGTGAGCAACTTTTCCTGGAGTGTAGATGTTATACAAGTAGCTTATCAATTACTGGAATGAAATGTTAAGTGAAATTTTAAAATCTAGGTAACTTTAAATAAGCAGACCTTAGCTCATCTAAAGCTCACCTTTCCTGTTGCAGGTAAGTAGTTGTTTGTCCTTCTTTAATTTTTTTCTCCAAGTGTTTTTGTTAACACTTAATGTTTTGCCCCTGTTCTGACTTGGCCAGCTCTTGCTGTTTCTGTTTGCAGTCCATCTGTGTCTGTAGTCCACAAGAACTGTGTCAGTTCAGTTTAGAGTTACACCTATTCCTTCTCTAGCGTCCTGAAAGAATGGGCCCAGGTAATAAGAAATAGTAACACGGACATGGGAAGTGAACATTTGGTGACAAGTCCTATGTTCTTGCTATCTCTGAAGACTTTGTTCATTAGGTGATTCATGTCAGACATATGTGATTAGCTGAATGAATAATTCTGTATCTGTTTCTACCTTTGAAAACATTTTGCCTAGTACTGCACCCAGAATACTGTTGTTTTGTGGTTCAACATTAATTCCAGGAGAGGTTAACATTGTTTTCTTGTCACAGTGCTGTAATACTTCCATTGTTTTTCTTGTTTAGTATATTGATTCCAGAGACACAGTGAATGAAATTTGCTTCTAGTTTTTCTAAGTGCAAACATACTAAGTGCCATTGGTCAATGTTGGTAGATATGTTCACAGCTTCATAACCAAAAGTTACATAATTTGAAAGAGTACAGAAGGCTATTGGAACATATGGTAGGTCATTCTGATTGACCTTACAAGCATCCAAAGTGATTTCAGGGCCAAACATAAATCAATAAATACAGATTCTCTCAAGAATAAGTTTTTCTGTCATTGTCAGGAGGTAATCTGTGTGCATCTGAATTCTCATCTGTGCTTCCAGGTTTAAAATTTTGGATGCACATTGTGCTCTCAAGCTGAAACTTGG